>NC_084491.1:19502800-19805300 GCF_030035675.1 Rhineura floridana | reverse complement strand
ATTCATCCTGGTTCTCTGCACTAATAGCCCTGACAATTGATGCTTGTCAATTGTTGACAATTACATGTTGATAATGGCTGAGCTAGCAGGGAATGAAAGTACAGCAAGAGCAAAATAGACACCGATTTTTAGATGCACTGTCTTGATATTTGTAATCCAAAGCATTCCCCCTGCTTTAAAGATGTCTCCTCCATACTTCCTTACCTGTTTTGTTTCTTATTTCCTCTTATAAACACATTGAAGTTATTCTGTTTGTAACATTTTTGGGTCACTGTGTTGCATCCTTTCAGTCATCTTGATGGGTGTTGTCAGGGCAAAAATGAGTTTAAAAGCAACAAACACAAAGAAAGATTGGACCTAGTCTTAGCAATGCAGCTAGATAACAATGTCTACAGGGTCATTCTCCTTCAGAAGTCACATGGATTGTCAATTGAGCTTGTGCAGGAGAATATATTCTCTGTTTCTTTTTGGCACTGAGAGATAGTTCATTTAGGGATGATCTCAGTTTGATCTGGAGGTTTGTCCCATTTTGGAAGGGTGATCTTGAAACTTAAGGGGACAATGGGACCAGCACAGTTTTATTCTTACTGTTTTGTGGACAGTGTGCTTACAATGGCAGCCAGAGGGGCTTCTTACCTTTTTTTTCCTGCTCTATTTTTCTTGTTTCCTAGTTTCATTCTGTGGTGGCTGGTGGCTCCATGTCAGTGGGGCAGTAGAATCTGCTCTGAGTTTTAGTCTGAACTATCAAGGAGCTGTCCGAGGTGCTGAAGCCTTGTGTGGTGTCAGATTCTTGGTCCATCTAGCTCAATATTGTCTGCACTGAATGGTAATGGCTCACCAGGGCTTCAGGCAGGGTTCTCCTCCAGCCTTACTTGGAAATGCCAGGGTTTGAATCTGGAATCTTTTACATACAAAGCAGCTGTTCTACCACTGAGCTACAGCCTTTCCCCCAAAGTTTTTTTTTTTTTTTAGCATGCAAAAGGAATATACTCAGTCAGATCAGTGGTCCATCTAACTCGAGATTGTCTACTCTGACTGACACCAGCTCTCCATGGTTTCAGATAGGAACTTTTCTTCACTCTACTTGAAGTAATGGGATTGAACAAAGGACGTTCTGTATGAAAAGCAGATGTTTTACCACCAAACTTTGATTTTCTTTCTATCTGTTGAAAAGGCACAGAATAAGGTGCATGCTATTATCTCTAACAGTCCCAATGGGAGGGAACCCCCCAAAAAACAATTCCATATGTAAAAACAGTTAAAGATAGTTCCAGCATGGATGCAGACTGAAATCAAGCTCTCCACTTAAAAGGCTTGTTGAACGAGGAAGGTCTTCAGCAGGCACCAAAAAGACAACTAAGACAAGTAACAGGAAGGAATTCAGAAGGGTACATGCCACCACACAAAATGACGAATCATTACTTTAAACAATTTTTACTATTACTATTGTGGCCACATTGTTGTCTGTTACACTAACTTTGAACACCTTTATACAGGATCAAGAAACAGTGAGGCACTAAATTATTTTAGGGGACAGTTAGAGGAGGAGGGGGAAAGGGGGATACAAAACTTTCTAGTATCTAATATGGACAAATACTTTGTGTACTAAACAGTGCTACAGAAATGATATTTTTTATACAATGTACGGAACTCATTTTCTCAGTGTAGATCCTTAGGCAGAGAAAATGGCACCCTCCATGCGCAACAGGGAGATATTAGCAGGTTAAAGGGAAATCAAAAAATTGTAAATTTGTTGGTTGCAGAAGTACCAACAATGCAACTTTTATTTGTTTTTAAAAAACCCTTCAAGCCCAATAAGAACTAAGGATGCCCAGTGTCCATATCACCACAGAGTGTTGCGGGGGAGGCGGGGACAAGGGTACTAGTGGAATGAAGCACCCTGGAAGAGGATATGGCTGGCTGGCAGGAACCCTGAACAGGAGCACTCCATGCTGTAACATTATGTTACAGTTCCCACTTGTAACAAAATAATCATTATTATATGTGCATTCAGCTTGCTTTTTTGCAGGAGAGACAGGGCCAAGGCTTTTTTCTTTGTACTCTTTTCACAATTTCTCTTTGTCAGTATTTTCTGACTGAGATGTGTTATATAATATAAGAACAAGTTTCAGGGAAGAGAAAAAAGCTTTTTCAAATTAAACTCGCTTGCGCTTTGCAGTAAAGTAAGAGCAATTTTAAGGATAAATGCCATTCGGTAATGTAACGTCAGATGGTAGCGTTAATTATGAGGGCTAATTTTTTTATGACTGCATGAGACCTACAGTTCACAATGTCTGTGTTTTGACCTTGAGATAAATTGATGACAATTTCTCATCAAGATATGATTCTTAGGCTGCAACAAAATGTGCTGTCAAGAAGTCAGGTTGCATTATATTAAATTTTTTTAACAGTAAGTTAAAGTCATTTCACTTGTGGCTCCGTGTTAAAGGCACAGAAGAATTTCAGTGGGATATATATATCCTAAAACATAAAAACGTAAGAAATTGTCATGCTACAAGTCATTGTGCTGCAATTTGCTTCATCACTAGAAGCTAAAATGATGAAACTGAGGTGATCATACTTTGGACACATAATGAGAAGACATTAGAAAAGATAACAATGCTTGGAAAAACAGAAGGAAGTAGAAAAAGAGGAAGGCCAAACAAGAGATGGATTGATTCCATAAAGGAAGCCAGAGACCTGAACTTACAAGATCTGAACAGGGTGGTTCATGACAGATGCTCTTGGAGGTCACTGATTCATAGGGTCGCCATAAGTCGTAGTCGACTTGGAGGCACATAACAACAACATAGACAGGTGGCACTGTGCACTACAGCATTCCATAGCCAAGCCAGATGCAGTGGGATAATGAGCGAGGAGGGCAAGTGAGGTGGGCAGGTAGGCATGTGGGTGAGCAGCTGAGTGACCAGCATGAGTGCCCATGAAGGGGTTGTGCAAGGCAAGCTGGCATCAGGTGAGCAAGGTGTAGGTAGTGGTGGCCGTGTGGCAATGTCTGGCAGAACTGAGGAGTTTGGTGATGGGGTGGGGTACCTGGGATTACCATTCCTGGAGTTAGGTAGTGGGGTTGTTATTCAAAGTGTGCAGAGGCGGCAGCCCCTAGTGTGTGTGCATGTGTGTGTGTATGTGTGTGCATAGTTTGTAGAATTGCCAGTTTGCTTTCAAGCCTAATTTAAGGAATTTATGCTGACATAATTTGGATGGCTGCCTGAGATGGGGATAGGTGGCACTGCTTTGCAGTGGTTCCAATCCTACTTGGATGGTTGTTTTCAGAAGGGGACTTGGGGATTGCTATTTGGGCCTATGGAGCCTTTAGTGTGGGGTCCCACAGGGTCCAGTTCAATCACCTATGCTTTTTAACATCTATATGAAACTGCTGAGTTGGGTAATCCAAAGTTTTGGAGTGTATTGTCAGCAATATGCTGAAGACACACAGGTGTGTCTCTCCTTTACATCAGCAAGTGTGACCGTGGATGTGCTAGATTGATGTCTGGCCTCGGCAATGAGAGCTTTGCCAGTACTTGCTACCAATTAGTTTCTGAGCCAAATTCAGTGTTGGTTTTGACCTATAAAGCCTTACGTGGCTCAGGACCTCAATACCTCAAGAATTGCCTCTCCCCACATGAACCGACCTGCTTTGTCATCTGAGCTCATCTTCGTGTGCCCCCTCCAAGGGAGGTGCGAAGGGTTGCAACATGAGAATGGGGCTTCTCAGTGGTGGCTCCCCATCTGTGGAAGGCTCTCTCCAGGGAGGCAAATGTGACACCATCGCTGTCTGTCTTTAGGCGCCAGGGAAAAAATTATTTTATTCACCCAGGAATTTCATTTTCTATTTGTTTTTAGACAGGTGAAGAGGAGCTGGGTTTTGTTTTTATGTAGGCCAAGTATTCCAGGATGTTTTTATATCTGTTTTTAATCTTGAAAGTCACTTTGGGTTTTCAATTTTGAAAAAAGCAAAGAATAAGTATATGAAGCCATACAAAACTTGGGACTCAAAAACCTAAAGGAGTACTTCTTTCCATTTTGATCTGCCCATGCATTGAGATCTGCTGGTGGTCTTGCCACGTGAGGAAGCCTGAGGGGTGCTGGTGCACAGGTGCTTCTCTACAGTGGCTTCCCACTTTGATGTCCTAATCACCAACACGGGTGTTTTTTTCATTGGCAGTGGAAGATGCACCTTTACCTACACCTTTGACTCTTTGAGATTTTGGACTGCTCAAATGTGTTTTTCACTTGGTTCTTATGTTATTGCAGCTGTGAGGGATGTTTTCCAGTCGCCATTGGGTTGGAGACATCTAGCTTTTTCCTCTCTCTTGAACATCCTAATTGGCTTTCGATCCTGCAGGTTTCCCCCCAACATCACCCTGGTCTAGGGTTTGTCAGTGGCTGTCTCTGGTTCTTTTTCCTTTTTTCCTTCCCAGGTTTGGCAGATACAGTGTGGGTTTAGGTGAATTGGGGGTGAAGGAAAATGTGGGTGAGCACTTTATGGCACTTTCTAGGAGATGAAGGGGTGCTTCTTCAGATCCAGTAGTATAGTGGCAAATTCAGAAATGTGGGGTCCCTTAATAGTAGTAACAACTATGCCCCCTTCATTTTTGCTTTGGGGTTGAGACCCTTGTTAATGCCTTCTCCCACAACAGCAGACATCCCTAGAAGTCGGTAAGCATGAAAGAGTAAGCTACTGAGTGTAAGCTGCTGAGATGAGTCATCTCAGTGGCTGAGTCACCTCCTTTCACTCTGATTGGCTCCAATCAGGAAGAAAGGATAAGAAAGCACGTTAGAAGACTCTTCTCAGTGGCTTACGTACTCTCCTTTCATGCTGAATGTCTCATAGGATGCTGAAGACATAGGGACCCTGCTGGGACCCTGCTCGCAAAAATATAAAGGGTCAAAGACCCCTTGAGACCCCACATCACTACACCACTGCTCAGACCTGCTCATCAGTGCCCCAAGGCTGCTTGAGGATTCTCCAGCTCACTCACTCAATACATTAAGGCTAGAGGGGGATGGAGAGGGCAGAATTCCCATGGCACAGTCAATGTGCCAGTGAGGAAGGGCTGTGAGTAGGGAGATGACTACTCTGAGGCCTCGGGCCAAGGCAGCTTGCCCCACAATCCAAGGCTTAGGTATTAGGATACAACACTTTGGACTTATAGGAGCCCATACTGTTTTGATCCAGTTTCCATAGCAGTTCTGCGGATCTTTTGAATTTTCATAATAAATTTGTTGGCCAATTTAAAACTCCAAAGCTCTATTTGGTTTCTCATTTGTGAGGGTGTGGGTGCAAATTTATAGTAGGGGCAGAAGGCCACCTTTGAACAATAACCCTTGGGGTAACAAGATCCTTGATGGGGGTATGACATTGTCCCCATCACAGTCTTTTTTATTGGCTTCTATTGAGGAAGGTGTGTGCACACAGTGGGGTGGATGGTGTCCAGTGATGCAGTGGCAAATTCAGAAGTGCAGAATCCCTTCATGATAGTCACAGCCCCCTTCTAAGATTATAGAATAATCCAGCCAGGCTTGAATATTGCTTTTTGCTCCTCTGTCACTGTCATCATTTGGCTGTTCTTTCTGATTGTCAGAGATATTGCTTGAATTACTGAAGTCAGGGTCTACTCCTTTATCTACTTGCTGCTAGAGTCTTCTCAATGGCTGACTCACCTCCTACTCTGATTGGCTGTAATCAGCAGGAAAGGACAAGGAAGCAAGTTAGAAGACTCTTCTCAGTGGCTAACTCACCCCCTTTCATGCTGGAAACATAGGGACCCTGCTGGGACCTGGCTTCCAAAAGAGTAATGAGTCTAACTACACCCCTGATGGTGTCCAAGAATATAGGTTATATTCAGGGTCTACACCTTTATCTACTTGCTGCTAGAGTCTTCTCAGTGGCTGACTCACCTCCTTTCACTCTGATTGGCTCCAATCAGCAAGAAAGGACAAGGAAGCAAGTTAGAAGACCTGGCTCCCAAAAGAGTAAAGAGTCTAACTACACCCCTGATGGTGTCCAAGAATATGGGTTGTATTCAATGTAGCAGTAAGCAGGTTGTTCCATCAGCACAAGGATTTCTCCTTGTGCAACAGAACAATCTCTCTGTCTCCTCCCACCATGTATGGATGGAATTATCTGTCAATTTAAGCTATCTCCGTTTCTCATTTTTCTATTCTTAAGGTCTGATCATTGGGCAATCTAGCTTAGTAGTGTACACTGACTGATATCAGCTCTCCAGGATTTCGGGCAGGAGTCTCTCCTAGCCCTACCTGGAGACGCCAGGGGTTGAACCTGGGACCTTCTGCATGCAAAGCACATGCTCTACAACTGAGTAGAGAAGGAATGATCTGTTAATTTTCAGTTCTTTCAGTTTCTCATTTATTAGATCTTAAATTCAGTTCTTCACAATTCTGCAGCAATTCGCAATTTTTTTTAAAAAAAACCTCATGAAAATTCTTCAGCATTTTATTGTGAATTTCTTCTAATAAATACATTTTTGTATACAATTTTGGCTAATATATACATGTTTGCAAGCATTATATTCTTCTAATATAATGCATTTTTGTATGTTATTTTCACCAATATATTCATGTAGTGCACATTTTCCCCTAATAGATGGATTTTTGTAAATGTTGCTTGGATGAAAAACTGCATTGCAAAATTTGGAGAAGTGTAAATTTCAAAGGCTGGCTGTGTTTCGGCTCTTGTATTTTTTCAGAAAGTGCAAATTTGATGAATTCAGCTTTAAATGCAAACTGAATCAAATTCCCCCCCCATTCCTACCACCTGTCCCCCTAAATCTGTTCTGGGTTACCCCCAATGCTCCTCAGCAGATTTGGGAACGATGCGAGGGCCCACACAGGGTGAGGAGAGGGAGTGAAATCCTGTTGCTAGCACTAACCCTTATGCTAGCACAACTTTTTTGAATACTGCCCTATGTGTCCATGAGAGCCAGTGTGGTGTAGTGGTTAAGGTGCTGGACTACAACCCGGGAATCCAGGGTTCGAATCCCCACACAGCCATGAAGCTCACTGGATGACCTTGGGCCAGTCACTGCCTCACATCCTCAGAGGAAGGCAATGGAAAACCCCCTCTGAATACTGCTTACCATGAAAACCCTATTCATAGGGTCGCCATAAGTTGAAATCGACTTGAAGGCAGTCCATTTCATTTTTTTCTATCTGTCCTGATTCAGGATACATATTCATTTTTTTTCCAGGCAATAGGTATTCAGTTTCCTAACTTGGGTATAGCCCCTACTGAAATGGATATCAAGTACCTGGTTTTTGTTGTTGTTATGCATCCTTGTTTAGTCTGTATTGATTTTATACATTTTTTGCGACTTGTATAGTTTATCTTTGATAATCTAATACAGGGTTTCCCATACTGTGGTCCTTGGATCACAAGCTTCATTCAGGTGGTCCATGGCATGTCTGCATTAAATTTTCACATTGGTTTTAATTGTATTTTTGCTGCTTCTTTTATTTCTTATATTGCATATCATTGTATTGCAATTTGAGTCCTATGAAATGCAAATAGTAATACAATAAAATGCAACAGAAGAAATAAGAGAAGCAATAAAGATACAATTAAAAACCACCCATCACTTGGCACAGACCATTACAACTGCTACAATTAGCAGAAAAGTCTCTTAAGTGGGTCATCAAGACCATCAGCAATTTTCAAGTAGTTTGCAGGGGGGGAGGAAGTTGGCGAACTACTGATCTAATAGTTAGAAGTAGAAATGACAAAGGCCGTGAGAGTGAGACAGTCTCCATTCTAATTGCTGTTTTGCCATATCACTTTCTAGATAAAGCTATGGGAAACTCAGCTGTCAGTTGTCAGAGGCAGAAGTATGCCTCTGTGCAGCAGTTGCTGGGAATTATATGTGGGAAGAGTTGCTGTTGCGCTCAGGACCTACTGGTGGGCTTCCCATGGGCATATGATTGGCCACTGTAAGGACAGGATGCTGAGCTAGATGGGCCACTGGCCTGATCCAGTGGGGCTCTTCTTATGTCCTTATAAGGAAGCTAGTAAAGGAGCGTTCACTCTTTCCAATGTAATGGTTGGGGTTGAGGGGAAAGAAATAAGCTGCCACAGTTGTCTTGGAACTTTATTACTGCCATTGATCACATTTATGAAGATGACATAAACTTACAAACAGTTATAATGCAGAAAGGCAGTTACAACAATGTAAAGGGGTCCATCACATACTCTGCGTGACAACTGTATTACTGCTATGGACTAATATTGCCACAGGGAAATACAGTGCCCATAAGTTATTTTGAAACAGAACAGCACAGGAGACCAATGTATTACTGTATAAAATTAATTTTATTTATGAGCAATTATATTGAACGGTTACACAAATGTAGAGGCAGGAGAGAGTATAGAAAGTTATTACGATAGCGGTAGCTCTGTTATGCTGCAATGAACTCTGGAAGAGGAGTGTTCCATAGATCCCAAAGGAGCAACTCGGATCTTATCATTAACATTTACTAAGTTAATGAGAAGATTCCCATTGATCTGTGGACATCATGTCCGTACCATTTCTTTGGCCTACTGGACCCACCTACTAGGGATGGGGGTGAATTCCACATCAAGCTGCCCCAGGTACTGATATTCCAATTTCCCACCCATTCTTATGATATCAGGACCAGATTCCCCACGTATGAATGCCTGTTTAATTTGGCAATACTGTTTAAAAAAACCACCCCTGCTGAAATCTATGTAATTAACGTAACTACTTTGTTGGTTGTTATTCTGCTTTAATGTAACTACTTCTTTTGCATTTTTATCCTTTAGTTTAGAGTTCTTTGGACTCTGACTTCTTTTCCCTCCCAGACAGACCTGACCAACTTAGACAACATTCAAACCATACATTTATTCCACTCTTATTCTACTTTAAACATCATGGCTTCCCCCAAAGAATCTTGGGAAGTGTCATTTGTGAAGGGTACTGAGAGTTGTTAGGAGATTGTTATTCCCCTCACAGAACTCCAGTTCCCAGAATTCTCTTGCAAGAGGGACTGACTGTTAAACCACTCTGGGGATTGTAACTCTGTGAGGAGAATAGGAGGCAGGTAAGAATGTTTAAAGTAGAATAAGAGTGGAATAAATGTATGGTATGAATGTGACCAGAGAGTAGAACAAGAAAATGTATATGTTCTCTCCATTCCTTTGTAATTCTGAGGTGGTGCTTAGGTAGGGGCAAATCTGAATAAAAGGGGGAAGTATCATTTTCCTAACTTGGAGGAACACTTGCTGCTGCGTGGCTTGCAATCCTGCCATGTCTACTCAGAAATCTTTTTGAATTCATTGGGGCTTACTCCCAGGTAAATGGGGTTCAGTTGGGTAACAGAGGGACACAGAGCTTGGAGGAAGTCAGAACGCTTCTGTCTCTTTCCTAACTACGCAACTGTTGGTTTACTTGCAACATTTTTTTTTCCTGAATGAAGTGCTTACCTGTTTAGGCAGAAGGTAACATTATTGCTGTAGCAAAAGGAAAACATGTTGTCATTAATAATTATACAATGACCTGTCACTGAAAAACAAGAACACATTGTGATGTGTGATGGGGAAGCAAACAGCAGGAGAACGGAAAGAGCCCTTTCTTTAACTAAAACATGTTGGGATGGAAATTGACATCATACCCTGCCTCTAACCCGAGTTTTACAGGCCCAGTCCTGTGAGCCAATATGCTGAAGCAGCTGCTTAAAGCATCCAGTATTAATATCCAAGAAACTGGATAACAATCAAAGGAGTGGGAAAGAGAAAGGGCCAGTTTCAGATTTGAAGGGGACCTTAGCATAACAGCCCTGCGGTAGGCCCACGCCTTCATCAGCCCAACTCTCCATGAACTCTGGCAGGAAGTTTGGGATCACTGTTTAAACTTCCTATAATCCCCCAGAGCACTCATGATGTAGATGTTGTGGGAAATGTAAATGGCAGCTCCAAAGCTGGAGGTCTGGGAAAGGGGGCCCAAGGTGCAAGGACATAAGAAGTGCCTTGCTGGATCAGGCCAAAGGCCCATCTAATCCAGCATCCTGCTCTCAAGGTGGCCAACTGGAGGCCTGTGGGAAGCCTGCAAGCAGAACCTGAGTACAACAGCCTCTCCTAACTTGCAGTTCCCAGCAACTGGTATTCATAGGAACACTGCCTCTGTGGGTGATAGAACATAGCCATTGTGGCTAGTAGCCATTGATAGTCAACATCTTTGTCTCTAGAGGCCCAGGTGACCTCCATGGCTAGGAGTGCCTTTCACCAGCTTCAGCTAGTAAGACAGCTGCGGCCATTTCTGGACTGGGATAGCCTGACCACTGTTGTCCATGCACTGGTAACCTCCAGATTGGATTACTGTAATGTGCTTTATGTGGGGCTACCCTTGACTTTGGTCCGGAAACTGCAGCTGGTGCAAAATGCAGCGGCGAGACTGATCACTGGGGCAGGGTATCGCCAACATGTCACTCTGCTACTTAAAGAATTGCATGGGCTACCTATTAACTACCGGGTAAGTTCAAGGTTCCAGTTTTCATGTATAAAGCCCTATACAGCTTGGGATCAGGATACCTGAAAGACCGTCTTATCCCTTATATACCTGCATGCAAAGCAAAGGTTCTCCTACTGAGCTACAGCCCTTCCCATAGTCATACTCTGAATACCAGTTGTTTTGCCAGTAACACAAACAATGAAGAAAACTGTTACCTGAACACTCTTCTTGAGGGCTTCCTTTAAGCATCCATTTGGAAACTGGCTCCTGAACTAGGAACATAGGAACAGGAATGTAGGAATCTCCCATACTGCATCAAACCATTGGTCCATCCAGCTATCTAGTTCTGTTTAGTGTGATTTGAGAATGGAATATCCAGTTCAGAGGAAAGTAGGAAGTCACATTGGTCCTACTACCTCAGTACTGTCTACACTTATTGGCATAATCTTTCCAGAGTTTCAGGCAGGGGACATTCCCAACTCCTGACCGGGATAGCCTGAACACTGTTGTCCACCACTGGTAACCTCCAGGATGAATTACTGTAATATACTTTATGTGGGGGTGCCCTTGAGGTTGGTCCAGAAGCTGCAGCTGGTGCAAAATGCGGCGGCAAGACTGCTCACTGGGGCAGGGTATCGCCAACATGTCACCCCACTGCTGAAAGAATTGCACTGGCTGCCCATTTGCTACCGGGCCAAGTTCAAGGTTCTGGTTTTGGTGTACAAGGTCCTATATAGCTCGGGACCAGGATACCTGAAAAACCATCTTATCCCTTATATACCCAGTGGATCACAGCACTGTGCAAGCGAGGGCCTCCTGCACATACCATCTTATCAGGAGGTCCATTCTGCACAACATAGGAAACGGACCTTTAGTGTGGCAGCACCTACCCTGTGGAATTCCCTCCCCTTAAATATTAGGCAGGCGCCAGCTCTGCTATCTTTTTGGCACATATTGAAGATCTTCCTCTCTCAAGAAGCCTTTTAAGTTGAGACCTTATCCCTGTCTGCGTCTGTGTTGGAATTGCTTTTAATATGTTCTTAAAACTTATTTTTAAAAATATTTTTAATCTTAGAAAATCTTTTGAAAGCTTTTTTAAGAAATGTTTTAAAAGATATTTTGTTTTAATGTATTCTAAAGTCTGTTTTTATGATGTTTTGAAGTGTTTTTAGCGCTTCTGTTTGCTGCCCTGGGCTCCTGCTGGGAGGAGGGGAGGGATATAAATCAAATAATAAATAAATAAATAGATAAATAAATAAAACCTCTATCTGGAGATGCTGGGGACTGAACCTGGGACCTACCGCATGCAAAGCGGAGGCTCCATCACTAGCTACAGCCCTTTCCCCCTAAAGGGGTGAGATGGACATTGGGTCTGGTCCAGCAGGGCTCTTTTTATCTGCTCAAGTGTACAACTTTTTCTATCTCTGGAGACTGTCTGATTGGACTATGATGTACTCAGCTGGTGATATACTCATTTGGGCTTTCTTGTATGCATGGGAAAGTAGGGAGGGTGCCTGCTTTGTATGTTCTACCATTGAGCTATGCCCCTTCCTTTATTCTTCAGTCTTGACTTCTAGCTTGCTCCTCAACTCTGCCTCCTGATTTGTTCTTTGGTCCTCCTGACTTGGTCTTCCATCTTGATAGCCAGCATGATGTAGGGTTGGGACAGAGGTGAGGAACTTGATATGACTGGCGGACCAGATCTTTTATCTCCTTTACCTCTTGCAGGCCAAATTTGACAGGTGGGTGAGACTGCCCACCTGCCAATCAACTGATGCGGTGATCACCAGGACTTCAAAGGAGCAAGCAGGACTTGCAAAGAGCCCTGGATTGTTCTTTGAAGCACCACTGATCAGAAGGTTTAAAGTCACCATCTGTCAGCAGTTGGGTGGTGACATTAAGCCTGATTTGTGCAGGGATCAGCTGTACAATCATGCTTCCCATGGGGACCTTGGTTGCATAGCCAAACCAGGAGACTTCAAGTCATCCTCCCCTTTAGCTGATGGGTAGTTCAAGTCTGCTTTCTGCAGAAATCAGCTGTGCTATCAAGTTTCCCATGGAGAACCCATTCTCTACCTGTTCCACTCCTAATGTCACATATGGCCAATTTGGTCCAAGTGCCAGAGGTCCCCTACCCCTGGGTTAGAGTCTTGGACCAGGACATGAGAGACCAGGTTTCAAATCACCACTCAGCCATGAAATCCAGTGGATGGCCTTAGGTCAGGCACTGGCCCTCAGATCAAACTTAACTCACAGGGTTGTTGTGAGGATAAAATGGGAAGGAGAACTGTTTGCCACTGTGAGCTCAGTGGATGAAAAGTGATATATAATGTAACAATCACTCACTCAATCAAATGTATGGCTGGTCCTCTCAAATCACCAGCCAGCAGCAGTGGTAGCTGGTGCCCATTGGAACTGGTAGGGCAGAAAGCAGGCTTGAAGTTATCAAGCCAGGGCAAATGACAGCCACAGCCAGCTGATTCTAGCTTTGTCCCTACAGAATTCTACAAGATCAAGACTGAGACTAAGGGGGCGGGGGAGCTGACAGGCAGTGCCACCCCCTGGGCTGGTTGCAAGTAGAAAAACAGGCAGATGGCGGCTGGTTGAGGACAGACTGGTGGGGCAGTGAGATTGGTGGGGCAGTGGCCCATTTGCCCCAATGGACCAACATCCAATGACTGACGCTCATACAATTAACTATAATTTTCTTAAAGGTGTGACAACCTTAGGTTTGATGAAAAAAACAAAACATTAGGATAGTAATGGGGTTTCATATGACTGGGGTAGTTTTAGAAGAAGGGAGAAAGGAGAGTGTAGGTTTGTGTATTATCATAGTAATACATTCGATTGTGTAAAGCTGTAACACACTCTGAGGTTTTTGGATAAGATGGGAGATTAATCTAGATAAACATCATTGCCTGTCATTCTACCATGATGAATGGAGCCAGCTGAGAACAGTGGGTATTGTGCCGAAGAGCCTGGGCAGGAAGCCAGCCCACAGGGAGACTGGATGAGCAGTATTTTAAAGCAAGCACCTTCATAAAGTATCTGTCCTTCAGTTTTGCCTGTGTGCAATAATAAAACTCTTAGTACTACCTCTGTCAAACACAGACAGGCTCTAAGAGTGTTTATACACAAGGCTGATCCTCAGACTATGGAGATGGAGTTATCTGGGCTCATTCTGAAGGTATAAATAGCAAGGTAATGTAACAGGGGTATGAACTAGCCATAAGATTCAACTTATTTCTGTAGCCTTGCGAAGCCGCCCAATCTGTTTTGGAGCTGCTCCCTGTCTTTCCAATTCAACTCATTACTTGGAAGCAGATCTGTTATAAATGAAGCTCTGCAAAAAAAGTTTATGATAGATGCAGTGGTTCTCCCACAAGGGCAGACTTTACTGTTTTGGAGTGGGTGCAGTAGGGGGTGGTAGTAGGGGGGGGAAGCATGGATTCCCAGGAAATACTGGAGAAAAGTCACTCCTGACTCAGTTACCCCAAGGGTAAGAGTGGAATGGATTTTCTGGGAATACAGCCTATTCTTCCTATATATCTCCATTTAATTGCATAGGAAAAGGGTGATAGTGGAAAAAATAGAAAAATCTCCAGGAAAGACATGGGGAATGGGATGAGAAAATGTCACCCCATCTCTATCAAGAATCCTGTTACCCCCAAGGATCCTGTTTTTGCCCCCACCATGGATTTTGGGGATACAGTAGAGATCTCTCTATTGACTTGCATAGGGAAAAACATACACTCAGGTGAGAAAAAGCCCCCAACGTTTTAAATTTTTTAAACCACCAGCATTGGAGTGCCCCTGGGGATGTGATTTACTATCATTAAAAGCTAGACCTGTCCATCAAAATGAAAGATCCTCCCACCTCTCCATCCTTCCTCTCTAGAACTCTGGGCCTTTCCCTTGTTAGCTTGGTTTTGTTTCACAAAAAAAGAAATGTCCATACAGGTGTTTTCGTTTTAACTGCCAAGGCTACAGAGCAACTCAGAAGCCCAAGGAGTGCCTAACTTGCCTTGAGACATTGCTTTAACAGTATGATCTCACTCAAAAACATGAGAACCTTCCCTGAAGCACTCCAATTCATCTTGTAATTTTGGGTACACACAGAGCCGACACACATCCCCTTTACTTGCTTAAGATCTATTGAATAATGAATAAAAGCATGAGGTTTTCATCAACAAATGACATTACTGGACAAAAATTCAGTAGCCTTAAAAGTCATTACATAAAGTGCTGGATTCAAGACTGGTTTTGTTTTGTTGCATATATTAAAAGGACAAATTTATTGCATTCACAAGTTAGTAATGACTCAAGTCCTGCTCTTTTCAATGGGAGCTAATTTAATTTTCGTAGTATGGATGGATCCAGCATAAAGTCAGTTAGGAGCCTCTTAAAGATTACATTCTCAAGTGAATACCTGAAATTATTTTAGTGTACACCTAAGAAGTGTAAATATCACAAAGAGATATTAAAACTCCTATCAGACCCAACAAGCATAGCTAATGACCAAGGATGATGGGAGTTGTAGTTCAGCAACATCTGGAGAGTAAAAGGTTCCCAGACCTGGCTTAGGTGGACTCACAGTGCAAACTTATAAATGTCTACTTAGATGAAAAGCCCATTGAGTTCAATAGGATTTACTCCCAGGTACGTTTGTAGACGATTATAGACTCAGTCTGCAATCCAATACACACTTATCTGGGAGTAAGTTCCATTGAACCCAATGCAGACATATATTGGGTGCAGTCTCAGTCTGATTTGGAAGAGTTGCTCATAAGTTCTTACTAAAATCCTCATTTCATGATTTCTGCTAAAAATATTGTGTTAGTGTGAATAGTCAAATTGAACAAATCTGATCCTTTTGTTTTAACATGCCTTTCCTAAGAAACAATCTCTGAATTTCTTAAGTCATTGGTAATATTGAAAACTCTTTGCTGAGATTAAGCTTGATCAGAACCACAGTGATTCACAAATCATATTCACTAATAGGCAAAAAACCTTGCAGCTTAAAAATAAACCTATAAATAGATATTTCTATCAAACTTAAAAAAAAAACAGGGAAATTGGGAAGCTATAGTGAATGCATCAGGGTAGCAGGAGACCTGACCTCCTCTCTGAGATACTGGACTGCCCTACAAATTTGTAAAAAGCAGACACCATTCGGATTGGCCTTTCACAGTCCAATCCACTTTCTGTGGAGCTTGAAAGAATTTGGTAACATGCCTCTGAGCATAAGGTGAGAGTGGTGGCAACAACTGCCATCTCTAAAGATGGAGGATTACATTTTTGTATGTTTATTGGTGTTCTTCCTATGTTACTACTGTTTCTACAGAGAATCTAACCTAGAAAATTATATTTATCTCATTATTCATCCTAGAAACCTGTGTCAAACTCATTTTTACTAATTTCAAAGCCTCTTTATTGGTCAGTGTCATACAATGGTGAAGATAGCCTTTTGTGTTTCAAACTGGAGGTTATGCTATATTTCTATTTTGGGCACATTAACAATTGAATCTGAAACTGCAGTTTGATGTAAAATCAGAAAGATTACAATATGTTGCTACTTAAGCAATGACTCTAGCTGTTGGAAGAACAAACTTGGCCTGCCCAAGATTCATGTTTTCAGCCTGCTATGCTTAAACCACTCCACTTAAGGAAAGATGGTCATAGTCAATTAAAAACAGAGCACACCTAGAATTTTGCTAGAATATATTTCATCTCCCACTGTTTTATCTTGTGCAAACTGAGCCATTCCTCATGTCCATTGGAAACTATTCTCCAGAACAGTCAGTGCCATTATTCTGCAATTGTTTTTGGATCTTTTTTTTAGTGTTGCAAAGTGTTGTTGTAGCTCACATATTCATAGAAACAAAAGCAAAAGAAAATGATTTCCTATAGGACACTTTGCTAAAATTTCAAAGTAAATCAAACATATTCAAAAGTGACTATCTGAACTATATCAACTGTTTTAATATATTTGGTTCCTCCATGCTAAAACAAGATCAGCACAGCACATGTATTGTTTCTGTTGTTTGGGCTGATTGCAGATGTTGCCACCACTCACACTATGCTCAGAGGAACATGTTACCAAATTCTTCCAAGCTACACAGGAAGTGGATTGGACTGATAATGTTGGGCATGCTCAGTAAGAACCAACTGTCAGTGTTCTAAAAGCCAGACTCACAGCTTCTTGGCTTGCCTAATCAGGGGACCACTCCCATGCCAGACCTTTATTTCACTTGAGACAGTCATGGCACATGTTACCAAATTCTTCCAAGCTACACAGCAAGTGGATAGGACTGTGAAAGACCATCCCAAATTGTTTGCATTTTTACACATTTGTAGGGCAGTCCAATATCTCAGAGAGGAGGTCAGCTCTCTTGCTCCCCTAGTGCATTCACTATAGCTGCCCAATTTCCCTGCTTTTAAAAGTTTGATAGAAATAACTGTGGGCTATAGCAACATTCTTAAACTGCAAGGTTTTTTTTGCCTATTAGTGAATTTCTCTGCTTTTTAATCTGGGAGGGAAGAAATGAGATCCTGTGCAATCTTGCTGAGAATGGATTGATCATTTGCATGCTTATTGAGTTCACTGGGATTTACTCCCCTGCAATCATGCTTAGGATAGGTGAAACTGAGTGCAGGGGATGGCGGAGAGGAGGAAGGGCAGAGGGAAGGCGGGGGATGGGAGCAGGCAGCTGGGGGAGGACAGCAGGTTTAATCATTTTCATGTTTATTGAGTTCAGTGGGATTTACTCCCGTGCAATCATGGTTAGGATAGGTAAAACTGACCATGGGGAAGGAAGCCTGGAGCAGGTGGGGGTGAGGAAGAAGGAAAAGGGGAGGGGAGGAAGAAGGGAGGAAGAAGGGAGAAGAGAGGGGAAGGAGGAGAAAGGCAGGTCTGATCATTTGCATGCTTATTGAGTTCAGTGGGATTTACTCCTATACAATCATGGCTAGAATAGGTAAAACTGACCATGGGGGAGAAGGAGGGGAGAGTAGAGGGAAGGAGCAAGGGGGACAGGGAAGCAGGAGGAGGGGGAAGGAGGGGAATGGAAGGGGAGGAGAAGGAGAAGGAGGGGATTGGAAGGGGGAGGGAAGGGACAAAAGGGAGGTGATGAGAAGGAGGAGGGCAGGGCAGTTTTGATAATTTGCATGCTGATTGAGTTCAATGGGATTTACTCCCATGCAATCATGCTTGAAAATGAAATGGACTGCCATCAAGTCAATTCTGACTTATGGCGATCCTATGAATAGGGTTTTCATGGTAAGTGATAGCCAGAGGTGATTTACCATTGTCTTCCTCTGAGGCTGAGAGGCAGTGATTGGCCCAAGTTCACCCAGTGAGCTTCATGGCTGTGTGGGGATTCAAAGCCTGGTCTCCCAGGTCATAATCCAACACTATAACCAGCTTGTAGTCCTAGGATAGGTAAAACTGACCTTTGGGGAGGGGGAGGGGGAGGGGCAAGGAGGGGATTGGAAGGAGATGGGGAGGGGAAGGGAGGGGTCAAGGAAGCATGAGGGGGCAAGAGGGAGGGGATAGGAGGGAGGAGGAGGGGAGAGCAGGCTTGATCATTTGCATGCTTTTTGAGTTCAGTGGGATTTACTGGTGTGCCATCAGGATAGGTGAAACTGACCTGGGGGGAGGAAGAAGGGGAGGAGGAAGGAGGAAGGGGGAGGGGTGGAGAGGAGATTGGGTGGGTGGGCACTAGGCAGAGGGGAAGCCCCTTTGCTTCCCAAAAGGAAAACATTGTGAACAGTATCATTGCTTTTCAGCGTTTTCCCCACCTTTTTATTCTACAGCAGGCACATGTAGCCTTCCACCCAAATTTAAACCAAAGCTGTCCCTGGCCACATCCACACCAAACCTTTAGACAGTCATGGTGTCTCCCAAGGAATCCTGGGAAGTGCATGCATATTGAGTTCCATAGGATTTACTTCCGTGCAATCATGCTTAAGATAGGTAAAACTGACCAAGGGGGAGGGGAGGGGAAGGAGGAGGAGGGGGAAGGAGGGAATTGGAAAGGGATGGGAGAGGGAGAAAGAGGGGGCAAGAGAAAGGGGATAGGAGGTAGGAGGAAGGGAGGGCAGGTTTGATCATTTGCATGCTTTTTGAGTTCAGGGGGATTTACTCCTGTGCAATCATGCTTTGGATATGTGAAACTGACCTGGGGGAGGAGCAGGGAGGGTAGGATGAAGGCAGGAAGGGGAGGGAGGGGGAGGGGTGGGGAGGGAATGAGTTTGGGTGGGTGGGCACTGAGCAGAGGCAAAACCCCTTTCCTTTCCAAAAAGAAAACGTGAACAGTATCATTCTTTTTCAGCATTTCTCCCACCTTTTTATTCTACAGCAGGCACAGGTAGTCTCTCACCCAAATTTAAACCAAAGCTGTCATTGGCCACATCCACACCAGACCATTATGTCATGGCTTCCCTCATAGAATTCTGGGAACTGTAGTTAGTGAAGGGGCCTGAGAGTTGGTAGGAGAAGCCCTGTTCCCCTCACAGAGCTTCAGTCGGAGTGACTGACTGTTAATTTTTATATATATGTCCCTTGCACTGATTTATTGGATTTTATTATGTATATTTATATTTTTCTGTTGTACACCGCCCAGAGAGCTATGCTAGTCGGGCCGTATAGAAATTCAACAAATAAATAAAATAAATAAATAAATAAATAAATCATTCTGGCCATTGGAGTTCTTTCAGGGGAATAGGAGTCTCCTTCACAAACTACACTTCCCAGGATCCTTTGGAGGAAGCCATAACTGTCTCACGTGAAGTCAAAGTCTGGTGTGGGTGCAGCCCCCTGATTAGCCAAGCCAAGCAGCTGTGAGTCTGGCTTTTAGAACACTGACATTTGGTTCTTACTGAGCATGTCCAGCCTTGTCATTGAGTGTAATGCTAAATTTCTTAAATTAATTAAAAATCAGCTAGGCATTTTTTTAACTTTTGAACTGTAGAAGATGAAGATCAGAGTATGGGGAATGTCAGTAATAGGATTAAACATACTCTGGAACATGCCTGTTTTTTTAATTAATTTCAACAGATTATGAGAACTCTGACAGAAAAAAAGTCCAAAAGGGTTCTGTTTTCTCTCTCTCTCTTTTTACACTTTGAACTTTTGATTCCATCTGACTGTTTTGTGTATCACCATGAAAACTGAGAGGGTTGTTAAGCAAGCATTTCTGAGTTCAGGACTATAAATTTTATAAAGTTATGTTTTGAAATGAGTTTATGGGAAGCATTAGAATGGCATGGGGTATTTTCAATTTAACATTGTGGAATGCGAAAAATCCACACTAGCTATAGTATACAGCCACTTTTTCATGACAGTCCTTTCCTCTATGGGGAATCAATGGCTATCTACTTATGGGATATATAGTTTGAATGCAGAACCTTCTTGAAGATTCTGTTCATTTTCAAAGCCTTGGAAAGGTTATCCTGTTAAATAAAGGCTTGGAGGAGATTCCAGCAGCAGCTAGGAATTGTTGACTGATACGAGAACTAAAACAAATTTCTTTCCCAGCCCTACCTGGAGATGCCAGGGATTGTACCCCGGGCCTTCTGCATGCAAAGCAGATGCCCTGCTACTGAGCAACAGATAGTCATACCACATGATGCTGAAATGAAGAAGCATTAGCTCTTCAAAGCAGAGGTTCATTTTCCTTTCCTTTTGGGGGTGGGAAAGGGAAATTCCATGCTGTTAGCTGGAGGGTAAATGCTGCCCTAGTCCAAGGTACATCTGTAACAACAATTACTTCAGCTTTGAAGCATTTGTGGCTAACTGCAGAAGTCTACACATTTTAAATATGCTTTTATGCTTCATCTGTTCAAAGAGATCATGTACATCTCCCTCTCCATGCTTAAAGCCTACCATCTCTGCTACCTCCTTTCCTAAGGTCTAACCTTGCTAAGTAAATGTGACTGTTCTTTCACTAGACACTGCTTTTAACCTAAGCAATTTTATCCTTTGCTTCCAGATATATGTTTGCTTCCAGTGTCTCTGGTAGCTGATCCACTTAATTTGCCAGGTGCCACTGAGGTAGCATATTTCTTACCAGCTTTGTGACAATTTATTTTCCAATTAAGCATTCCTGATAGGAAGAAAGCCAATGACAACCAGGCCAGCACAACCTCCATAGCTCAAGAAGTCTCCATGAGCTGAAATTTGTGTGGTGTGTTGCTGCTAGTCCAGAGATCCACTTAACTTGCTGGGTGCCACAGAGGTATTTCTGCTGATGTTAAACTCACTGGGTTTGTGATGCTAATTTGTATCTATTGTACAATTTGGAAGCAAAGGAATGATCTACATGCTGTAATAATGTAGTTAGGGCTAAAAGACCACTAAGAGTGTATATTTCATGTATATGTTCTTTGCAGTTCATAGCCCTACTCCCCTGCTAATGTGGTACTATTTGCAGGAGGGGATCAAAGTATCCCTATGTTCTAGTAACAGCGATATCCCCACACAGCTGATCAGATTTGGCTATGTCACTGTAGGCAAAGCCAGTTCAGAGTGAGAGCTACATATTTGCCTTCAGTGACATCAGAACGGAGCCAAGTGGCATCTTCCATATAATATCTAAGAAGAGGGTTGTTTTGACAATGAAAACAAATAATTTTGCTGCCGTTGCAGCCAACTGGGGATCAGATGCAATGGAGCATTGCCACCACATGAATTTCAGGTGTGGGTGTGTGGGTCATGTGAACTGAAGCATGTCCCAATGAAAAACAAATCACCAATAAGTCCACAAAAGGTCTCTGAAAGAAGGGTGCTTTTTTGGGTGGTGATGGTAAAATGCCCGCTTCCCATCAGTTCAGACCTGGGGCAGTAAAAGAAAATGGCATCCACAATGATCAAGGGGATGGAGCAACTCCCCTATGAGGAAAGGTTACAACATTTGGGGCTTTTTAGTTTAGAGAAAAGGGGAGTAAATGGGAACATGACAGAGGTGTATACAATTATGCATGGTGTGGAGAAAGTGGACAGGGACAATTCTCCCCTCATTTTACTAGAACTTGGGGACATCCAATGAAGATGAATGTTGGAAGGTTCAGGACACACAAAAGAAAGTACTTCTTCACACCACACATTGTTATAGTATGGAATTCGCTCCCACAAAATATAGGGATGGCCACCAGCTTGCATGGCTTTAAGAGAGGATTAGACTAATACATGGAGGATAAGATTATCAATAGCTACTAGCCATGACGTCAATGTTCTAACTCCACTGTCAGAGTCAGCATGCTTCCGAGTACCAGTTCCTTGAAATGGCAGTTGGGGAGAGTGCTATTGCAGTCAGATCCTGCTTGTGGGCTTCCCTCTGAGATGCTGGGCCAGAGAGGCCGCTGGTCTGATCCAGCAGGCTCTTCTTCTGTTCTTAGACCTGCCTATCATTCCCATGAGGAGAGAGGAACAGAAAAAGAAATAAGTCTTTTCTGAAAAGAAATATAGCATGAAGATTTTACATCAGCTTATGTGACTCCAAACCAACCTCAACAGAGGAGGTGGCCTATCTCACAGGTCGTGCTGAGGATAAAACATGGTTGCCATGACCATGTATTTAAACTTGGGCTCTCTGGAGTAAGAGCAGGATTAAAAAAAATTAAGAATAAAAATTAATAAGAATACTGTGGCCTGGTGCCAGCAGGTGGCCAGGTCGGCCACTGACTGAGGACCCCTGTAGTTGAGAGGGTGCCCTGTGCCAGGGTTGGGTGGGTGCAGCTCTTGCTCCGTGATCTGTGCTGGCATCAGGTCACAGAGCATGCACCCTATGACTTCATGCTGGTGCGGATCATGGAGCGGGAGCCACCCTGTCAGGCAACACCCCCTGCGTTGCCATGGCAGGGTGCTAGCGCACGACACTCACGGGATTGCATCAACATGGCTCCACCGTCATCTTGGGTGTTGGCAGCTGTGCCTGCACAGCACACTAGAGTGCTGACGTGGCTGGGCCTATTGCAGTCCCCAGCAGTGGCAGTAGTGCTGCTGTTTCGCTGCTGTCACCTTTGAAAACCTGCTGCAGTCTGGTGTCAGCCCTGAGAATCCTGGAGACGGAGCAGGTCTTTCATCACTATGTAGTTTGGTGGGGGGAGTTCAGGAAATGCTTTGTGGCTTGATGAAAAGGGTGTTGGTAGCCTGTCCCTATTTTCATCTATGAAATGTCGGCAGATGCACAACTCTAAAATCAAATGACAAATGTCTACTCAAAAGTGAATCTCACCAAGTTCATTCCCACCCCACTTTAAATAATTTTTTATCCCACTCTTAAGCCAAAACAATGCTCCCGCAGTGGGTGACAGATCTCTAGACCCCAGTCTGACCATTGGCCCATCTAGCTTAACATTGTCTACACTGACTGGCAGCAGCTCTGCAGGGTTTAAGGCAGGGTTCTTTCCCAGCCCTACTTGGAGATGCAGGGAATTGAATTTGGGACCTTCTGCATGCAAAGCAGATGCTCTACCACTGAGCCATGGCCCTTCCCCTGTGAAAACTAGGAACGTAGGAAGCTGCCTCATAATGAGTTGGACCACTGGTCCATCTAGCTCAGTATTATGTACACTGACTGGCAGCAGCTCTCCAGGATTTCACTCCTTTACAATTTTAAAAGACATGACACAAAAAAGAAAATGGATTCGCAGGGACAAAAAAATAAGCAAATTCAAGTGCATGTTCTTAGACATAAGTTCTTCAAGCAGTTCAAGGAGAGGAGGAGCCCAAAGTTTCTGGTCCCTGAACAGCACCAATTGATTGGCTTCTTCTCCCTCTTCTGCTGCAGGTTCATTTAATGGCTCCTGCCAAGTGGGGCTTACTCCCAGGTAAGTGGGTATAGGATTGCATCCTACGTCCCATTGACAGAGCAATCCAAATCATGGAAAGCCATTGGAGGGGGACAGCAGTGAAGGAGGAGCTGGTGGAAAGCTCTGCAGCATCCACTTGCCCTTTGGGAGCTGTGGACAGGAGCTGTACGGGAAGAACCAGCTCCCAAGAACAGCCCTACTGGGGAATAAGCAGTCCCTGTAGGCCACCATTGTAATTTCTTTTACTGCACTGGCCTATTAGCAAGTGGAATTATTGTGGGGATCGGGACTTTGGGGAGTGCTCTGAGGGGGACTTGCTGAGATGCTGATCAAGTCACGTAAGTTCCCCCCCCACACACAGCTGCTCCCCTGCCACGCCTTTGGAATGCCCCATTTCAGGGCTTCCCCTGGTTCTCTGTCAGGATCCTGGCAGCATCGCGGCTCAACCGCAGCAGGGGGCTTCTGCTGGAGCAGCCTGACAGCACCGGGAGTCTGCCCGCTCAGCTGGGGGGCTGCTGCAAAATAAGAGTTGGACTGCACCCTAAATGTTATTAGATATGGGCTACTAGGAATGAATACTCCCTGCAGTTAGTTGTTGAAAATAATTATTTTTAGCCACAACTGTGCTTTTTAAAAAAAATAAAAATAAAACCTTGCTTTGTCTTCTGTTCTCTGTTCCTCTGATGGCCATTTAGGTCCCATCCATGGAAAGAGGATTAAAGGAATATTATTTTTGATTAGCTCAAATGCTTTTGACTCTGAAATCTCATTTTTGAACCTGAAACCTCTTGACATTTTCCCAAATGCTGTTAAGAGCCATTGTGCGTAATTTTGCAATTACCCCCCCCCCAAAATCATTAATTTCCTTCTTTGGGTCTGTGCATGCTTGGAGCTTAATAAAGCTTGATCCATTGTGCTGGCAAAGTTCCAAACTCAGCAGAGAAAATGAAAAGAGCTTATGGTTCACACAATGTGCTTGCATAGTTCTCTGCTGTTCCTCTGCTATCTCGTTTGCCTTGAATTTGTCATCTTGGAGTTCTCCCCTCTCCCATAGGATGAAATATATACTGTTTGGAGAAGATAATATTCTATTAAATTGCAATTTACCTTTTTTTAACTCACCAAGCTGATAAATGTGTAAACTTTTGCAAAAATTGTATCCAGGAATGATATGATACTGGAACAAAGGTCCAGGATGTGAGATTGGATGGGCCTTTTGCAGTAGTGGTCAGCAAGGCAGGGAGGTGGTACTCACCTGACCTCCCATCACTAGCATTGCTGCAGCTTGGGGGGAGGTGAGGTTGGTGTGGTACAAGCACACTGGCAGATTCACCAGATTGACTCTGTGTGTGTACCATGCTGACCTTGCCACCACCTCACCACTCCCTTCTCCCTCCTGGTAATCTCCAGTGATGCTGGTGATGGGAGGTCAGGGAGAGCACAGGAGATGAGGGAAAGTGGAAAAGGGGGCATTGCTGTGAGGGGTATGGCATGACTATCATAAAGGGATCCTGTACTTCTGGATTTGCCACTGCACTGCTCACCTGAATTCCTAGATGCTAAATAAACCAAAGGGATGGATGTGATCAGTGATATGCTTCTGTTTCTCATCATGACATATATATGTACTCATAGTTTCATCCAGGCACACTGCCTACAGGGCCTTGCTATGTGCCTTGATTTCTTTCTTCAGTGTTTACAGTTAACACAAGAACTGTAAAGTCCACTGAATAGTGATGCCAACAGTTATGTTTTGTCCTGTTGCCTGCACACTCAGAAGAAGACTTGAGAGACAGATCAATAAAGGTTATATTTGTTAATTTAACATTAGGATCTTCATGAAATGGTCTGATGGCCTCTCTCTTATGAATACACAAGGCTGAAGATTCTGCATACTCCCCTTTGTCCGTAAGCTATCCAGATTACTTATATGGCAAACACTGCGGTCACCTGAGCTTCCAGAGTCTCTGCCAGCAGTTGATCTGGGATAGGCAAATTAATGGTTGAAGATCATACCAAAGATGATACTTAGATCTAAGGATATCTCAGGAAAATTAATTAGGAGCTCAACAGTGGAAGATCTTATAATGTTCTATTTATCACTTTAACATATAAGTTTCTTCAATACATATAATGCTACAGGTAGTCGTAGCCAAGGAATCAGAATATGAGATCATACACATCACATGCTAGGGATGTACACCAAACATGTCGCACTTTATAACAGTATAGGCCATTCATCACACTACAGTCTTCTTCAATATAAGATGTAATGGACTCAGCTTACTGTTGTATTCTGTGGAACATCAATATGCAGGAAAGCATTACTCTGACCAGGCTTAAAGCACTGGTAAAAATATCAGGGGCTGACTGCCTTATATGGCCCTTTCTTTTCACCTGTTCTCATCTGTGAATCTCACAATGTATGCTGATTATGTATTCTGTACCTGAATATGGAAGCTGAATGTCAGTGCAACTGCAGCAGGCAAGACCAGCTATCAAAACACTCATTTCCTTATCTTTGTTTATAACTACTTCCTTTATAGGAGTGTTCAAGGCTATGATCTTGATTCACAGCTATGACCTACTTTATCTTATCAAGCCATCAACCTAAAGGATATCTCTTCTGTATGTGGCACTAGTTAACTAGTTTAGTTAAACTAGTTAAGCTAGTATAGCTAGTTTCCTGAATTGCCACAGAAGACTGTGCACATGACATTCTTATCTCTTTATTTGCTTACACATGGGAATATTGGCAGACTTCCCAATCATTCTATCTATAAAAATGTGGGCACATGAACTAAATATAATCAAGGAAAGAAACATCCCACTTTTCACCCTTGGCAAAACCACCCTAGGTAAACGCCATCATCATTAATAGGTGATGAGAGGGTATATTTCCTATGGCTGTGAATCAGATTTGACCAAATCCCGAACTAAATCAGGCCTATTTGGAGGGGTTTGGACCTCTGCTGAGAGAGGCTGAGATAGCCATGGATTGCTACAAGTCAGGTTGTATGGCCTGGAGTGATCAAGGGCTATCAGGGTGCAGGACAAGAAACAGGAAGGAGACACAGGCATCAGGTGAGGAAACCTGCAAAAAGGCTGAGATCTACCTGCTGCGTCTTCCCTGGAGAAGGTGGGCCCAGTGCTGTGGCTCTCCTTCCTGCATAAACACTGCCCTGCAGGATTAATGCCTCTAAACAACCGACGAGGTACGCCTGGCATCAACACTGTTATCTTTTCGGCACCAGGTCAAGACTTTCCTCTTCTCCCAGGCATTTTAGCATGTGTTTTTAAATTGTTTTTAAAAATGTGTTTTTATATTTGTATATTTGTTTTTAATATTTTTAATTGTTGTAAACTGCCCAGAGAGCTTCAGCTATGGGGTGGTATACAAATGTAAACAACAATAATAATAATAATAAACTGTTCAGCAAAGGCATCAATCTGGCACAGTGCTGCTTTGCAAGAAGCTGTCCTGGGGGAAAGTCACTTGTGAAGCAGCATCCTGCAGAATTGTCCCCCACTCTCAGTCAGGAGGGGGAAAGGAGACATAAGGTCTCCTTACCCCACCCCTCTCTTAACCGTGTGTTTTAATTATGTTTAATTAACTTATCCCTCCCACCCAGGTTTTTAATTGGGACTGGCTCCAAGGCAGAGCAGGTGGTCCCCAGTTTGACCTGGGAGGTTGGCATGATGCCCCCTGGGTCAGAGCTACAGGGAGGATCGGGGAGCACAACCCTAATATTTTCTCCCTAGATAGAGGAACAATGGGTATGGGAACTAATCCTGTGCACCTCCTCCCCTCCCCGGTATCCTGAAAAGCACACACCAATGGACCCACCAAGCTGGTCAGCAACTGAAGATGGTTGGAGTATTGCTTTTCTCCCAAGAATGCCCCAGGGTGTTTATCATTGTGGTTCCAGAAGGTCCTCTTACCTGGCTGTACTGAATGCCAATCGAAGCCAAACAAGAGCTGATTCAAAACAACCCACCACTAGGGATGTTGGAGAATTCCAATGACAGCAAAAATGGGAGTGGACATTGCCAATGTTTGCTTATTTGTCCCATGTCTGGAATACAAATCAATCCAGTGAATACCATCAGCATTCCTTGTTGTTCGTTTCAGTCCACAAACAATATGTAATTGATTCCCTCCCCTCATTTGTATTATGTTTCCTTTGCATTTATGAATGGGGTGGAATGATTTTATGTAATCCATGTGGACAGTGAGAAGAATAACATTGTTAGGAGCAGAAGATGAATTGCAAAGGAACAGAAACGAATGCAGGGCCAAATGGAAAATAATGTATAAGAATGCATCATTACCTACTGCTGATAAAGCCAAACACAATTCAGGGCAGTATGGAATATGCAAAATAAGGTTACCTAGAGGCCAATTCAGGACACTCTCAAGGTTCCCACTTGGCTCCCAGGAGGCCAGTGCAGGCCATACAGCCGCACCATGAGTGGGTTTGATTCTGCAAATGCTAAGAAAGAGGTGCCCAGAGTGTCACTAGCCTTATAAGGCTAGCACCAATCCTGTCTTGATTGGTCCTCTTGGGCCTGCTGAGATCTTCTTCCCCTCACTTTGAGAACAATTCTCTCGAGACTTGCTCCTCTGACAGGGTTGGGCAGATTTGCCCCCATCTTACCAATGTCCACAATATTGTTGCTAAATGCAACCACACAGGCTATTTTGCTCCATCTGGCATCCATAAATTATGCAGTGTAATTTTTCTTGCTAAATCTTCTGTACCCATAGTAGCACTGTGGAGGGATGATCACCTAATAAATAATACACAGCCTCAAAAACATTAGGCCTTTGAGACCATGATCACTCCAATAAAAGCGCTAAAGGTGTATGCTAAAGGCTCCTCTACCTTGGCTTCCTTGAGAACTGCCCTGTTGGTTTTGATTTCGAGGGGCCTGTTGTCCCGCCCCTCTCTTTCTTGGACTTGCTGGATGTCACAATCGGGGGAGGATGTTGCTTTACATCTTGCAAATGAGCTATTGCCACACTGGTTCTATGTTTACGCCAGGAACCTCCATCGGTAGTTACACCTCCGGACTATACAGGAGAGAAGCCCTATTATTATTGGAACTTGTTGCTTCTATGTTATTGTTTAGTTTTTATTGTTAGTCTCTTAATGTTTTGATGTTTACATGTTCTGCTTTGTACATCGCTTAGAGTGGCTGACAATTCAGCCAGATAAGCGACTAATAAGTTGAATAAATAAATAAATAGGATCTTTTTGCTTGCAGCTTTAAAATACACCAATGTGGGGAGCTCAATTGACTCAACTATTTCCCAATACCATTTACACCCTTCAGGTGCTTGCTGCCCCCACAGATAACATGTATCTGATTCACCTTTTATGAATAGTGATATACAAATACTTTTGTAAATAAATAAAACCAAAAGTTTCATTTTTTGCTGGACCACTAGCCTCAATATAAGACTAATGGTTTCCCTCCCATTTCTCATGGTCTACCAGAATTTTGTTTTGGATTTGTGAAAGAAGCATTGGCTAAGGGTGATGATGAGGGACTTAAATAAGCTCTAAACATCTTCAGTTCATGTCTTTGTTCTCTGGAAACAACGAGCATTGATGTTGTTGTTCTCACATTTAAAAACATGGAATCGTACATACCCTGGAGAAGAAGAAAAAGATTAAGAAGGAGATCAGCTTAGTAGAACCATTAGTACTTTGACCAGAGGCAAGATAAAGGATTACAAATCAGCGTTATAGCTCTAGGGAAAGCTTCAGTCATTCTGCACACACCAGGACATTACTCAAGCAGCAGGAAAATGGGCCAGTGCTCATATGAGACTTCTGATATTATATTTGGAGAAATATATCTCCTAGCACAGGGGTGGCTAGTGAACATTGGAACTGGTAGGGTGGAAGGCAGTATTGTCTGCACTGACTGACAGCTGATCTCCAGGGTTTCAGGCTGTCATTTACAGCCCTACCTGGGGATCCTGGGGATTGAAGCTGGGGCTTTCTGCATACAAGCAGATGCTCTACCAGTGAGTTATGCCTCTTCTTTCATTTAAGAGAGTTAAGGTGCTTACAAATACACACATGTAAATTAAGATAATTTAACTTCCATGCACCCATGCTTTCCCTTGGTCATTCAGCCTCAATCCATCTTAATCATCATAATGTCTCATACTGAGGGCACTTGAGAATGTCTTTAGTCTTTTCTTGGGTGTAGCATTTTGAGCTTGTTGTTATTAGGTGGCCGAGGGTGCTGAATCCCTGATGTGCCCAGTAGGTCACTATGGTCTGCAGGAGAATTTCTCATTAAAGACCCCAAAATATCAGAAGCCCACCCCACAGTATCTCAGAGCAGGGCTTTCATTGTAGCTGCCCCTGTTCTGTGGAACAGCATCCCTACTGAGATACATCAGGCACCTACTCTTTGTACCTTCCAGAAACAATGGAAGACATTTTAGTGTCAGCAATTTTTTTCCAGCTGGATGAAAAAGTCTCCACTCTAGATGTTCATTTTGTATCAGTTTCAAACCTGTCTTCATTTGTTTCATGTCCTGCTTTTTTTGCTGTGTTTTTTTGTGGTATAGTTGTAAATTGCTTTTAAACACAAAGGTGGTTCATAAATTAATAGTATGAGGTTTTCTTTCTTTCTAGTAAATATTTCTCCAGCACTCTGTGTCTTCTTGGGCTGCCTACACTTCCTGGTCTGAACAAAGCCCCATGCCAGACGGGGAGTTACTTCTTGATGTCTTCCCCTTTAATGGGCTGTAATTGGGAAGTGGGGAGGCTGCAGAGTGCAGGTCATTGGTGAGCCTATTTGTAGAAGGAAATGAAGAACACTCCCCTTGGCTACCACAAAAGTAAGGTAAGCACAAAAAAACCCTCTGCACCCCAATAGGGATGGGGGAGAAATTTGATTCAGCCTGCATGTAAAGGTGAATGTTCCTAATTTACAATTTCCAAAACAATAGGACAAGCAGAACTATCAACTGAAATTCACATTCTTTGAATTTTGCAATGCTGGTCACCAGTCATGTAATGTGTGCAAAAATGCATATACTGGAATAAAGTGTGCATTAAAATGTGTGTATTGACAAAAATATGATACAAAAATGGGGGAATTGTTTGCAAAAATGTGTATTTTAAGAAAAAATCACAGAAATGTATATATTCAGAGAAATTCACAATAAAATGCTGATGAATTTTCATTAGGCCTTTTTTAAAAACAACAATACATATATCAGAAACTAATGTGGAAATATTGAGAACTGAACTTAAGAGTGGAGAAACTCTGAAATTGAAAGAAATCCCTGTACCCCACCTCTTCTTTTCTCGATAACTAATGGATCAGGAAATGACCAGGAAAAAGGCAGGAGAAATATTTGACCCAGCACTGCATGTTATTAGTGTGTAACAGGTGAACATAGTGAAAAGGGATGTGAGGACCACACATTCAGCCCCACCCCCTAATTTGTGTTGCTTCTTTTGCTCCCACTGTTACTATTTTGAGCATAATTTTTTGCAGAGTCTTCTCTACATGTGTAAGTTTCCTGCGTGACATAGGGAGTGCGCAGGCAAATGTCTCGTTTTTGGACCAATAAACTATGGGCTGTGTCCAACTAGTTCTACTCAGAGTAGACCTATTGAAGTTAATGAACCTAAGTTAGTGTTGTTTATTAACTTCAATGAGTCTACTCTGAGTAGGACTAGCATCATATACAATCCCACGGGCTTTTGACCTATCATTATGTCTGAACCAGGCCACATTCTCTGTCCTGGAAACAAATGCTAATTATTTGTGAAAATCCTTTCCATTACAGTTTACAAAAGGAGTGGGGAACTATCTATCTAATCTGAATGAATGAATGAGTATTTATTACGGTGCATAGACCAGCAGATATATCTAATCTATCTATCTATTCATTCATTCGTTCATTCCTATACCACCCTCTTGCAAAACATCGATGTGGTGTACAACTATATAAAAACATTTAAAAACGCAAAACAATCATTAAAATAATTGGCTACTCAAAACCATTTTAAACAGTTGCACAGGCTTATCAGTAACAAAAAAGTATTCAAGAGACGACTGAAAGTCAGAAGCAAGGATGCCTGCTGAATCTCTGTCTGAAGAGTATTCTACAGCATGGAACTGGTGACAAGGGCCACATTCCATTCTAGCTAACCTTCCAAGGGCCATATGCAATTGGTGGGCGGTTTAAGAGGCAAAATTGGGTCGAACAATGAATATAGAATATATCTTTGTAGAGTAAACTAGTTTCTACAAACACTCACACACCTTTCTCTATCCTCCATCCAAGCAGATAAGAGGCACTATCAGAGTTCAAGAGCACTTTCCAGCCAGGCAAAAAAAAATATTTTCATTGTGAAACAGGGTTCATGAGGAGTCAGGCCTAAGAAGGGTTTCGAGGGCCAGACTGAGAGGCCTAGAGGGCTGCATTTGGCCCACTGACCTGGGGTTCCCCATCCCTGGATTAGAATATCTGTCTATGTTCAAGCCTTTTCTCCCTCCGCACACAAATGGCTTCTATCGGTCTGATATTTACGATATATTGGGGGTAGGATGTCAGTTTTTAAGGGCAGGTAGCTTTAATAATTGATCAGCATCTCAGCAAACTGCATTTGATAACTTAGTGATAATTATTAGCTTCTAATTTACTGCCTGTACAAACTGAAAAATGGAAATGGACTACCTTCAAGTAGATTCTGACTTATGGCGACCCTATGAATAGGATTTTCATGGTAAGCGGTATTCAGAGGTGGTTTACCATTGCCTTCCTCTGAGGCTGAGAGGCAGTGACTGGCCCAAGGTCATCCAGTGAGCTTCATGGCTGTGTGGGGATTTGAACGCTGGCCTCCCAGGTTGTAGTCCAACACTCTAACTACTATGCCACACTGGCTCTCTCTGTACAAACTACAATGGGAAAAACTTCACCATTTGTAGCAAGCCATTACTATGCTTAACAAGGCAATGGTATTATAATTATCAGATGCAATATGATGAACACTGCTTTTTACTCCCTCTGCCATTCATCCATTTTGAAATTACCAAATAGAAACCCGTATGGCAGGCATGTGATATGTGCCACCGTTGCTCTCGAAACCACCTTATTATGAGCTCCCTGTCATAAATAAAATAAATAAATAAATAAATAAATAAAAATTGAATAATCCATGGCTATAATACATCACTGGCATGTCATTGTTCTGATGATGGATGGAAGTGATGCATCATTAGAATGTTGCCAAAAGATGTAACCCAATGGTTGGAGTGTGTTGCACATTTTCATTATTTTTCAGATGGGGAAAAATAATCATTATTTATGAGCCTTGAAAAGAAGGAGGGGGAGTCAGATGGGTACAACACAAAGACTGTTATGTGTTATGGGATATGTGTTTCTAAGATGTGTCAAAGGCCTTAATCACACAACAGGAAACACAGAGGAAGAAGAGGGGGCTAAGTTTCATTGTTCCTGTTTTCCCCCTGGAACATGTAGGGTTGATGGAATCAAATGAAAAATGCACCTCGGAGAACTCATCTAAGCCATTCTCTTCCTGTTTGGGAAAATAAATAATAATAGGTATTTGCCAGATACTGAAATGAAAAGGTCTTATCTGGAATGCCTGGAGTCAGCACTGCTTGAGGGATTTATGTGAGTAAACAAGTTAGAGCTCTGTAGTATCCAGGGTACATGGAAGATCAGACATTCAATCATTGAAAACAGAGTCTAAAGGGTATTTGCCCTTATTTGGGAAAGGGCTGTAGCTCAGAGGTAGTACACATGTTGCTGTTGTTTTTTCATGCAGAATGTCCCAGGTTCAATCCCTGGCATCTCCAAGTAAAGCTGGGAAAGACTTATGTCTTGAGAGTCACTGTCAGTCATTAGCCCCTCTAGCTTAGTGCTGTCTCCACCAGGAGTGGGCAACCTGTGGCCCTCCAAATGTTGCTGGACTCCAACTCCCATTATCCCTGACCATTGGCCATGCTAGGTGGAGCTGATGGGAGTTGGTCTATTATTATTATTATTATTATTATTATTATTATTATTATAAAACCCAGACCCCTTTTGGACTTTTTTCTGTCAGAGTTCTCATAATCTGTTGAAATTAATTAAAAATCAGCCATGTTCACAGAGTACCTATAATCCTATTACTGATCTTGCCCCATACGCTGACCTTCAGCTTCTGCAGTTTTAAAGTTAAAAAAAAATGCCTGCCTGATTTTTAATTAATTTAAGAAATGTTGCATTGAACTGAATGACAACGTTGGGCATGCTCAGTAAGAACCAACTGTCAGTGTTCTAAAAGACAGACTCACAGCTGCTTGGCTTCCCTAATCAGGGGGCCACACCTACGCCAGACCTTTATTTCACTTGAGACAGTCATGGCACATGTTACCAAATTCTTCCAAGCTACACAGGAAGTGGATTGGACAGTGAAAGACCAACCCAAATGGTGTTTGCATTTTGACCAATTTGTAGGCCAATATCTCAGAGAGGAGGTCAGGTCTCCTGCTCCCCTGGTGCATTCACTATAGCTGCCCAATTTCCCTGCTTTTAAAAGTTTGATAGAAATATCTGTTGGCTATAAGTACGTTCTTAAATGAAAAGGTTTTTTGCCTGTTATTATTATTATTAGAATTAGAATGTATATCCCACCCTTCCTGCCGAAGGAGTCTAACATCATCTGGAACACCTGGTTGGAGACAATACTGAGTAGGATGAGTAATAGTTTGAATATAAGGCAACTTCCTATGTTCCTAGTATTTTAACTTGCTGACTGATTCCAATGTAATGGCATAGGAGCATAGAAAGCTGACTTATACTGTCGGATCATTCAGTTGGTCCATGTTGCTCAGCATTGTCCACACTGACTGGCTTGGAGATACTAGGGAATGAACCAGGGATCTTTTATATGCAAAGCATGTGCTCTTCCACTAACTGCTGTGGCTATCTACAAATACAAAAAAAAAGAGCTTGAAAAAAGAGAATGAAAGACTGTGGAAGACAACAAACAATTCTCTAAGGGCACCTCTAGACTGTCACTATTTCCAGGTGTGATTCAGTGCCAACTCTGCAAATTTAGGTTGCACAGTTAAAGTTGATTTGGTGATCTTGAGCAACAAATCCACTTCCCTCCCCAAACTAAACTTTGTGTGATAAGGAAAGTGATGGGAAAATGCACTGGAAGGTGTAGGATAACAATTGCCACCCTGCAAACGTTGTGCAAACAAACGAGGTTGCATTCCCAGTAAGCAGGCTGTCTGGAAGCAACTGAGGTTTTCAAAACAGACAGCAGGGGGGGGATATTACAGGTTTATACCAGGGAATGATATTTGGGCACCACAAGTTATACCCATCAAGGTGGGAGTGAGGACAGTGTGTGTGATCCATCACCTTTTTCTATGCATGCTAATTGCAAACTGGATTGTTTTATCTAGCCATTCTCCATGCAACTGTTTATTCGCCATAACTTGTTTTTTTATAAATTCTGCACTGCCAGTGAATGTTAGGGATGGATTGGTCAGTCTATTTCCAGTCCATGTCAATTACATGGTTGTTTATTATAAAACCATGCCCTCTCATTTCAGAATATAAGAACATAAGAGCCTGCTGGATCAGGTCAAAGGCCCATCTAGTCCAGCATCCTGTTCTCACAGTGACCAACCAGATACCCCAATGGGAATATCCAACGCAGGACCTGAGTGCAAGAGCACCTTCCCCTCCTGGGGTTTCCAGCAACTGGTATTAAGAAACAGCCATGGCTAGTAGCCATTGATAGCCTTATCCTATTTTAACCTATTGAGAGCCTTATCATCATTTCTGAATAACATACAAATGTTTGTATTTAAATAAATAAATAAATATGTATTTCATCACAAAATGCCGTTCCTGTAAGGGGCGTGATTTGCCTCCACCCTAATTAGGGAAGACGCGGGAAGGTTCTAGAAATTACGTCAGGGTGCCACGTGAGATCGCTTATCCAATCTAAAGGGGCATTGGAGCAGCAGATATAAAGCTGCTCCTTCCCCCACGCGCTTGCCTTTTTGCCTTGCAGCATCTGCGCTTGGTCCTCTCTTCCCGTGGCTCCGTTGGTGTCTTGGGTGTGATCCTTCTCAGTATTCCACCTTTCCCTTGTCAGGTTTACCCACGCTCCTACCCCCACCACTGCTATTGTTTTAATACCTTTTGTTTGCGTTTCTAAAATCCCCGTTCGTCAGCTGGGTTGCGGGCGTCTGCTCAAGCTCCCGTGGCTGCCTGCCGGCTCGCCGGCTTCTTATTTTACTATTGTATACCTTGTTGGTTCGAAGTTTTTCACTCTTCTCCCCGCTGATCAGCTGGGCGGCGGGCGTCCGCCCACGCACCCAGCTGCTGCCCACCGGCTAGACGGCAGCTTAATTCCTTCCCTGTGCTCCCCTATTTGGGTTTAATGTCATTGCTCTTTTACTGTGCCTTTAAAATTTTCTTTTTGGGGTTGTAGTTTTCTGATTATTTGTTTCTTTTGTAATTTTGAATTTATTCCGTTAAGTCCTCCTTTGCTTCGTTACTGTTTATCTGCCTTTACCCCCCCTCCTTCTTGTTGTTAATTGGCATTCGTTATTGGGTTCTGTTCATCTGCACCAAAGCACCTCTCGCCCCCCTTCCCCTCCCCTTCCCCCCTCCCATCGTTTCATTGTTTAATTATAGTTTTTAGCTGATTCAGTTGTTCCTGTTGGTATTTATTCAATTCATTGCAAAATTTAAGTTGTATAAAAATAGTTCTTGCATATTATAATTTAATTGATAAGGTGTTGTATTAATTGGATAATTATAACGGTTGTTTGTTTTATTATAGTTAATTGATCAATTAAACTAAAACAACACCCCCCCTTCCCTTAAAAAAATTTTTTATATAAAAAAATAAAAATAAAATAAAAATAAATAAAAAATAAATAAATATAATAAAAATAATAAATGAATACAATAATATTATAGTTCCGTAGCTATTCATTTCTGGGTGATTATTATTACTTAAAAATTTCTTAAAGTTGTGGAGTAAAATTGCATTTGAATTCTCTCTTAATTTGCATAATTGTTGTTTATTGGTGTTTTTTCTAATCATGCCGCCCAAGAAAGTTCAGCAGAAAAAAGGGGTGCGGGTGGTGAAGCAAGCTGAAAAGCGTCCCCCATCGCACCAGCCGCAATCTTCCGATGATGAAGAGGATTTGGGGACTATCCGTGCTTTGGTGGCTAGGGTCGAGGCGTTGGAAAAGGAGCGTAGGCAGCCAATAGACATAGAGGCGGGCCCAAGTTCCGCCCCTGCAGGTAAGAAATCTGCTCGCTTGGCTGCCAGAGTGCCTAAATCTAGTATTCTTGCGGATTTGGCTTCTAGGATTGGTATTCTTGAAGCTGCTGCACCCATTGATGAGCCGGTGGTTGCTGTGACTCCAGTTGGTTTGGCTGCTGTGCCTGCTACCATCTCTTCTCCTGCTGTTCCACTCCTGCCTGCTCCCAGTCCTCTTCAAGTACAGTCGCAGTTTATGCCACTGGCGGCCACAGCTACGCCTGTTGGAGCTTCGGGAATGGTTGCACCCCCAGTGGTTGCTTCTCCGGCTGCTTACGCAGGTGAGCAATTTGTGCATTCACATGTTCTCAGCACACAGGTTCAGAGTTCAAGTGCCCCTTTTAGGGACCCTCAAATGCCAGGTTCTCAGTCAGGTGATACTACCCACCCTGTGGTGTTTATGGGAGGAGTGCTGGTTCCACAGCAACCCCAGTTTCCTTGGCCAGCGGCTGCAGTGACGCCTTGGCAGCCATCAGGTGATTCTTCTGTCCAGTCTCCTCCTTATTTGCCTCTTCCTTCGGGAGTTTATCCACATGGCGATACCTCCCTTCCTTTAGGTGACCATTTACTGTTAGCTACTAAGGGAAAAATTTGCCGTGGAGAGTATATAGACCTGTTTACTCTCCTGTTTCGTGAAAATGAGATAAAGCCCAAAGATGGTCAGGAATTTAAGGAGCGTGAGGCAGCCATGAAAAGGAAGGTCGACCGTGTGTGGCCTAATTGGTTGAGCGCTTATACTATCTATATGGGCGTTATGACTCAGGCTTACCCGTCTAGGGCTTTGTCCATGATTAAATATCAGGACATTGTTCATCGAGCCTTTCGCGAGTTTTCTGGTACCACTTGGTTGCGGTACGATGAAAATTTTAGGCAGAGAGCGGCGTTGGACCCCACCCTTCATTGGGACATTGAGCATGCGGGCTTGTGGCTCCACTCTATGACTCCAGCTCGACCCACTTTAGGAGATAGAGCTGATAGTGGACATATATTAGTGCGTGCACAGACTTCCACCTCTGGCTTAGGCCAAGGCGGGCGGTGGGTTCAATCCCAACATGTCTGCTGGACATTTAATAGTACCGGCCGTTGCCTCAGACGGCCTTGTAAGTTCAGACACGTCTGCGGTCTATGTGGGGGTTCCCACCCCAGCTCATCGTGCCAGCGAGCGCGTACAGCTCGCCAGAGTACAGGGGACCATCAACAGCCCAAACGGGGATCTGGCAATAGCGGCGGTACGTCGCAAGGCCAGTAGCCCGATAAAATTAATTCCTTTGGCTGGGCTGTTGAGGTTTTATCCCAATAGGCAAGCCGCTAGTTTTTTTGCTTCAGGGTTTTACGGAAGGTTTCTGTATTCCATTTGAGGGTCCTAGGATTGCTACTTCCTCAGCAAATCAGCCCTCTCTTAGCAACATGACTTCGGTGGTGCTAGCAAAACTCAATAAGGAGATAATTGCCGACAGGATATCCGGCCCATTTTCTTTTCCTCCCTTAAAAAATTTGAGGATTTCTTCTATAGGGATTATTCCCAAGAAACAGCCTGGGGAATACCGTTTAATCCATAACTTGTCATTCCCTAAAGGTGCCTCTGTTAATGATGGGATTTCTCAGTTATATGCATCAGTTAGATATAGGTCTTTCGACGAAGCGGTGAGAGTAGTTCGTAAGGCTGGTAGGGGCGCTTTAATGGCTAAGTGTGATATAAAATCCGCTTTTTGCCTCCTCCCAGTTCACCCCGAGGATGTGGATCTGCTTGGTTTTAAATTTCAAGGTCAGTTTTATGTAGATAGGGCTATGCCAATGGGTTGTTCCGTGTCCTGTGCTGCTTTTGAAGCATTCAGCACATTTCTAGAATGGGCATTGCGGAAGAAAGCCTCTTCTTCCTTCTCTGCTCATTATCTTGATGATTTTTTGTTTATTGGGCCAGCTGGGTCTTCACATTGCCTCCATCTGATGCAATCATTTGCAGCTTTAACGAAAGAATTGGGTGTACCGTTAGCTCCAGAAAAGTCTGAGGGTCTTACTACTTCTCTAATTTTTTTAGGGATCCAGTTGGATACTGTGGCTCAATCTTCCTGTTTGCCACAAGAAAAGTTGATTGCCCTTCGCCAACGGCTTTCCGAGATTTTAGGATTGAAGAAGATTACGTTGGTTCAGTTGCAGGAACTTGTGGGTCATTTAGTATTTGCATCCAAAGTAATTTCACCTGGTTGTGCATTCCTCAGGCGTCTTTGTGACGCCATGAAGGGAGTTCGCTCTCGCTATCATTTTGTTAGAATTACTGCAGGGATGAGAGCTGATCTATATATGTGGCTTCAGTTTTTGATGGATTTTAATGGCCTCTCTTTTTGGCGAGAGGAATTATTATTGGAAGCTGAGTTACAGGTACATTCTGATGCTGCTGGAGGCCTCGGCTTTGGAGTAATTTTTAGATCCCAGTGGTGTGCTGCAAGATGGCCTGTCAGGTGGCATGTTTCTGGGATTACTTCTGATTTGACATTTTTGGAATTTTGTCCCATAATTGTAGCAGTTTATATCTGGCCATTGGTATTTCAAAATCACACAGTGCGTTTCTGGTGTGACAATATGGCTACTGTTAGCGTTATCAATGCTCAGACTTCCAAGTCTCCTCGCGTTATGCGCTTGGTGCGAGCCTTTGTTTTGCAATGTTTGTGTTTTAATATTTTATTCATAGCCAAGCACATTCCAGGTTTGCAGAATTGCGTGGCTGATGCTCTTTCCCGCTTACAGATGGCACGCTTTCGGGAGCTTGCACCTGGAGCGGCACTGGATCCAGTCCCAGTCCCACCGTTCCTGTGGAACCTTGGCAATTAGAAGTCGGGGCCGCTATTGCAGCCGCCCTTGCGCCCAGTACTCAAAAAGCATATGAGCGTTCTTTGGCGAAGTTCCAGGATTTTTGCAACATTTCTGGATTGCCTATGGCGTGGCCTATTCCTGCTTCCCACTTATTGCAGTTTATGATATTTTTAAAAGGGCACAATATGGCTGTTTCTACTATCGCTGGGCACATTTCAGCGCTGACCTTTATTTCCAAGGCGCGGGGACTGCCGGATCATTCTGTAGATTTTAGGGTCAGAAAGGTCCTTGAGGGTTGGTCGCGTTCCGCTCCCAGGCCCACTGACCGGAGGAGGCCAATCACGCCAGATGTCCTCCTCCAGATCCTGGCATTGTTTCATTGTTTATGCTCATCTCTGTATGAGTCGCACCTTTTCGCCGCAGTAACTCTGACGATGTTCTATGGTGCTTTTCGCCCTAGCGAAGTTTTGGTCCCCTCTAAGCGCGATGTTGCCGACAGAGCCTTATGCTTTAGCGATTGCATGCTAGGTGCCGATATAGTAAGGTTTTCCCTACGAGTCTCTAAGACTGATCAGAAGGGCTGTGGCAGTATTGTGTCTTTGAGCACTTGCCGGGTCCCTGAATTATGCCCTGTGTCTGCAATGCGGCAATTCTTGTCTATACGGCCAGGAGGCCAGCGTTATCTGTTCATACATGCGGATGGTTCTGCCCTGACTCAATTTCAATTCTGGGCCGTTGTTCGGCGGGCCTTGTTGGCCAGTGGTCGCGATGCTGGAGTCTATGGGTTCCATTCATTTTGGATTGGTGCGGCTACGGCCGCGGCCCTCGTGGGCATGAGCGTTAGCGATATCCAAGCGATTGGCAGGTGGCATTCCGATGCATTTAAGTCTTATGTCAGGTTTTAATTATGATGCATTGTGTTTTTGTTTCCATTAGGTTTGTTGAGCCTCCCAGTTCCTGTGAAGATCGTTCTGTGTGGCCATTCAATCTTGTTTTGGGCGCACCGGCGTGCCTCTTCGTCAAGACCTGGAACTCAGCTGCAGCTCTCGGCCGTAGCTACAGTTCGATGGGAAGCCCGTAGGGGCATGCTATAGGATGCGCTGTTGCCATCAGTTTGCCGAATTATGTCTTCAGCGGATCGGCCTCATGTACTGTTGATTCATTTGGGTGAAAATGACTTGGTGCAGCGTCCAGGGATGGACCTGCTCCATAAGGTCACTCATGATCTCACGTGGCTTATTTTTTCATTTCCCAACCTCCTATTGGTGTGGTTGGATATGCTAGCTAGGAGGATGTGGAGGGGTGCTTTTCATCCTAACAGGATCGATAGATCCCGGAAATGGGTGAATAGGAAAGTCAGGGCTCTGGTCTTATCTCTTGGTGGGGCATATATTCCTCACGATAGGATCAGGTTCCATGCCCCACATTTGTTTCGTGATGATGGCGTTCATCTTTCAGAACAGGGGTGTGATTTCTTTTTAGAGGATCTGATGTTGGGATTAAGGGGTTTGTTAATTTCTTTGGACTGAGGGGACCAAGCTTCAGCTGATCCCCTCTTGTGGCATAGAATTCGGGCAGGTGAGGTATTAGAGGGTTGAATTGAGGTGATTAAGGCATTCTGAAAAAGGGGGACTTCCTAGGGAACCATCACGGCTTTATGTCAGGTGGGGATCTGGGTAGTGTCCTGGTGGGACCGGCTTGCGCATCATGGTGAACGCCTGTATGGCAGGGCCATGGTGTGGAGGTTGGAGCCACATAACTGGCTCTAAGAGCAAGGAGGGAGGAATTCACCCATGTCCTTGTCTCTGGAGTTACAGACTCAGAAGAATTGATGTGTTTTGAAGGTGAGGGTGTAATCCCTCATAGATAGGTTTAGCCTCACCTGCCCGAAGTATTTAGATATGAATAATTGGCTGTATTTTAATTGAGTTAGTATGTTATATTTAATAAATATAACATTATTCCAGTCTGGTGTCACGTGTCTTCCTTGGTGTGGGGGCAATACAGATTTAAATATGTATTGTATCCCAATGCATGCATTTACAAACATATTTTAACCTAAAATATACATTTGTACATGTCTTTTGGTGTTTGTACTCATCTGTACTGAGTTTTAAACATTTGCTAGAAATGTTTTAAAAACAACTCCAAGCTTTCACTGAGGTGTGACCAGCCATGTATTATTAGTTATTGATTAACTGAATAGTTTTAATATATGTTTGAATTTTTTATTGTTTTATGTTAATTTTTTATGTTCATCTCTTGAGTAAAGACCTTTCTGATTGAGCAGTATACACATTTGTTAAATTAAATCAATCAGTCATTCAATCTATTATTGTCCATATGAAGCAAAAAAAGTGTATTATTCAGTACCCGTTACTGCCTGTCTTCTCTCACAAAGCAATGGCAATTTTTCCTCAATTGTTCTCCTTCCTCCTTCTGATGGGCATCTTGAAATATTCTTTTTTATTTATTATTTTAGACAGTCAAGTAGCAATTGGTTCTCATTTTTGCTCTCTTTTCTGACTGATTGCAAAACCAGCTCTCTTCAAGGTCCTTGCCGCCACTCATACTTCCTGATTACTGTTTCAAGGTTTTGATCACCAGTTGTGGTAAGAAGCCAACAGTCTGGATTGCAGCCTACCTGATTGTGGTGTTCCACGATGAGTCAGAAACTTGGGACCTCAGTGAGGGTATACAGACTACTACAGGCCATTGATTACATACTGAAAAGGAACCTGGGAAGTGGCCTCAGATGTGTGACCATGTTGCTGGAAAAGAAGCTGACACTCTGGAAATTAAGAACAGGATCTCAAACTTTTACCTAGAGAGTTCTCTCTCGCAGTGTGCTTTTGAGTGCAACAGCTGAGTCAAATGTTCAGTTGAACTTGTTGAGGTGGTACAGCCTCCTCCTTTACATTCTCCCTTCTAGAAATGCCAGGCCAGACTAGAGATGTGAAATCTTGGGGCGGGGGGACAGAAAAATTAGGGGAGGGGATACTCCCCCCCATTTTCCCCCTTCCTGCTGCTTTTCTCCTGAATTTTTCCATTTTTTTTCCTCCTGGGCCTTCACATTTCTAGGTCACATTATCTTGGTGCTCACTCGTGACTGAGTAAGATTGTCTTCCAAAATATAATCTTTAACAATGGATCCGTCTGAATCTGTATCTACCGCCAATGTACCAGACCATGACTAGGGGCTTCTGGATTCCACAGTCATGCCCCCATCGCCATTTGCCAATCGCCATGGGACTTTTGTTGTGGAAGATGCCTGTGCGTGAATTTGTTTTATGTGGGGAGATAGGTGCACCACGATCAACACACAATCTTGACAGAAAAAGGCTTTGATCCAATGGCATGGGTACCATGATGATTGGAAGTCTTTTATCTGCTGCATCCGCCTTCACAGCCATTGTAACATACACATTGTTATCCTCCGCCTGTTCTGCCACTGAGGACTTTCTTGGATCGTTCTTTGTCTGGTTCCTCTCCCTTGACCTTACCGCCATGGGTGACCCTGCTGGGAGTTCATGACTCCCGGTGGCATCGCTCACAGGGTTCATAGGAACACGCAAGCCCACGCAGCACTACAAGGTGACGATCCAGCAAGGGGAGGTTCTATTATACCTCCATCCTGCCCAGTATTGTCTGGTCTGATCAGGACAGATCTGTCAATTTCAGTTCTCTGTTTTTCTTTTTTCCAATCTTAAATTCAGTTCTCCAAATTTCTGCAGTAATCTGGATTTTTCTTTTAAAAAATATCCTCATGAAAATTGGTCAGCATTTTTGTACAAATTTCTCCTAATAAACATGTTTTATGTACCATATACACTTTGCAAAGCAATTTCTAATAGAATGCATGTTTGTATGCTATTTTCACCAAAATAGGCATTTTTGTGCACACTTTACCCTAATATAGCTGTTTTTGTACACGTTACTGGGTACTGCATTGCAAAATTTGGAGAAGTGCACATTTTGAAGGATGGGTGTGTTTCAATTTGCATATTGTTTCGGAGAGTTCACATTTGGTAAGGTTCACCTTTAAAAGCAATCAAATGTGTTCCCCCATCCCGAATTCTGACTGGCAACCATCCTCCACCATCTCAAGCAGACTGTGTTTCTGTAATCCTTGTTTAACTGGAGAAGCCAGGGTTTGAACCTGGGACCTTCTGCATGCAAAGCATATGCTCTGCTTCTGAGCTACGTGGCCGCTTTCCACTTCTTGATCTGGTTGCAAGGCTGAGCCTGCGTGGTCTACACATTGGGTGGCACTTTTCTTTCACTCCCCATGGAGCTCTATGTGGCTCAGATCTTTCTCTTCCTCTTGCCATTTTCTACTTCAGCAGTGTAAAATATTGAAGTCTTAGGTCAAGTATCACATTGCACATAGCTACCAGAAATGAATCTCATTTGGAAGAGGCAAAGCAATACTTCCTCGAATGTTATCTTATGCCTCCAGCCATTCATTCTGGCTCCTGTGTATGGTGCCATTTCAGATTTTTGGCAGCTAAGCATGGTATAGCTTTCCACTTATTATGAACCCAGCAGGGAAACAGTGACAGGGATGTAAACATGCCAAGGGGGAAACAGTTTGCTGTCTTCCAGGAGTGCTTTGCTCCTCCACTAAAAATGTAAAATATACTCCCTGCATGCTAAAGGGAAATCCCTTTGTGCAAATGCAACCTCCCTAGCTTTGGAGTAAATGTTCGATGAAAAGAGATTTGCTCTTAGCAAATGGCAAATGATCTCTCATGTTCTTCTGGTTTCTTATAAAGGTACTGTGATAGGTTGCAAAAGTTGTTGTTGTTTCAGATTGTGCTTTGCAACCGAATGATGCCAAGTTCCTGACCCCAAGAGAACAGTGATGACCAATACTGTGGTTGTGCCCTAGAATTAGCTACACTGAGGGGGAAGTGGAGTGTCTTTGTCAGGGTCTGTTGTGGGCAGGCTCAAGGGGCAAGAAGTTTTAATCTAGAGCTGGGTCACATCCACACCATACATTTTAACCAGGGCTGGTTCTAAAGGGTGGCCAGGTTGGGCACTGGCCCGAGGGTCCTGGAGCTACAGGAGCCCCTGAGGGGCCCCTCTGGTCCCCTTCTGCAATCCGTGCCCCCCACGACCCCCACTTACCTGTCAGCTGGCTTTTTAGCATTGCACTTAATGAAGATGGCGGCCGCAGCTTCCCTAAGGTACTGAAGCCGCTGCCACCATCTTAATTGATGGCAGAGATGTGCGCGCGTAGCACACATGTGTGCCATCAACAAAGATGGCCGCAGAGGCTTCATTCCCCTTAGGGAAACCATCTTTATTAAGGGCAATGGTAAAGACTAGACAGGAAGGGGGGCCATGAGGGGCATGTGGGGGCCTGCACGTGCATATGCATGTGCGCGCACACCCACCCACCCACCGGGGGACCAAGGCAAGCTGATACCCAAGGGCCCCCGCATGCCTGGAGCCAGCCCTGTTTAAAACACACAGTATTGGGGGTTGTATTCAACTAAGTTCTACTCAGAATGTTGTTGTGGTTATGTGCCTTCAAGTCGATTATGACTTATGGCGACCCTATGAATCAGTGACCTCCAAGAGCATCTGTCATGAACCATCCTGTTCAGATCTTGTAAGTTCAGGTCTGTGGCTTCCTTTATGGAATCAATCCATCTCTTGTTTGGCCTTCCTCTTTTTCTACTCCCTTCTGTTTTTCCCAGCATTATGGTATTTTCTAGTGAATCATGTCTTCTCATTATGTGTCCAAAGTATGATAATCTCAGTTTCATCATTTTAGCTTCTAGTGACAGTTCTGGTTTAATTTGTTCTAACACCCAATTATTGGTCTTTTTCGCGGTCCATGGTATGCGCAAAGCTCTCCTCCAACACCACATTTCAAACGAGTTGATTTTTCTCTTATCCTCTTTTTTTCACTGTCCAACTGTCACATCCATACATAGAAATCGGGAATACCATGGTCTGAATGATCCTGACTTTGGTGTTCAGTGATATATCTTTGCATTTGAGAACCTTTTCTAGTTCTCTCACAGCTGCCCTTGCCAGTCCTAGCCTTCTTCTGATTTCTTGACTATTGTCTCCATTTTGATTGATGACTGTGCCAAGGTATTGATAATCCTTGACAAGTTCAATGTCCTCATTTTCAACTTTAAAGTTACATACATCTTCTGTGGTCATTACTTTAGTCTTTTTGACGTTCAGCTGTAGTTCTGCTTTTGTGCTTTCCTCTTTAACTTTCAGCAGTATTCTTTTCAAATCATCACTGTTTTCTGCTAGTAGTATGGTGTCTGCATATCTTAAATTATTGATATTTCTCCTCCAATTTTCACACCTCCTTCATCTTGGTCCACTCCCGCTTTCTGTATGATATGTTCTGTGTATTGTTTAAACAAATAGGGTGATAAAATACACCCCTGTCTCACACCCTTTCTGACTGGGAACCAATTGGTTTCTCCATATTCTGTCCTTATAGTAGCCTCTTGTGCAGAGTATAGGTTGCACATCAGGACAATCAGATGCTGTGGCACCCCCATTTCTTTTAAAGCATTCCATAGTTTTTCATGATCTACACAGTCAAAGGCTTTGCTGTAGTCTATAAAGCTACTCAGAATAGACCCTTTGAAATTAATGAACCTAAGATAGGCTACAATCCAGTACATGTTTTCTTAGAAGTAAGCTCCATTGGGTTCAGTGGAACGTACTCCCAGGTAAGTGTGTATTGGATTGCAGCCTAAGTTATGTTTATTAACTTCAGTGAGTCTACTCTCAGTAGGACCAGCACTGAATACCATCCAGGCTTCTCCCCAGAGAACCATGTGAACTGTAGTTTACCCCTCATAGAGCTACAATTCCCAGCACCTTTGGCAAACTACACTTCTCAGGATTCTTTGGTTGCTTTAAATATTCTTTAAATGAATGGGGTGGATGTGTCCAGAAAAATAACCAAGCACCTATTATTAACCAATTTGTTGGGTGGGCAGGAGTGAAATGAGACCCCCCCCCAAGAATGCACACATTTATTTCCCCTGTCCTGCAATGGTCTATGGGCAAAGTTTTGCAGATTTTTGTAGAGTTTACCAAATCAATATGTGTACTGAGTGTTCTGATGCTCTATCATTTCTTCATCTCTGAGTGGAGCCTGGATTGAGGATCTAGAATTATAGTTCCCTATGATCTTATCGTTGGAGATCTCTCTGCTGGCACACAGAGTGGGAAAACGGCTTTGTTCAGTATCCTTCAGAATCATGCTTTGGACATGGCAACATCTAACTCATGACTCCTAGTACATGTTAGAACTGATGGGAAACAGTGATTTGAGAAAAACAACATTGTGAAATTGATTAATTTGAGGGGAAATGATTTCAGGAAATGCCCTCTCAACTTTGCTTCACCAAATAATTTTGCTGATTAATTTTCACATTTACTTGGGAGTAAGTCCCACCGAATTCAATGGGGCTTTCTTCTGATTGTATGTTTTCCTTACATTTCTCCTAAAATACACATTTTTGTGTGCATTTTCTCCATAAAATATACATTTTGTAGGCATTTTTGAACTGAAACTGCATCACCACATTTGGAGAAGCATACAGCCTGATTGTTATCTGCATTCCAATCCACATGTAAATCCAGCTTGCCTTAATATGCAGACCAAACAAAATTCTCCATCCCTAAATTGAAGACATCATGTGAAATATCCATGATCTGGTGGAAAGAGAGTGGATTCTGATTCTAGTTCAGGATGCTCACTAGGTGTCCATGGACAGGCAACAAGGAGTTCAGAAATGTCTCACCAATGCAAGGTGGGCCTAGACCAGCATTACCCAACCTTTTCCAACCCAACGCCCCTTTGCAAAATCTTTTTGTGTCCAATGCCCCCCTCAGATTAAGTATATGCCAATGCTTCCTATTATACTTAATAAACTTAACAACAAACTCATTCAGTTTACCGGCATTGTTTCATTAAACAAGTTCATTTAAACATCACAGAAACAATGGGTAGCGAGTGTGTCCCATTCCTGAAGAAAACCAGCGAATAACTGACTGTCTGCGTCACCTGTTTGCACACGGCACTCTTCCATTGGAAGAATGTGCCCTCCACCAATACACCCAGCTTATCAAACACACTCTTGTGATTGGTTCCAACATCCCTCAAGACAGCATCGGAACATTACCTAGTGCCGGGGCATGGCTAATATCCCCATTCCTTGGTATGACACTGGCCACTATTCAGAATTTCTTTACTAAAGAGCACACACTATTTATGAATTGAAACTATTAAATACATTCTAACTGGGGACAAAACAGTTTAAAAACTAATGATTTGTGTATTAAATAAAATTAAACTTAAATGCTTCAACTGTCACATCAGACTGCCAAATGTCAACGCCCCTAATGAACCCAAATGCCCCCCTAAAGTTTGTAGTCATGCCAATGCCCCCCTGAAAGGCTGTAACGCCCCCCTGGGGGGTGCTACTGCCCACGTTGGGAATCACTGGCCTAGACTATAGGTCCCCAATCCTTCCAATTTGGGGAAGATCTCCTATTAGGGTCTTCCTATTGCCAGTTATTTTGCTTATTCCCTGCAGCACCCCACTTTATTCCCTGCCAAACATACCTGGAGGTGAGCAGCCCAAGAAAAAGGGGGCTAGGGTTAGTTCTGAAGGTAGAGCCTGACACTGATTTTATGCGTTCTACGTTAAATTTTACCTTTGTAATCCCTTTAGTACCACCCCGTATATATATGCATATGTGTGTGTGTGTATAGTATTTTATGTATTTTAATTTATTTTAATGTTTTTGTGATTTTACTGTTTATAATTTTATTTATGTGCTTGATTTTATTTTTGTAAGCCGCCCTGAGTGCCCTATTATAAGGTAGAAGGGCAGGATAGAAATATTTTAAATAAATAAATAAATAAAATAGTTCCCCTCCCCAAAGAAAGCACCGGAAAACGAATCTGCATTTTTGCAGGGGGCAACTTTTAGGAAACCAGGGAGGTAGGGATTTTAACTCAGCATTAATTTTAACAGTTAATGGAACCTAGGCAGTTCACTTCTGAAGTACAGGTGCTAAGAGATAACGGTGAGGTCACAACCTATTTGGGTAGCCCTGGAAACATCTGATCATCTATTGTGTGAAACATGAGGTTGTACTTGATGGACCTTTGGTTTGATCCAGCAGAGGCCTTATTATAATGTCACCTATCAGATTGGTGCAGGTTATCAGTCTCTCTCTCTCTCTGCGTTATTGGTGACATTTGAATGGAAGTAAATTTGTGTACAGAAGGTTAAGATTGTTTCTCCCTTAAATTCATTCCTGAAATCTTCAGTGATGATTGTGTCCATTGAACTTATTTTCTTTGTGCAGAGATGAACTTCACTTGTTGAGAACATGAAGGTTAGATGCTTGTAATGCAAATGTGTTGAGGAGTTAGCAGAGCTAAACCTACCAAAGAGCCCCATCAGGCAAGAGATATTCAGTACTTTATTATTCCCAATCTCAGGATCATATGTAGATCCCTTGCTGTGCATTTGTGGATGTTTTAAACATTTGCTTCCCTCTTGATTCACTTTGCCAGACCTGATGGATGGCTAATTGAAATGCACATCTAGGGTATTACATGTCTTAATTGTCTCCAAGGGCCATCTAATAATGAAACAAATGGGGAAAGGATTGTCCAAAGGGCGGGTATGATTGTGAATAAAGATTTGTTTGCGGGGAATGCCCTTTTCTTTTCTTTAAAGAAAACTGTACATGCTTTGAAAGTCATAGTAATGTTATTGTTAGGCAAACTTTCTTTTTGGAACCAATTCTTGCTTACATTAAACCATCTACTACCCTGCCCCTTATGTAGTGATGGTGTGGCATAGTGGCTAACAGTGAAAGCCTACACATATCTACTCAGAAGTAAGGTGCACTTCAGACAAGTGTATGTTGCAGGTTTGGGGAACATTTTCAGCCAGAAGGGCACATTCTCTCTTGGGCAAACTTGCAAGGACCACATACTAGTGGTGGGTGAAGCCTGAGGCAAAATTGGACAGATAAAGTAATGTGTTTACTTTTGCACAATAGATTCTACACACACTCATACATACCTTTCTATCCTTCATCCAGACAAGCATTATCAGATTTAAAGGACACATTCCAGCCAGGCAAAAACTCTTGGGTGTAAAGCAGGGCATAAGAACATAAGAAGAATCTGCTAGATTAGGCCAGAGGCCCATCTAGTCCAGCATCCAGTACTCACAGTGGCCAACCAGATGCCTCTGGAAAGCCAGCAAGGAGGACCTGAGTTCAACAGCACTTGCCAGTGAGGGGTGTGGCCTGCAGAGATTTCCAAAGGTCAGATAAAGAGATCTGGAGGGCTGCGGTTCTCCACCCCAGTGTATAGAACTGAAGCCTAAGAGTTTGGGCTACAAACCAAGAAGTCCCTGGTTTGCCATTAGCTCATTAGGTAGCCCTAGAGAAGGCAATCTCTCCTCTCAACTTTGGGAGACAATAATACTGTGGACACATCTACACCATACATTTAAAACATGATTATGCCACCTTAACAGTCATTCCTCTGTCCCCCAAAGAATCCTGGAAACTGTAGTTTGTTAGGGATGCTGAAAGTTGTTAGCTAAGAACCTACAGTTCCCAGGATACTTTGGGAGAAGCCATGAACTGTTATAGAATGCTCCAAATGTATGGTGAGGGTGTGACCCTATGCCTCTCAGGATTGTTGGAAGGATTACAGCTAGATCAGGTGTGGGGAATTTTCGGTCCTCCAGATGTGGCTGAACTACATCTCCCTGCTCCTCACCACTCCCCTTCTCCCTCTCAGTAAGTGGCAGCAACACATGGTGTTGGGGACATCAACACAGCCCCACCCACATTGCCCTGCCGGCTGGTACTGTTGTAGCTATTGCACTGGGGGCTGGTGCCCATTGGAACTGGTAGGGCGTAAGAAAGGGAGCCCAACAGTAGGTAGAGCCACAACCACTGAGAGGCAGAGCCAGAATAAATGAGAGGTAGGTCAACACATTCTAGTTTTGTCCCCATCCTCCTCCTTGCTGAGTTCTACAGGGGCAACATTGAGACAGAGTAGGAAGCTGATAGGCAGGACCACCCCTGGACTGGCTATAGGTAAGAAGGCAGGCAGGTGGAGAATGGCTGAGGTTGGTGGGGCACCACTTGCCCTCATGGACCAGCCTCCACTGAGCTATTGGAAGAAGAGAGATGTCTCCATTTAATGAACTACGTAGAAGAACAGTAGTGGCAGAAGGAAGAGGGAGGGCCGATCATCACTTTGATGTCTTGCTCTAAAACAGAAGAGGATGGATGACAAGAGGCACACTGTATTTGCAGTGGGGATAGAGGATAGAATAAAAAGAAGATGAATGCAAGTCGTGTGCAAGTGTAGACCTGCAGAAAGATGTGCCTAAAAATAGGACTAAGGGTCATTGGTGTGGAAAACTGCGGCAGATGGGAAATGCTACTTTTCTTTTTCATGTCTAAAAGCTATTTCTTAATCATAGTCCCATACATTATGTAGCTTTTATCTCTAGCAAGAGAAGGAGGAGGCGGAGGAGGACAAGCTGACTTTTGTGGGTTTTTATTTTGATTTTACAAAATAAATACCAATGAGTCATACTTCGGAAATGGTGCGTGTATGAACCATGTGACTTAAAGCCAAGTTATGTATCACAAGCAGTTCTGTGGTGATACTTCCTCCAGATTTTTAAAAAATCAAAAAATAGCCTTGGTCTGCTGCAATCAGAGCATCAGCAGATGGAGGGACTCTTTCCATTCTGGTAATTTGTCCATTCAGAAATGCCCCCTCCCACATTCCAAGCTGCTTTCCCACCCATGTCAGGCTGTCAGGTTTCTTGTTCCCAATAGCCCCCCCCAAGGAACCCCCAAAGCCCCAGAATGGTTCCTTATTTCAGGTTCTGCTGGGTGAGTCCTCAGCTCCCCAGGGAAAAAGGACCCTTCCCATCACAGGGTCTCTTTTGTAATATGCAGCCCTTGTTATTTCCATTTGGTATCTCTGACTCTCAGCTAGGGATGGAAAGGTCTGTCTGTTTTGGGTCTCTTAGTCTCTTATTTTCCATTCTTAAGTTCAGTTCTACACATTTCTGCAGCAATTTGCAGATTTTTTTCTTTAAAAATCCTCATGAAAATTCTTCAGCATTTTAGTATTTCTCCTAATTTCTCCTAATAAAACACATTTTTTGTAGGCAGTTTTGACAAATGTACACATTTTTGCAAGCAATTTCTCATCAGCTCTGCTGAAAGGCCATTTTCACCAGGCCTCCTCTCCTGCAAATGTCACCTGAGCAGCTGTTCCCACAGGCTGCCTCACTGGGAGAGATGGGAAGCAGGGGTCTTTCTTTTACCTGTGCCAAAATACCACTCTTTCTGTCCCTGAACTATTTCCATTCTACCTGGTCATTCTAGCTATTATTTAACTTGAAGAGTTGGCACCTGGATTTATTTATTTTTCTCTACCCTCCCTGTCCGTCTCCCCTTGTGTGCCATGTCTTCTCAGACTGTAAGTCTGGGGGGTAGGGTCTGCTATTTGTAGGCAAATGTATAAAGCCCTGATTAAAAAAAAATTAAAAAATGGCAAACTGGAAAAAAGTGCCTGTCAAATGTTGCTAAAAGCCTCTCCCAGTCAGGATACTTGCCACCTTTAGGCCCTGATGACTAGATCCACTACTGCCAGGGACTGTTCTCTGACAACAACATGAAATTTAACCAAATGTTAGACATCCCAGATAATCTATCTTAGTAGCCTCCAATATCAGTAACTGAGGTAAAGAATCTTATCTCCCAGCTAAAGAACAATAAAGCATCAGAATCAGATTTCATATAGTCAGAATTTTAAAACTTCAGTATCAGCTGGTGATCTTCTCTATTGGTTGTTTTATTTAGTTGCCTCGACTCAAGGGATAGTGCCTGGAGCACTGCTGTAATTGTCCTGATATTCAAAAAATGTTCCAAAGCAGATCCTGCAAACTATTGCCTAATTGGCTTGCCACCTGTAATTGGCAAACTATAGGCAAAGCACCTGCACTAGCCAATCACCTAGAAGAGGAAGCCATTTTGTCAGATGGACAAGGAGAGTTTAGACAGGTCAGATCTACTATAAATCATTGTTTGACATTTGATTGACAAATAAGCAAAAAAGAAAGATAGAAAGAACCTGGAGGTTTTTTTTCAGCTGTGCTTAAAGTTTTGAAGGCTAAACCTTTTGCTTAATTATTTAATGGGATCCAAATTTGGGCTGGTGCTATTTTAAACACTGGAAGTTGTGGTCTAAATTCCTTAGTCAAATTTTCTCTGTGATTTGAAGCTGGTCTCTCTTCCATTCTTACATAGGCATGGATGAGGATATTTAACAATCAGTTCCAGCTGAATTTAGTCCCTGATGGCTGACTTCCTTTAGTTCTGCTTGATTCACACGAAAGCAGTTGGATGAAAGCCATTAATCTAAGGTTATGCTCTTTTGGCTTTTCACCACAGCTGTGATTAACTTTAGGTCTTAAGAAAGCAAAAGATGCATTGAGACAATTCCTGTTTGATACTGAACAACAAAACAATCTGTTTCCGCTGAGAAAATTGAGTCTCTGCTATGATTGTGTTTCAACTTGCCCTCTCTATATAGTAGCATCTTATCTACAGGATCTAACATTCCTAAAATATAAAACAACTTTTAAAAGTTTTTTCCCCAGTAGTACCTGAGAATAGGGATGGATGAATCTTTCAGTTTGTTTTCTCAGTTTTTAATTTTTCCTCAATCTTAAATTCAGTTCACATTTCTGCAACAATCTGCATTTAAAAAAAAATCCTCATGAAAATTCATCTTCCTGTTAGTCTAAATTTCTCCTAAATTTCATCATCATGTTAGTCCAAATCTCTCCTAAGCACATTTTTGTATGCAGTTTTGACTAATATATACATTTTTGCAAGACTCTTCCCTTATGTAATGCATTCTTGCATGTTACTTTCACTAACATAGGTACTGTTATGCACATTTTCCTCTAATATTTGCATTTTTGTATATACTGTATTGTTTAGTTGGAGAACTGCATCATAAAATTTGGTGAAGTGAGAATTTGAGAGGATTGCCATGTTTAATTTTGCATCTGAGGGCACAATGCAACTCGCATTTATACTGGGCTGAGGGGAGTTGGATTCAGCAGTTCTCTACCTAAGCTGGCTGAATCCCAGCTCAGCAGGGCTATGCTGGCATGTCCCTCAGCCTGGCTGAGCCAGGACTCAGCCGGCTCAGCCAAGATTGGTACACGTGCAGCCAGTGTAAGCTGGCGAAAGGGTTCCAAAAGGGGTGCATTGGGAAGGGCCCAGGTGAGGGGACTTCAGTCACCTCCAACTCTTTCTTGGAGTGCTCTCGCCGGTGCCAATCCAGGTAAAAGTCACATCGGGGAAAAAGTCAGTCTAGGAAAATTAATACAGTAGAAGGCTTACTCCTTGGTAGGTGTATTTGGGAGAAGAGGCTTTTACTTTCTGGTCCCTGCACACCACTCCCAGCTGAGCCAGTGTTCAGCCAACCCAGAGGCTCCTGAATAGCAACTGGATGTGGCGGAACTTTACGCCGGCTTTTCTTGCTCCAGCACAACTTATGCAGGTTCCCCTGAGCTGGATTGCTCTGTGAGTTCAAGAACTGCAGATTAGGTATTTTCTCTTTAAAAGGAAACTAAAATCCAATTTCTCCATCTCTACTTGAGGGTCATTTAAAGAGAATCCCATTATGAAATTGGGTAGGTCTGTGTGGGGATGGCAGTGTCAGAATTGTGCTTCATGCACAGGGGTTCACATAAATCGCCCCATTATTATGATCTCAAACAGGGCATTAGCCAAGTATCATGTGACTTTTCTGCTTGGAGATCAAGACAAGTTGGTGACAACAAAGACTGCAAAATTTTTGGCAACCGACATTAGACTAAGGATCCAACAATGTTCTTCATTTCAAATTGTATTTTTTTAAATTAACTATGGAACTTTTATTTGTTTGGACTGCCTTCAAGTCAATCCCAACTTATGGTGACCCCATGAATAGGGTTTTCATGGTAAGCGGTATTCAGAGGGGTTTACCATTGCCTTCCTCTGAGACTGAGAGGCAGTGACTGGCCCAAGGTCACCCAGTGAGCTTCATGGCTGTGTGGAGATTCGAACCCTGGTCTCCCAGGTCGTAGTCCAGCACCTTGACCACTACATCACACTGGTGCTCTAATGCTTATATTTTGTATATGAATTTATTTATTGCATTTATATCCTGCCTTTTCTCCAAGGAGCCCAAGGTTGTGTACATGGTTCTCCCCTCCACATTTTATCCTCACAACAACCATATGAGGTAGGTTAGGCTCAGAAGCAGTGACTGGCCCAAAGTCACCCAGTGAGCTTCATGGCTGAGCAGGGATTTGAATCCTGATCTCCCAGGTACAACACTCTAACCATTACACTACACTGTCACTGGCTGGTGCTTTAATTTAGATTCATAATTTAACCTGCATAGTTGTTTCTGACCTACACTCAAACTGCAAAGGCCACTGGTTGATGTAAATAAATATTTATTATCTTGTTTATATGAAAAAGTCCCACACTGCCTAAGATGTTAGCTGTAACTCTGCAGACTGTTTGCATATTCTCTTCCTGTTCTTGACGGCACAACATTCATGAGGGCAAGTAATTTTTATGTTGTTGGCCAGTCCTGTTGCTTTCAAGAGAAAAGATAACTAAAAGTTTTCTGGAGATGTGTAATTAAATTATACTCCTTTGAAGGTTTTGCCAGAGACCAGAAAGGAAAGGAGCATGTTTGAAACAAAGTGATTTTAGTGTTTGATGTTCACCAGCAATTAATAAAAAAAGTTGCTGATTACTCACTAATTAAAACTGAAATGAATATCACATTCTCAAATGCAATGTGTACAGTGCAAAGGTTTGCAAAAAGTAAACAGAATGGCAAAGTGAACCCATATTTTCAGACTGTGGAGTCACAACTTTCAAATATACTGCATGTGGTGGATTTTGTAGCATTAATGGTGAGGCTGGTACTATTAGGACTCACTTTCCTTGCTCCCAGCCTCCACATGTTTCTTTAGGGGTCTGAATGTAACCTCTGTATGTCCACTACAGTTTAAGCTTTCTCCGTTTTCCAGTCTTAAATTTAGTTCTCCACATTTCTGCATTTTTTTAAATCCTCATGAAGATTCTCCAGCATTTTAATGTGAATTTCTCCTAACACACTCTTTTTTTCTTTTTAGGCATTTGGCTAATGTACACATTTTTGAAAGCCATTTCTTGTCATATAATGCATTTTCTATGTTATTTTCACTCATATATGCACATGTTCCCCTAGCATATGCATTTTAACAACATTGTTTGGTTGGAGAATTGCATTGCAAAATTCAAATGTGGAAATTTCAAAGGATGGTGGCGTTTCAGTTCTCACATTGATTCGGAAACTGCAAACATAATAGATTCAGCACGAAATGCGAACTGAATAAAATTTCTCACCCATCCCTAATGGGCACACCATATGCACCCCATACATTTCAAGCACCGTTACGTCATGGCTTCCCCCAAAGATTCCATGGAACCATAGCTTGTAAAGGGTGCTGAGAATTGTTAGGAGACCCCTCTTCCTCTCACTGAGCTACAGACCTAAAAGTGATTTATCAGTCTTTCTGCCCAGGAAACTCTGGTGTCGTATGTGCATGTGCTCTCTCTGCATGATCAGAAACTTCATAAAAAAAAGGTTTCATGCTTGCATGTACAGACTCTACGTACAGAGAACTTGTACAAGTACTCCATGGTGGCTGGTGGGACTGGTGAGGCAGAAGGCAGAGAGCCCAGCCATAGGTGGAGCCAAAGCCAGTGGCAGGCAGAGCCAACTCATTCTTGTTTTATCCCTGTCTCCCTCCTCCCTGCTGAGTTCTACAAGGGACATCACTGATACTAAGGAGGAGGAAGCTGACAGATGGCACCACATCCTGGATTGAATATAAGTAAGAAGGCAAGTGAGTGTGGGATGGCCAAGGGTGTCCTGAGGCTGGTGGTGCAATGCTCCATTTGCCCTAATAGGTCATCCTCCACTGCTAGTGCAATAGTTTAGTTCAGGCTTTCTACAGAAATTGTGGAAGACATGAACAGGGACAATGGGGATAATTCCACTATTCCTCCCAACCACATCCCCAAGCACCATGATCACAACCATGGGATACACACCCCACAGCCATGGATGTGTACACCCACAACCACACACATGCTGCAGCTGACACATGCACACATGCAGGTACTCCACAACCACCCCCCAACCACACATGCCCATATCCTACACACAGAGAGACACCTACACACACATTGCAACCATGGATTGCAAATTTAAGTTTTCCCACTTTCAAAAATGAGATGCCTTGTGATTGCTGGTTTAAAATAAACATCAGGGTTAGGCTCTACTTTAGGCAAATGCAGGCTGTAGCACTGTGAAATGCACTTGGCTGTGTTGTATGTAGTCATCCCAATACATTTCAGTGCAGCCTAGAACTTGGACTTTGAATGGAAGTGCACATATAATTGAAAAGTACCAATTATAGTCAAAGATGAATAGTTACAAAACAACTACTGACAGCTACTGAAGTAAGCAACAATCAAGCAGGGGTTAACTCACAGAAGGATTCCTCTAGCTATACAGTAAAACTTCATAAGGCAGTACAAGAGCATGATGACATGGGTCATCTTTGCTGGTCTCGGACGCTCCACCCTGCCCATCTGGATTTGGGCATGAAAAACCAAGGAAACACGAAGTGCCTGGAGGGTAAGTTATTACAGGCACAATTTGTGATATTGCATAACACCATTGCTTTGTGAAGCTTGAGTCAAGATGAGTTGCCCTTAACTCTGGTTCTAAACTGGTGGTTTTTTTTTTTTTAATCATTGAATCTATATTTTGAATTAGCAGCTCTCCTCTTGGTTTGTATATTCCCCAGCTGTAATTAAGCTCCTTTTAAAAGCCACTCACAATTAAAGTGTTGCTGGTTTTCTGTTTTAAAAAAGTGAATTCTAGTGAGTACTGATGGTTTATTCATGAAGAGCATTAAAATGTGCTTTGTTGTTTCCTTAAAATGCAGCAGTTAAGCTTTAAAAGGATGTAGAAGCCAGACAGAATGGCGAGAGAGCACCTGATCTATGGAGCGGGATTTCCAACTTAACTCTGAAAGTGGGAAACATACGTAGCAAAATAGGCTTTCGTAGAATATCACTAAAAACCATTGGCTAGTCTTACTCAAACCTGAAATATAATTATCTAAAACAGGTTGCCAATATGGTGCCTGTGGGAGCCAATTTATCCATGCCCATACCTCCAACATTGCCTGTAAAAAGTCTCAGAAAATATCCACTCAAAAATCCATACTGTATGAGAGACAATTTGCTTTTCTTCTTCAGTTCCTGCATGTACTGGCTCAGCCTCTCCTACACTGAACACTCCACTTCCTTCTAAACATCCCCACTTTTCATGGCAGGATTAGATACCTACTCTACCTTCCATTCAGAACAGAGGAGAAATGCAAAGAACTTCTCTCTGATCATGGTGGTGGCTGATTTAAATGTCTTTTTTCCAGTGAGGGGGGGAGAGGATAGGGGGCATACTTTCATCATTTTCTGCTCCTGACTCTTTCTGTTCTTTTATATGTGGCAGTCATTTTGTATTGTGCCACCCCCCCCATTGCAGCCACTTTGTACCATGCCAAATGCCCCACGGCAGCCATGTTGTGTTCTGACACACCACCACGCATGGCAGCCATTTTGTGACTGGCACCCATAACACTTTTTTTTCAAAATTCCAGGTCTGTCCACTGCCCCCAAAAGATTGACGATCCCTGACCCAAACTGTCCAGGATTGTGCCTATTGTTTTGTATAAATGCTTGTGAATGCATATTTTAGCAGGAAATGCATTGGAAAGCATACACAAGTGCATATATTAGGGGAAGAAAGTGTACAAAATGCAAACAATTTACATGCATTTTTTCCACTTTTTTAAAAAAAATGCAAAAATGGGGCAGAGGCTGATCTACCCCTAATTTGAAGGGGCCTTTTATATGAAGGGCTGTTTAGTCCAAGTCCTGTTTAAAGATTCAAAAAGTTATAAGAAAGGAAAGCAGGGGCCTTGAAGTCACGCATCAGCAGAGAGAGCACCCGGACTGCAGAGTGAGCAGGCACGCGGGGTCACCGAGTTACGGTTTCCCCCACTAGGATGAGATGTATTGTATTACTATGCAAATTAAATTTGCATCTCTACATATAAGTTAACCCATTATTTTTTTTCTGCAAATCTGTGTCCTCTTTTGTCCTCTGTTTTTGTTGACGCATGCCTTCTTTTGGGATAATACATACAAGGCCACTCTACATATGCCATTACTTAATGAAAGGGGCAGGGCCAGCACTAGGTCAGGGTAGGCCCTCTGGCACCAACACCCCCGCCCGGGCCACTCCGCCTCCTGTGTTGTGATATCAGCAGGCTGTGTACTCATGTGCTGATGTGATGACATGAAAGCCCATGCCAGCTGCATGTGTGCATGTGTGTGTCTGGGAGGGTGATGGAGCACCTGCTCCACATTCAGTGCCAGGTTGCAGGGCATCATTTGCAGGCACAAATCATGCTCCACAACCCATCACAGATCACAGAACTCCACCCTCCCAGCCCTAGCCTATAGATCTAGGCAGGGGCCCCTCGAGAGTAGGTGGGGTTCCCAGGCCATGCCTCACCTGGCCGCCCACTGGTGCCAGGCCTGGAAAGGGAGCTGCTCTTTGATTTTACAGTGAGCTCAAATGTGTAGGAAAAGGCAGGGGAGCATGTATGCAAGTTTGATCACAGCAGTAGCAGCACTGGGACAAGTGGGCATAACCCTTTTCTATGGTCCATAAGTTATATGTGCATAATATGGTTCTGTTGATACCTTCTGCTGAACACAGAGAAGTTAGGAGACATAGGAATATGGAAGCTGCCTTATACTGAGTCAGACCATTGGTCTATGTAGCACAATACTGTCTACACTGACTGGCAGACTTCAGATGGAAGCCTTTCCCAGCCCTTCCTGGAGATGCCGGGGATTGAACTTGGGACCTTCTGCATCCAAGGCAGATGCTCTACTGCTGAGCTATGGCTCTTTCCCAAGATATGATTATATCCCCCATAGTCTATGTGTTCATATCTGTAGGCATATTGCATCTGGAGTCATATTGCTTGAGAAGGGTAATGGAGGAAAGCTTAATCGAGATCAATAGAACTCCTACATAATGTGATTAAGGCCAATGGAACTCACTATTTGCATGCTAAGGCACATGGCAGCCTAAGGTAAGTGCTTGTAAGCAGTGGCATCATTGAGACTGGTAGGACAGAATGCAGGGAGCCCAACAGTAGTTGGAGCCAGAGCCCAGGACAGGTGGAGACATCTAATTCTGCTTTTGTCCCCATCCTCCTTCCTGCTGAGCTCTACTAGGGCAATGCTGGGACAAAGGAAGAGGAAACTGGAAGGCACTGTTACCCCCTGGTTTGGTTGTAAGTCAGAGAGCAGGCAGGCAGACTGAGGCCATCTGAGAGCAGACTGTGGGTGGTGGGACAGTTCTCCATCACCCTAACAGGCCAACCAGCAATGCTTTGTAAGCCCAATTCATTTCAGTAGGGGCCAGTTTTTTAAGCACATGCTTAGTTCTATCCCACTGACATCAAAGAGGCTTAAATATTCTTACTTAACTTCTTTAATGGACACATAATTTCACTGAACGCTTTCTATAATGTATTTATGTATTTATAAAAGTATTTATCTATCACCCTCTTATAAAATATCAGGGCAGTGTGCAATACTATAAAAATATAAAAGCTATTAAACACGCTACAGAACAATTATTAAAAGGACTGGCTACTCAAGAAAAATAAAATAAACAACTGCTTCTGCTGGAAGAGTATTCCACAGCATAGGACTGGTGACACTAAATGCTCACCTTTTGGTTGAAGCCAGTTGGGCAGCACTCCACTGGATGATCTCAGTGATCAGGCTGGGATACAAGGGCTTAGGCGGGCCTTAAGCTATCCTGGACCTAAGTTCAGGGTTTTGTGTATTAGCACAAGAGCCTGGAACATGAACCTAATGAATGTTATAGATTTTTTCTATTAAATGATACAGCTTGGTTTGTGCAGTCAGTAATTTCCTTAATGTACCTCAGATATAAATATTCAAAGAGAATATGATTCCAGTGTGCTAGTCAAGAATATGAATTTATTGCACATAATGAATCTCAGAAAGTGCAGTAAGGGACTAATTGGTGTCAATGACAGTAATAGTGACAAATGCCTCCTTCTGTAAGGGAAGCAAACTTCTCTAGTGCATATGCTAAGAGAATGTCTGAGTATTCACAATGGGGACCTCAGTGATATTATTGTTGCTAGGAAAGAAAGAGTTTAATGCACTAAGTAAACAATGCACTGAGTTTGTGAAGCACTGCTATTTGTCAGTTCTGTTGGCTGTTTACTTTTACGTTTATTGATTTCCAGCATTGTCTATTTATTAGATAGAAGAGGAATAACAGCAGTATGAGAGAGTTTGCTTAAATTTTTTATAGCTGATAGTAAAATAGCACTAACAAGTATGGCTCCACAACAAAATGTTGCAGTATATCCTTGATAATAATAATAAATAATAAATAATAATAAATTTAATTTATGCGTCGCCTATCTGACCAATGGCCACTCTAGGTGACTTACATGTGAAAAATTAAAACACAATACAATAATACAAAATACAAAATAGAACAGTGCGACAGCAAAAGCAATAATAATACAGGGCATTGATCTCTGTCTGTTGCCTGAATCTGTGACTAGGAATTGGGGAGAGATTTGTTTTAATTCAAAGGTTCTTAACTTACACTTGCAAAATCAATGCACAAACAAAAATGTAGCTCTGCCTTGAAATTGACATGTCTAGATTTTGTGCTGCAGTTCTTCAACCAACAAATGCATACCAAAGAAGTGGTAATAAAGGAAAATGTGCACAAAATGTGTATTATACAGCCATGAGAGTGGTTGTATGCTATAGCCAGCTTGGAGTTTTCAAATTCCACAAGGTTAAATTGCAAATACCCCCCCATGCAATTCTGATGCTTCCCATCAGGGCTGGAGCGAAAGGGTGGCCAGGTCAGGTCTTGGCTGAGCACCCCTGCAGCCCAGAGGGGGCCCTGAAGGGCCCTTCATTAGGGTGGGAGAGTAGCACTCCCCTTCCACAATCCACAGCAAAGAGCTTCCAGGCCACCTGCCCATTAGCTAGTTCCATCTACCTCTTTCCTGTCTTCTGCTGCTGCGTGTGCTGCACACACAGGGCTACCATCAACCAAGATGGCTGCAGGGGCTTCTTTAAGGAGCTGATGCCCCTACTGCCATCTTGGTTGATGGCAGGTATGTGCATACATGTAGCATACTGTGCATGCGTGCCATGAACCAAGATGGTGGCAGGGGCATCAGCCCTTCCATCACCATCTTGGTTGATGGCAGTCCTGCGTGTGCAGTGCGTGAAGCAGCAGATGACAGGAGAGAGGTAGTGGAACAGGCAGGAGCCGCACACCTGGGGCAGGCTGGTGCCTAAGGCCCCGGTCATGCCTGGCACAGGGCCTGCTTCCCATAAGCTCATTTTAAAACAAAACCTTACAAAATGTATAGTACTGAATTCAGAAACTCTTGCTTAACAACCCTTTAAATTTTCATGGTGATACGCAAAACATTGAGAGTTCAAAGTGTAAAAAGAGAGAGAGAGAAACCAAACCCATTTCCGACTTTTTCTTGTCAGAGTTCTCATAATTTGTGGATATTAATTAAAAATCACCCATGTTCACAGAGTAACCTGTAATCCTATTACTGACCTTGCCCCATATGCTAACCTTCATCTTCTGCAGTTTAAAAGTTTCAAAAATGCCTAGCTGATTTTTAATTAATTTAAGAAATTTAGCATTGTACTCAATGATAAGCACGGGCATGCTCAGTAAGAACCAACTGTCAGTGTTGTCAAAACCAGACTCACAGCTGCGTGGCTTGGCTAATCAGGGGGCCACACCCACACCAGACCTTTATTTCAATTTAGACAGTCATGGCTTCCCCCAAAGATTCCTGCGAAATGTAGTTTGTGAAGGGTGCTGAGAGGAGTCTCCTATTCCCCTGAAAGAACTCCAATGGCCAGAGTGGTGTAAGAGTCAGCCACTCTGATTGAAGCTCTGTGAGAGGAACAGGACATCTCCTAGCAACTCTCAGCACACTTCACTAACTACACTTCCCAGAATTCTATGGGAAAGCCATGACATAAAGGTCTGGTGTGGATGTGGTTTAAATTTGTGTGGGAGACTACATGTGCCTGCTGTAGAATAAAAAGGTGGGGGAAATGCTGAAAAAGAATGATACTGTTCACAATGTTTTCTTTTTTGGAAAGGAAAGGGGCTTCACCTCTGCCCATTACCCACCCACCCAATCTCTTTCCCTCCCCACCCTCTCCCTCCCTCCCCTTCCTGCCTTCCTCCTCCCCTCCCTGCCCCTCCCCCAGGTCAGTTTCACATATCCAAAGCATGATTGCACAGGAGTAAATACCCCTGAACTCAAAAAAGCATGCAAATGATCAAACCTGCCCTCCCCTCCTCCTCCCTGCTATCCCTTTTCTCTTGCCCCTTCCTCCCCCTCCCCATCCCCATCCCAATTCCCTCCTTCCTCCTCCTCCTCCCCTCCCCATCCCCTGTGGTCAGTTTCATCTATCCTAAGCATGATTGTACAGGAGTAAGTCCCACTGAACCCAATAAGCATGCAAATGATCAATCCACTCTCAGCAAATTTGCACAGGATCCCATTTCTTTCCTCCCAGATTAAAAAGCAGAGAAATTCACTAATAGGCAAAAAAAAAACCCTTGTGGTTTAAGGACATACCTATAGCCAAAAATATTTCTATCAAACTTTAAAAAGCAGGGAAATTAGGCAGCTATAGTGAATGCACCAGGGGAGCAGGAGACCTGACCTCCTCTCTGAGATATTGGACTGCTCTATTAATTTGTCAAAATGCAAACACCATTTGGGTTGGTCTTTCACAGTCCAATCCGCTTCCTGTGTAGCTTGGAAGAATTTAGTAACATGTGCCTCTGAGCATATGGTGAGTGGTGGCAACACCTGCCATCTCCAAAGGTATATATCTTGAATATATATTAGTGAAAATAATGTGAAAATAATGTGCAACAATACATGATATAAAGACATAGGGATGGAAAGATCTGTCAGTTTTGGTTCCCTCAGTTTTTCATTTTTTTCCTATCTGAAATTCAGTTCTCTGTATTTCTGTAGGAATTTGCATTTTAAAAAAAAAACCTTAATGAAAATTCTTCAGCATTTAGTGCAAATTTCTCCTACTAAACACCATTTTGTATGCAGTTTTGATTGGTACACTTTCTTGCAAGCAATTTCTCTTACTACAATGCATTTTTGTATGTTATTCTCACTAACATTCTGTACATTTCCTTCTAATATTTTTGTTTTTGTAAACATGGCTTGGTTGGAGACCTGCACCACAAAATTCAGGTAAGCGTAAATTTGGAAAGATGGCTGCATTTCAGTTCTTACATAAAATGTGGATTTGATATATTCGGCTTCAAATGCTAACCATGTTGAATTTCTCTCCCATCTCTATATGAAGGGAAAATTTATAAATAAATAAATATATTACAACTTATATATGTCTCCTTAGAAGTATGCCTTACTATTCAATAGTGTTTATGCCCAGGTTAGTGAGCACAGGATTGTAGCCTTTGCTTGTGAATTCTAGGAGTCTGAGAGATCCCTGGAGTAGTAGGGCAATGGCAGCTTGAACAAGGGTTGTCTCTGTGGTAGTCCCTAAATTGTGGTACTCCATGCTCCCAGAGGTGTGTCAACAAACCTCTTTGTACAGCTTTCACTGTATGCTAACGATGCACCTTGTGACCCTAGCCTTTGACAGTTAAGGTGTTGTATTTTGTGGGATCCACCTTTTTGGCTCAGTTTATACTGTTGTGTTATGTTTGGAACAGTTTAACATGCTTTATAATTGTAACAGTTTTATATGGGTTTCTTGTTTTTATATTCGGTTGTAACCTGTCCTGGAACCTTATGGTAAAGGGCAGATAAGAAATCTTATAAACAAACAAACTCTAACCCAGTATGGAGATGTTACATAATTTCTCTGCTAGAAACCTCAACTTTATATTCTTTTGTTGCTGCATTTTGTCTTTCCCCAGTTCTGTTGTAGTCTGATCCGCAAAGGTAACAATTATTTTATGGTATGTGTCATTGATGGGTTTTGCAGGGATCACTTTTCTGCTTCTTTATGAAAAGCAGAGGTACAGTCGTCCAGGGTCTCAGGGGTTTTTAGACCCCTTATGTTTTTGGGAGCAGTCCCAGCAGGGTCCCTATGGCTCCAGCATCCTACAAGCCAATCAGCATGAAAGATGATCAATGTTAGCCACTGAGAAGAGTCTTCTAACATGCTCCCTTGTTCTTTCCTGTTGATTGGAGCCAATCAGAGTGAAAGGAAGTGAATCAGTAACTGAAAATACTCTGTTCAGTAGCTACCACTCTCCCTTGTCATGTTGTTTGGCTCTGAGAGATGTCTGTTGTTGTTGGAGAAGGCATTAACAAGGATCTCATTCTCAACCCAGCAGCAAAAGGGGGGAGAGGGTGCGGCTGTGATTATCATGAAGGGACCCTTCACTTCTGAATTTGCCATTATACTACTGTAAAAGCAGCTCATTAAGGAGTGCTTCAGACATTAGCCTTCCCCATTTATCTGTTAAAATATTTTCCTTATGCTTGTCTTCATTAGCACAGAGTGGCATGTTCTAATACAGAGCTCTGTTTTGCTTCTGCACGCAACAATGTCCAGAAATCATGTCTCATTGCTTTATGCTAATAATATTTAAGCAATAAGGAGTGTCAAATAAACCTAGTTTTAACTGTTAAATTACACCCTCACCAACAGCTTTCCCCAGAAAGCTAACTATGTTATTCTCTCCAAATGCACCTCAGTCAGTCACTGAACCACTGAAGAGATCAAAATAATCTCTACTGACTTCCCTGCCCAAAAGATAAATGCTACCATTTCCTTGCAAGAGAAGACAAGAACTCCTATCCTGGTATCCACTCTAATGAATCTTCTTTTGTTCAGGGTGGATTCTGATTTGGGGAGCAGACCACAGTTCAGTAACTGAGCATTCAGTAGCAGACGTTAGAGTGGGCCAGTGGTGCTTAGCTGACATCTGGGCAGCAGAGTCACTGCTGCTCACCAGGAGGGAGCGTGGGAGAGGCAAGGTGGTGGGAAGGTTGGCACTGTGCAAATATACTGGCGGAACCAATATGGTGTTCCTGCTGGTGTGTTTGCACCATGCCAACCCCACCAACACTTTGCCCCTCCCACTGTCCCATCTAGTAAGCACCAGTGACTCCACTTCAGGGAGGTCAGCTAAGCATCACCACCCCATCCCACCATCCACTACTGTGAGTATGTTACTTTGCATGCAGAGGATTCAATGAGTGTCACCTTGCAGTGAGAGCATCAGGCTAGTTCGAGGGAGGCCAGTGTTCAAATCCCTACTCAAATGGGTGACCTTGGACCCCTTGTAATCTCTCAGCCAAATCTACCCCATAGAGTCATTCTGGTGATAAAATGGAAAAGAGGAAGAACCCTGTGTGACACCTTGAACTCCTTGGAGGAAAGAGAGGATTAAAATGTAACGATGAATAAACAGATAAAATGTAAAAGCCTACCTTGAGGCATGTGGACCACAGGGGAGCAGGGATGACATTTGGGGAGGTCAGGGAACACCTTGCCCTCAATTCTTGTTCTTTAGAAGTAACTATACTATTGTTGTTGTTGATGATGACGACGATGATAATAATAATAATAATAATAAAATTTATATCCTGCCCTTCCTTCCAATAGGAGCCCAAATAACTATATCTTATCTGAGATATTTCTTTTTTTAAAAAAAACCCAGTCACTACCAACATAAATGTACTGCTTCCTTCTGGCAATTTAGGGTGCTTCCAGATGACCAGTTTATTGAGCATTCATTCAGATTTGTTTGTGGGAAGGTTAGATCTGTTGCATCAAAGTAAGTGTTATCCCACACTTTCCAGTCCATTTCCTCATCACTGTCCTTATTGCAAAAAGTTTGATCTTTTAGGGAAGCGGGATTATTGTGCAGGAGTTCCCAGTCCACTCTATGGCCTGAATTTGCTGGTATGTGATTTAATCCCATCGAAAACAACAGCAGTCTGAAAGCAGCCTTTTTCTTGGCTTACATCCAAGACCAGATTTTTTTTTAACTTTGCTGTTGGTCTTGCCTTTCCCTGCTGAAATCTTTGCCCTTTTCTTTACTGAAACTGGCTAATAGAAACTTCATGGAAGTTGCAAGAATTTAAGGAGCCCATATTTTGAAGTGCATTCGCCTGATTTGCACCTCTTGGATTAGTGTGTGGCTTGGATGACTTCTTCCTTGGACTCCACATCTCTAAATGAATTTCTATGCAGTGGTCAGAATAGGCTGCCTTTTAACTGATTTCTTGCTTTAATCTGCTAATAGCAACTTGGAGTGGCTAGGAAGCAGAGCTCTTGATGCACCAGTTGTAAACATAGCCGCAAATAGCCCTGGGAGTGACAGGATATGATGATGTGCCACCACTCCCCAGGACACTGTATGGGGAAAAATGGCCACCCCCATGAGTCTATCTATGTAGAGCAGGCTCCTTGATTTAGATCTCCCTGATCAGTGTCAGGGTTGTGACAGAGGGGGTGGGGCCAATGAGCGCAGCCCTCTTTTGCCCTCACCTATCTGGAATCAGCAGAGAATGATATACCAAGTTATATTACAATCTGCTTTGCAATCACAAGATGATGGTTTGGAACATTCCCTGGATATATACACACAAGTCTTATTACAGATTCATGACACCTATTATGTGCTATGCTGTTCTTTTGCTAAAATGTATATGCTGCCAACATTAAGAAAGAAATATGGTGGTGAACAGCATAAAACCAACAATAGCACTGCATTAATAAAACAAATGTAAAATTCATTAAAAAAACCCCACCTTAGCACATCAGATTAATGCATCAACATCACTGACTCACCACCCCTCAGGGAAAGCTTGGATAAAGAAATGAATGCTAAGCAGGTTCATAAATGCCAATAATGTTGGTGCCTGCCTGAAGTCCATTGGAAGCACATTCCAAAGGGCAGGTGTTGCCACACTAACTCCCCTGGTGTATTATACTACTAAGAGAGTCTCTCCCAATGATTGAAGTCAAACCTATGCAATAAAATGAACTTAATAATTTCCTAAGGCAACACATAGTAAAAATACAGTGTCTGCAGGAGCCTTTGGCAAAAAGCAACAAAAGTTTGACCTGACTTAATAGGACAGTGGTTCGATCTCCCTATACCTCTATGGAACTAAAGCTGTGTGCAAAGGGCCTCTTGAAATTCTCTATGCTATTTGTGGGCAGAGGAATCTGGGGGAACCATTTCACTGATTTTTTTCCAGGGGAAGGAGAAATTCTGCCTCACCTTTAGCAATATATACAGTATTGTGTGTTGCATATTTTATTGTTGTAAGCTGCTTTCAGACCTACATGGTGAAAAGCAGGGTATAAATTTTTAAAATAAAAATAAGTAAGTAAATATTCACTCCATGTTTCCTAAAGTAACCAGCACACAAACAGATGCATACAACAATGGATACAACTGTATAAAAGTACTTACATATTAATGATTACAACATTTTGCTGCAGAAATATGGAGCTTGCCTCATGGGGCCTCTTTTAGATGTTTTGAACATTTGCTGATGTATTATATATTTGTCTCTTGCCTCTTTTATATGTATTATATGCACCATATACCTTTTGCATATGGTTTGGGGATAATTTTGCATAACACACACACACAACTAACAATACACAAGTGGCTTGGGCATAAGTGGGCGCCCAGTGGAAGAGGCACTTTAATGCAGGCAAAGCCAGATCAGTTTGGCTGATCAGATCATTTATTCCACGTATAAATCCATTTAAAATGGATTTGTCCTCCATCTGTAGGAGCAGTCTGGATATTCTGAAAGACAAAAGGATGCAGGAGAAATGTGTTGATGCTCAAGAGGAAACAACAGAAGTAATGAGCACTAGGATGGGTGTATGTGTGGAAGAAATAAAACCAGAACCGGAGGAGCATGTGCAAAAGAAATAAAGGACTTGTCAGAAGCATATACCCAAACTGTGAAACTGAGAATGTCAGAGAGAGAGAGAGAGAGAGAGATGCCTGTGTCCCACTAGCAGAGGCTTTATTAGTGCTGCTAGGGAAGAGGATTCCACACCCATAGAAGATGTTAGTTCTATGCTAGCCTTGATGATACATGCATAAACTATTAGTGGATTGTACCAGGAGTGGGAAACAGGAGAAGTGCTCCAGGAAACGGAGGGTATGAATGTTTGGACATTAAACACTTTGCACAGGGCTGAAAAGGTGAAAAAAAGGTGTTTGGAAAATGGGAGAAAAGAGGGCTAAGGTGGAAGTTGCTGTTTGCATCTTTCCATCGGTATTGTTCCTTGAAGATCAACTCAACTATCTTTGTGGCTTGTAGGGAGGGATGGCTAGTAGCTCCGTGCCAGTGGGGCAGTGAGATCTGCTCCAGATTTCAGTGCAAATTTTCAAGGAGCTGTCCAAGGTGTGGATTAAACCCCAGAATGGATTCCACTGTCCCACTGACATGAAGCCACCAGCTGCCACTGCTTGCAGGCATGCATGGGTAAGCAATAAAACTGAGCTGAGTACAATTACCTCTGTTCGTGAAGTTCAGTGAGGATCCTTAGGTAGCCAAAATAGACCATCCAGGCATAGGAGGGAGTTATCAGTGCAAAAAAGATCAGGAGGGCTTCAGAACTCTACTGATCAGCTAGCAGACAGGCAGGAGAGAACACGTGGTGGGCCTGATTTTCCAGGATTCTAAATCACACAGGGAACCTCCATGACTACAAGAGATTCCCTGCTTCAAAAATTTGCTCTCCAGCTCATGGGATGTGATAGGATGGTGATGGGAGTGGAGCATAGCATGGTTGTCCCTGTGTATGTGGTTTTACACACAAACTGAACTTTTTAAAAGGTCCATAGAAGTTGGAGTGGCAATAATAGCATGACCGTGCTCCCACTTCCATACATCATCATCATCATTATTATTATCATTATTATCATTATTATCATCATCATTATTATCATTATTATCATTATTATCATTATTATTATTATTATTATTATTATCCCACCCTTCCTCCCCAGTAGGAGCCCAGGGCGATTATATCCAACACTAGTACTACAAGACCCACAGAAAATAATGGACATGGCTAACTTAAGAACATAAGAAGAGTCCTGTTGGATCAGACCAGTGGCCCTTCTAGTCCAGCATCCTGTTCTCACAGTGGCCAACCAAATGCCTATGGGAAGCCCATGAGCAGGATAGCACTCTCCCCTTCTGTGGTTTCCAGCAACTGGTATTCAGAAATATACTGCTTTCAGTGTAACTTACCTGGATACAACTGACTGTGAATAATAATATGATGTTGTTGTGCACTTATTTCAGTGGGTCTACTCTGAGTAGGATAAGCATTAGCTAGAACTCATTGAGTCTTCTCACACTGAGAATACTATGGAAAAGTCATTGTCTCATAGCACAAGAACGGCAAAGCACCTTCTGGAGTTTAAATGATCTCATAGTTACCCAAGTGAGTCTGTTGCTTAATGGGGAAGAGCTGGCACTCAGTGGTAGAGCATCAACTTTGCATGCAGAAGGTCCCAGGTTCAATCTCCGACATCTCCAGGTAGGACAGGAATGACCCCCTCCAACCTAAAACCATGGAGAGCCTTTGCCAGTCAGTGTAGACAATACTGAGCTAGATGGGCCATTCATCTGACTTGGTATAAGGCAGCTAACTATGTTCTTGTGATGAAAACATGGTTGAAACTATTTCTTTAAATGAATAGTTGGCCATCGTATTGATTTTTTTAAATCCCCCTTAAGGAGATATACAACCCCTGAGTAGTCTTTTTTACCTCTCCTCTCTTAATCCCTTATAAAAGGAGGAAATAATCTCTTGTTATGGTATTGGTAGCAGTGGTAAATCAACAGTGTCTCAAAATAAGGTTGCATGGCTATGGGTGACATTGCTCGCAACGACAACAAATGTACTCATAAGCTACCAGCTGGTTTTGCAATATCATACCGAAATGTAGACATCTGGCACTTCAGGGTTGATAAATACTGGGGAATATAACCCCCCAATAAAAGTCAGCAACAAAAATGTCATGTTTATGCAAGCCCTGCCTCATGAGTAAATGCATTTTTTTGAGCTCTAGGAAGATTCTTTTTGTAACTAATAACCTCTCCCCCTCCCCCTTATAATTTATGAAAACAGTTGTTGAAGGAATAATAAGACTGCCCTGGATAATTTGGATTTGTCACTGACATTTGTGTTACTGACGTTTGCAATAGATTATGCCAACTGAAAAAAGCTTATGGAAATGAATGCAAGAAGCTTGCAATAAATGTGTTATCCACAAAAGGATCTAAGTGGCACCTGGCAGATGCTGAGTGACAAAGTATAATAAATGTCTAGCATGTCCTGTAAATATGTGACACTCAATCAAAATCCATTTGAAGCAGAATGCATCCAGGGTGTGATCAAGGTTTGATGGCTCCATTTCAGATTTACCCCTGTGCTTATGGTGTTTTATAATTAGAACATCTCAGTTATGTATTTACCAGTGGGCACAGCTACACTTGAGAGGGGGAGAAAATGCTACAGTTTGAAAAGTTATATATCAAAGGAATGATTGCTACAGATATTAAAAAGTCAATTTCATTTCTAGGTATTTTTATCTCTCCCCTCCCCTCCCCCCCAAATCCTTTTGTTCCTTTTGTGCAATTTGTCTTGAATGCTTTCCAATCAGACAGTCTCCAGAGATAGAAAAAGTTGTAAACTTGAGCAGATAAAAAGAGCCCTGCTAGGTCAGACCCAATGTCCATCTAACCCACTTAGGGGAAAAGGGCTGTAGCTAGTGATGGAGCCTCTGCTTTCCATGCGGAAGTTCCCTGGTTCAATCACCCACATCTCCACATAGGGCTGGGAAGTCCCCTGGCTGAAACCCTGGAGAGTCACTGTCAGTCAGTGAGCTTGATGGACCATTAGTCTGACTCAGTATAAGGCAGTTTCCTATTTTCCTGTGCTCTTCTGAAACTGGACCTTCCCTTTTCTGATCACACTAAGCAGCACTTGACAAGTTTATGCTACATGCATTTGTTTAAACCATCCTCTTAAACTCCCTAGTCTTCATCAAGTTCTTAAACAATATACATCAAATGTAAATTACAATATAAATTACAGTGGCTGGAAGGGGAGAGACAGCAAGAGGAAGGATGTTTTCTGTGTACAGTTGTCTCTTGGGATGTAACTTCATGGACTGCTTCATGGGATGACTCATCTTCATCTTTAGGGTAAGTCTGTTTTCCAGTCTTGTTATACGTTTCAGAACCAAATGGGAAGATCTGAATCATCTAAGACCGGGGTTCCCAAATGGTGGTCTGTGAACCACCAGTGGTCCACAAGCTTCATTTAGGTATACTGTAGTGTGTTTTTATTACACATTCATATTGATATTTATTCATTTGAAACATTCCTATCCCATTTAATCATTTGCATTTCCAAGTGGTGTACACAAAAACAGGCCATACACAAAACAAACAACTGAACAATAAAATCATCATAAAACCAAGCAGTGTAGACAAAGCTGAGGTAGATGGACCAATAGTGTAAGGCTGAATATTTTTGTTGCTTCTTTTATTTCTTATAGTGTATTTTGTTGCATCACAATTTGAATTCTATGGAGTACAATATACTATAGGAAATACAAGGAGCCATGAAAATATAATTAAAAGCCATACTACATCTAAGCACAGCACATTACAATTGCTACAGGAGGCAGAAGAATCATCACATGGTCTGCCAAGACCCTCAGCAATTTTCAAGTGGTCCATGGGGAGAAAACGTTTGGGAACCACTGCTCTAAGAATATAAAGGGAGCCCTGCTCTCTGTGCCCTAGGAGTCTGGTTATCAAAATAAATAATAGTTCCCGGGCATGTCCATAGCTTCATGATATGGCTCACTCTTTGATTGCAGGGAATCCCCAGATCAGTTTCCAGTGGTTTTTATAAAGGATTTATTTATTTATTTATTTGATGTATATCTCACCCTCCCAAAGGATTTCTAGTAGCAAAAATGAGAACAACTTCTGCTTGAGACCTCAAAGAGCTGCTGCCAGTCAGAGAAGATGCTTTTGGCTTCGGAACAGCAATGGCCTTACAGACAGGTGGGGGACCTGTTTCAGGCCAAGGGCCACATTCCCTTCTGGGGAACCATCCCATGTGTGATTCTGTCCTTTGTACAGTAGGGCTGCTTTCACACTGCACTCTCTTTCCTTATATCGACAATTTCTTACTTGGTAATTAGCGAGTTATATTTGACCTTTCACATGACAGGAAAGCTAGTTCCAGAAACCTAGTGGTGTTATGAGGTATCAAATATTTGGAATTTTTAATCTTTGATTCATCTCAGTGAACCAGAGTTTGAAAAGGCCTACAACAGCAAAGATTCCTGGGAAACAGCCCCTCTGTGACCTCTGAGTACATATCTTGCAATGCCTGAAGGTATAGACTTCCTGACTCCCATGGAAATTTGGATTTGTCACCCAGTAAGAATAGGCGCTCCTTTCAAACAAAGGAAATGCTTATGATAATCTAGGCCATCAGGAGGAAACAGAATAGCTCCTTTCAAACTAGGAGGTGTTGTGCATTTCTAAGCCTTTGGAGAAGACAGGATAAACTCCTGTCAAACAAATAAACTGTTTTACACAAGGATTATGATAATCTTAACCTTGGGGAATCATCAGGAATCTACAGCAGGGAGTTCACACCTATCATCCGGGAACTTATCAGGAAATGAGTGGGTCCACATCCTCCTGGAGACATTTACATTGGGTTTACTTTGGGGTCAGTTTAGTTAGGAAAAGGTATAAAACATGAGGAGTGAGAAGGGGAGTTCAGTTCCTCTTCTGGGGGGCTGCAACAACTGCTTTTCTTATCAACGCACGCTGGCATCGTTGGGACAATTTCAGAGCTATGGATTTGGGTAAGAACTTTCAAATCAGGCGCTGGTTACAAAGGGTGGAGCTTTTGCTCATTGGGCTAGATACTAAAGGTCTCTCTCAGTCTTAGGCTTGCAGCAACTCTCCAGGAAAGGTATATGCAACTATCTGGGTCTTTTTCTTTTCTTTTTTTCCCTTCCTGTATGGGTGAGCTTAAGGTGAAAGTGTACATAGGGTTAGTCTCTTTGCTTTCGTCTATCCAGTCTTGTTGAATGAATGAATGAATAATAGTTAGAAAGCTACTCTGCAATTGCATACTGCAATATTTTTCCCTTGTTCCTTCTCTTAATAAAACCACTCTTTATTTTGCTTTCAGTGTATGTGTTATTGGGTTAAGGGTAACATTATACATGCTCTGGGGGTGACGTGTGGGTAACTCTAGCAAAAGATCCTGCTGCTCTCTTTTGGGGACTTGGATTTCTAGTGAGCTCTGCTCATGAGGAAGTTCAAGGTCCTGTTGTAACAGTGGAATATAATGGAAGTTTAGTGCTAATTTTCATGCTAAATAATACCAGAAACAACCTGTTTGTAAGCCTGGGAATCTGGAAAATTGCAGGAGCATTCTGCTAGCTGCAGCTGCTCACTTGATAGGCATCCTGGCATGCAATGCATTGCCTCCCTTTAGACACGCACCGATTCTTTTTTGCCTGATGAAAATTGTACTGGTATTCTGGCGCAGGCGCAGGTAGCAGCATTCCCTTCCTCCTTTTCCCACACATATCCTTATATCTGGACATTAACTCAAGCAAAAAGTATGAAGGAACAACAGTGCACATGTGTATAACAGATGAAAACAAGGTGCTGTTTGTTGCAGCAGTGTGAAAGACATTTGTGCAAAATGCTGGTATATTGGCAGAAAAAGCCATGGTTCCTTAATGCAACAGGTACTGCAGTGTGAAAGAAATTTTAGAAATCAGGGCAGAAGTGCTACTGTTTTAATCCATTAAACTCACACAATAAGCCCATGTCTGAAGGCAGCCTAGGCTACATTCCAGCCATGCAACCATCAGAGGTTTCTACATGCACACTTGGCTATGCAGACGTGAAAGAGGCATTATGACAGTTCAAGAGCATATTCCAGCCAGGCAAAAGCTGTCAGAGATGACTCAATAAAAGCCTGGTGAGGGACATGGCTCAGATAGTGTGGCCTGCGGAGGAGGTAAGGCCTGGGAAGAGAGGATCAGATAGAGAGACCTGAAGGGCCTCATCTTTGGATAAAAGCCTGTGGCACACTGTTGCATTATCTCCAGTGTAGATTACTGACCATAATTGTGAGAACTAGTGATGTGTGGACTCTATTCATCTTGAATCATAATCAGTCCACTAATTACAAGCAGAATCTCAAAATGCTTATACTCTGTGTGTGTGTTTGCACTTGTGCCTATTTCTGCACTGCCAGTTGGCATTTGTAGTGTGTGAGCTGGGAAAAGAAGTGCATTGACTAGGCAACAGTATGCCGTTCCCATTCCTTCCTCACATATCTTGCATCATGACTCTGTGGACTATAACTAATTGGCTGCAATTGCCATATTTTTATTGGATGGTTGGTCGGTTGTTCATGAGATCATGTTAGGTTTTATTATTGATGGGCTGAACTTGGTGATGAAAAAGATGGCAAAGCAACCACCACTCTTTGGGGGTGTGATCGGGGGGAGTAAAACTTACTGGAGCTTTTCAAAATTCTGTCAGGCTGGCAGCTTCTATTTTATATTTCCCAGGATGCCACATTCTAAGGGACAAAAAAAATCAATGCACACCACTGAAAAATGGCAATCACCAGATTTTGAAGAGTTCTGGTAAGTGTTTGTTCTCTCTCAAAAATTGCCTCATCCCCCCAAATATCAAAGAAATGACTTCCAGATTTTCTATGCTTAGGATCACAAAATGGGGTTGAGGATTTCATCCAGCTCTCATTTTAGTTCCCTTCCCAAAGCAAACCACTGGTTTCATGACTTGTTTTTATAAAGGTCACATTTGCATAACATATGCCTTTGAGGTATACATGAGGTGTTTTTTTTTTCCAGGCTGGAAATTCCTGGCCAAATTTCTTGCTCAGGTCTGAACATTCATTGTGCATTGCCCAATATTTTAGAACCTCAGCAGCTCACTAGCAAGAGCTTGAGTTGCCCCAGGCTGCCAGCTGAACCTGCATCATCGACCCATTTCTCTGTTGTTTCCACTGCTAGAGGTGAAGCAAACCTTTATGTTCTTTTTAGCTCTAGTATGAGTGAAAAACAGCTCAGGAATAAGCAAGGGACAAGGAGAGACATCAGGGGAATAATAAAAGTATCATAACAATAGTTAAATATTTTAGCTTGCGTATTAGGATGCAGCAACGCAATGGGCAGCTCCCCTGCACAAACCCCATTGATCATGAATTGGAGATGTCCATGTGTGCATCAAGGAACCACACAGCACATAGCTAACTGATGGCATTTGCTCCCCAAAGATTAGAGATGTTCACTGACATCTATGGCTTTAAAAGAGGATTAGACAAATTCATTGATGGCTATGTTCTCCCTCCACTGTTATTATATATATATATATATATACATATATATATATATATATATGAATGCAATTGTGATTAACCAAACAGAGGTTTTTATTGTATTAACAAAAAGTGTCCGCTTCCGCCTTCATCAGCTGCCAACATAGAAATGCTGTTACCAAGGTGGCAGTTATAGAGCTTTGAGGATGGAATGCTCAGAGGGGCTTCACCTGCAGAAGCTAAGTAGTGGTGGTACTGTCCTCCAGGTTCAGGCCATGTGGTGCCAATGTGTCCAGAGAGTAAATCCAAAAGTTCTCCCTTTTGGTCAATGCTGCTGGATCTGCTGGCATCTCTATCGCTGTTATGGAAAAGTCCAACAGGCTGTGACCCTCGATGTTAAAATGCTTTGCAACTGGTTGCTCCACTTTTTTTGTCAAGATTGCCGACTTGTGGTTCCTGAAGCATGTGCGTAGGTCAGTTGTGGTCTTTCCTACATGTTGGATATGACATCCTGGTCTTTTGCACTCGATGATGTAAACTATATTGCAGGACCTGCAGGTGATGTTCTGTTTGATGTAATATGCCCTGCCTGTCCTAGTGCTTGTAAAAGTGGCTGTCTCCCTGAGGTACACACAGGTGATACAGCTTTTGGAGTGACAAGGATGAGACCCTGGATTGGTGATAGGTGGCTTAAGCACAGCTCTCACCAACAGTCTGCGCAAATTAGGAGGTTGGTGAAATGCTATAACAGGAGGCCTGCTGATGGCTCTAGTAAGATGTTCAGAGTTTGCCAGCAATGGGTAGCTCTCCCTGATTGCTCGGTGATAGTTAAGAGATGCTGGATGGAAATCTACCACAAACGGAATCCGTTGCTCTCTGCTCTTTGGCACCTCAGTATAATGGAGGAGGTTTTCTCTGGACAGAATGGAGGCTCAGTGGATGTTGCACTTGATATTATGTGGAGAATATCCTCTTAGAAAAAGGTGTTCTTTAAGTTCACTGATCCTTCTCTGGTATTTATCTTCAGTGTTGCAAATAAGTTTGATTCTCAGAGCTAAGCTATACACAATGTTCTTCTTTATATGCCTAGGATGGCAGGTTTTCCAGTTTAAATAGGTGTGGGCATCAATGGGTTTGCTGTAGAGATCAGTGGCTATTTTGTTGTTTTTAATGGTGAGAAGGACATCCAGAAAAGGGATATGCGGATTGTCATTTGTACTATTAAATGTAAACTTAATAGAAGGATGGATAGAGTTGATGTAATTTTTACATTGTTCCAAACTCTCTTTACCATTCATCCAGACCATAAAGATGTCGTCAATGTATCACCACCATATAAGTGGTTTGTTGAGTGCCTTTTTGAGGCTCTCCTGTTCCAGTTTACCCATGAAGAGATTCACATATGATGGAACCATGCAAGTCCCCATAGCTGTGCCTTGTAGTTGCAGGTAGTGTTCTCCATTGAATGTAAAGGTGTTACAAGTCAGGACTAGCGTAGCTAAAGTTGTGAGAACCTCTGTTGGAGGATTGTTCATATCTGGTGTTAAGGAACTCATTTAAAGCCTGAATCCCATCATTATGTGGTATATTGGTGTAAAGAGATGTGACATCTAAAGTAGCTAGTATAGTATTGTTGTGGAATTGCTTGTTTAAAGACTCAATTTTAAGCAAGAAGTCCTTGGTGTCTTTGAATATATATATTCCATTAATCCTCCAATGAGCTCAGCGTGGTGTACACAATAATCCTTTCCCTTTATCTCCCAACAGCCCTGTAAGGTAGGGTAGGCTGAGTGAGAATGTGCAAAAGCATTGATTTCAAGACTGTGCCCAAGGGGTGGGGGAGAACAAATTAAGATTCATAAACAAGACAAACCCATTTTGAAGGAAATAGCTTAGTTTGTTTCTTTTTTATTATCCCAGAAGATGTAGAAATCACCAACTTGGATGGCTTTTAAGAAAGGTATTAGATGATAAGACTCCTGGTGATGATAACTATGTTTTACCACCACTGTAGGAGGCAATATGTCTCTAAATACCAGTTGCTGGGAATCACAAGTGGGGCGAAAGCACTGTTGCACTCAAGCACTGTTTCCAGGCTTCTGGGATGCGTCTGGTTGGCCATGGATATTGGACTAGATGGGCCTTTGGCTTGATCCAGTAGGGCTCTTCTGTTTGTATAAATTACATCCTTAACATTTTTCTTCCCAAGAAAGGTGTCCTTCATAAAGCTGGCATCCTTAAACTTTCAGCTGGCACTGGGGAGAGCAAGATTATACTGTAAATGTTCTCTCCTCTCAGTATTTATTTGTCCACATTACTTCACATGCAGGTGGCTAGGGAGTTACAAATCAGGCAGAAAAGCCCTGTAGGGAAAACCTCTGTGTCAGTCTCTGTATGGGCTTTCTGCCAACTCGCTGAATCTCTTTCTTTCAGATATAATATATTCACATAATAAGGAGAACAATAAAAAGTGTTCTCACAGTCCTAGGAACACTTAGAGGAAACCTCACAGTCTGCCCAGTGTAACTGTCCAAACCAGTGCTGTGTGGGGAAAGGGTTGAATTTACCCCATTGACATTTAATTTGGTCCAAGGGGAAAAAGATTATTGGCTCCGCTCTATGTAACCAGATATCCTCAAACAATTATTTATGAGTTTGTCCTTGTTTCGTTGGTGAAAAATAAAATTGGATCTTAAATTATTTTGGCCCAGGAGGTTTACTGCCAAGGTAATTAAGCTGCCCTCAAGGAATACATTTTAATGGCATGCACCGGCTAGATTATTTTTTACTTAATGATTTTACTTAATGGATCCCAGGCTCATTCCCAGTGGGCCACTGTCCATATCAGAGGTATTGCTGTCATACTTGGCACTAATTGGTTCCTTTGTTGCTGACATGGTATGCATCCCAGGAAACCAGTGTTTCGGGAGGTTGAACCCAACTTCAGGCAAAAGCTCATTAGTTTGAACAGAGAGCTCAGGGTTCATTCACAAGTTATGCAGAGGGTACTGCTAAAGCAGGGGTCTCCAACCTTTTTGGACCCATGGGGACATTTAGAATTTTGAGAGTGCTGTGGGCACCACCAGCTCTGATTGTTCTTGCCCATGGGTCACTCTCTACATTCCCATCAGAAAGAAAGAGGAAAAGCCAGGAACAAATTGTGCAATTTCAAGAGAACCTACTTTATTGGATCCAACTTGTGCGGCCTCTCTGCCTCTGCCTCCCCAGCCCCTCTCCCTCTCCTCTTTCAGTCACTCCACTCTGTCTCCCCTGACTCCTGTGGCACCCCAACTTCTCTTCCCTGGCTACTTTGCTTTCCTCCCCCCAGTATCACAGATTGCTTCCCTTTCTTTCACATCCTCTTTATCACTCTGCTGTCTGTTCAGCTGTTCAGGTATCCATGAGGCTTGAAAATTACATAGAGCTGAAAATGGGAAAGACTATCACTTTTCCAACTTCCTCCTTCAGTTCCATATATTTTTCAGTGGGATAAGAGTAACCACCCTCACCACCTTATGATGAAGGGGACAATGAGAGAGGACTTTGGAGGCTTTGCGAGCACAGTCTACAAATTGTCAGCCCCAGTGCTAAAGTGAACTCTGGAAATCAGCAGTCATGTTTCCATGGATATTTTGGAAATGAGAATCCCGAAACTCTGTCAGAAGGCCTGGTCAACAATATTCTGATAGACTCCGGTCTATCAGAGTCATTACCTTTTTCATTCTTTGACCACTTCTCTCTGTTGAACTTCTATCTCTCCAGTACAGTGAGAACAAACAAACACTACATGAACATGCTCATTCATCAAGTTTTCCATCATCCCAGAAATGCACCAGTTCAGGCAGGAGGGCACAAGGCAAAGCTCTGAGGAATCCCCATTAGAGCTGATAAAGGTCAGGTTCAGGACCCACAGGTACTAGTGCTATGATTTTTCACACTAGTTCAGCACCATGGCTAGCAATCTTGCAGCTAAGGTGAGAGACATTGTCTCAGCATGCATCAGCCTGGAGCAACAATTTATATCATGGTTGGCCTACCTGTGGCCCTCCAGATATTTCTGAACTATATTTCCCATCAGTCCCACCCAACATAGCCCATAGACTGCAATGGTGGTATTTGTAGTTCAGCAATATCTGGAAAATCACAGGTCAGTGAGCCTTGGTTTATAGCTTTCTGAAAGCGTTACACTCCCCAAGTGCTGTATCTGGCTATCTTAAAGGGCCCACACCTTGTTCTGCTGTTACTGGCTCCTTCTCAGAGATGAAGGTCAGTGGCCTAGTTGAACACTTCCGGGGCCTTCTTGCTCACTGGAACAATCCAAGTTTCTCTCCTCAGAGTCTGTAGGCAGTGGTACTTTCCTAGGTTTTGTGGTAGACAGGGTGCAGGTTCTAAGGCGGAACGTCTTATTTGGAATGGACCTGGTTGAGGGTCTAACTCTTCCTGGGAGCTATCATTGCTAGACAGCTCTGTCTTTGAAAGTTCCTGGTCTAGCTGACAGTAATAAAGCTTCATCACATAGTGAATGCTCCAAATACACATCAATGGACAAAATATTTTTCTCCATTGGGGGGTGGGTGGGCTGGGACATTCTCCCTCTGGAACAATGGAGAGGGTGAACAAATAATTTATTTGAAAATTTTTGAGGAGAGAGGATTGACTTATCTTATTTACATAGGCGGTGGTCAATAGTAGTTTTTTTTAGAATGTTCTTTGAAAAGCAGTGAAGCACTCTGCCCTTTTGCATCATTTTATTCACTTTGCAGCATTCTCTGCTCCTCATGGCTGTGCTGCCTGCCTTCCTGTGCTCCGAGATTGCCATGAAAACAATGTGAGTTAGTATTGTTTATTTACATGGTGATCTTTGATCATCTAGCAAAGGAGCAGTAAAGACAGAAGGAATTAAACTTGTTCTTTTTCTCTCTTCATTTCATTACAGGCATTGGGAGGCATTGATGGGAGAATGCAAGTTGAATCAGAATGGAAAGCTTGGAAGAGATAAACCCTGTTTCTCCAAGAATTCTCTCCATTCCCAATAACAACTCCTTCTATGCCTGAAGGGAAGGTCCATAGCTCAGCAGAAGAGCATCTGCTTTGTATGCAGAAGGTCCCAGGTTCAATCCCCGACATCTTCAGGTAGGGCTGGGAGAGACTTCCTGTCTGAAACCTTGGAGAGCCACTGATAGAGCCAGTGCCAGTCAGCAGAGCTTGGAAAATTTACTTTTTTGAACTACAACTCCCATCAGCCCAATCCAGTTGCCATACTGGCTGGGGCTGATGGGAGTTGTAGTTCAAAAAAGTAAATTTTCCAAGCTCTGCCAGTCAGAGTAGACCATACAGAATTAGGTGGACTGTGGTCTGACTCAGTATAAGGCAGCTTCCTATGTTCCTATGATATCACATCAACTTTGCAGAGCAATTCAACCTCCATGAAAGTATGTGAGGGGTATTGTAGGGTGATGGGGTTGACTAAGCCAAGGGTAAGTTTCTTTTACTTTTCAAATAAAGCCTTGCTGCTTCTTCAAATGGTGGCTCAACTGACTGTAGCCATCTAACAACACTGGGGCAGAAAGTTCTGGGAACAACACTATGTATGAGGTAGCATTACTCCTAGGGGCATTCTTGGGTGGAAAAAGGAGGTTTCCAAAAGAAAGCCACACTACACTACCTCATTTTTCTTAATTAAAAAAGGTAAATTCTTACAATTTTGCTCAAACCCTGAAGATCAAATCAATGTGTCTGTGTGTTTTTGCTCCACCCCCATGAAATGCTGAAAAATGCTGAAAATATTGTCAATCAAGCTTTCATTCAGAATACGAATCTGCCTTCTTATGAAGCTCAAAAGCAACATGAGTTTTTATTTATCTGTTTAACAAAATTATATACCAATTGATTGTAAAATAAAACCTCTAAGTAGTTTACAAGAAACATTAACATTATCAATAAAAAGAGTTACAAACAAGTAATTAAAATATATTTAAAAACAATGAAAACAGCAGTAAACTAAAAAGAGATTAAAACACATCAATATCTGTGTGTCTGCATAGGCTTGCCTAAACAGAAATATTTTAAGCAGGCACCCAAAAATAATACATGTCAATAGGCAGGGAGTTCAATAGCAGGGAGAATTGAACAGTATCTCTCTGTACATTCTTCTGCAGCTTGGAATGGAAAATGTGATTCTGTACATGCAGAGAGAGTAGCTTTTAACTTAAGCATTTTTAATTCAACACATGGAGAGCAACTGGCATAGGTTGAAAGGGAAAGCACAGGGTCAGGTTTGCAAGCTTTTCTACACTCTCCCTTTTACCCTCTGAATCTTGGGTTATTAGAAGGTGGGTGGGGCAACCCATCTATCAATCATGTGATAATGAAGTAAGGTGGTTGACATGTGGGTTGTCTCACCCACCTGTCAAAGCTGGTTTTTGAAACCAAAATTGTTCTCCATCTCTGATGTATGCTGTCTCTCCATCCATCCATCGTTGAGTTTTAAATCAGGGATGGAGAAGCTGTGGCCCTCCATATGTTGTTGGACTCCAGTACCCATCAGCCCCAGCCAGCATGGCCCATGGTCAGGGAAGAAGGGAGCTGTAGTCCACTTATATCTGGAGAGCTGCAGGTTCTCTAGTCCTGTTCTAAATAAATTGAGCATTTCTACCCTGACCTCTCCCACTACTTGAAGTAGCTTACAGACATAATATGCATATGTTTGTCTTTAGAAACATGCACAGTGCTCTCTGTTCCTGTTTCCATGCAATATTAGACCTGTATCTCTGCCCTTTTTTCTTCCCCCCTTTTAGATTTTATTCTTTTCTCACTCTGACCTTTTTCCTATTATTTCACAAATTAAACCAGAACTATCACTAGAAGCTGAAATGATGAAACTGAGGTTTTCATACTTCAGACACATAATGAGAAGACCTGATTTGCTAGAAAAGACAATAATGCTGGGGAAAACAGAAGGGAGTAGAAAAAGAGGAAGACCAAACAAGAGATGGATTGATTCCATAAAGGAAGCCACAGAACTGAACTTACAAGATCTGAACAGGGTGGTTTACAACAGATGCTCTTGGAGGTCACTGATTCATGGGGTTGCCATAAGTCATAATCGATTTGAAGGCATAACATAACAACAACAACCAACATTCAATTAAATTGATGATGCATCTCTAAGCACAGTAAATGATTAAAAACAACAACAATCCTCCCCTCCCCCGATTACTGGCCCATTCCTCCTCTGGGACTTCCCTTTCCCTATTGGGACTGACATTGCCACCCCACAAGGAAGACTCGTGACACAAGATTGGAATAATGTTATATTTATTAAATATAACATAGTAAATCCAAAACCAGACAGCCAATCATTCAAATATAAGTACTTCGGGCAGGTGAGGCTAAACCTAACTACGTGGGACTACACACCCACCTTCTTATGGCATCAATTCACCTCATTGCATAACTCCACAGTCAAGGATGCGGGTGAAATCCCCCCTCCTTGCTTTTGGAGCCAGGTGCGTGGTTCCAACCTCCACACCATGGCCCCACCGTACAGGCATTCACCATGATGCGCAAGCCAGTCCCACAAGGACACCATCCAGATCCCCACCAGGCATGAAGCCCTGATGGTTCCCTGGGGAGTGCCCCTTTTTCAGGATGCCTTAACTGCCTAAATATAATCCCCATATACCTCACCTGCCCGAATTCTATGCCACAAGAGGGGATCAGCTTAAGCTTGTTCCCCTCAACCCAATGAAGATAACAAAGCCCGTAAACCCTTCATAAGATCCTCCAAAAACAAATCATACCCCTGCTCAGAAAGATGAACCCCATCACCCCGGAACAAATATGGGGCATGGAACTTAATCCCATTATGAGGAATGAATGCCCCACCAAGCGACAGGACCAATGCCCTGATCTTCCTATTAACCCATTTCCTAGATCTATCAATCCTATTGGGATGAACAGCACCCCTCCACACCCTTCTGACTAACATGTCTGACCAAACAATTATAAGTTGGGGGTACGAACTAATAAGCCACTTGAGATCACGCGTTACCTTGAGCAGAAAGTCCAATCCTGGACGCTGCACCAAATCATTTTCCCCCAAATGAATCAACAAGATATGTGGCCGATCGGCCTAAGACATAATCTGACACACAGCAGGTAAAAACGCATCCCATAGCATGCCCCTACGGGCTACCCAATGAACTGTAGCAGTGGCAGAAAGCTGCAGTTGAGTTCCGGGAGCAGACGAAGATGCCCGCCGATGAGCCCAGAACAAAATTGAGTGGCCACACAAGACGATCCTCACAGGAATAGGGAGGCTTAGCAAACCTAAGGAAACAAAAACAAAATTCCTGTTATTAAAATCTGACATAGGATTTAAATGCATCGGAACGCCATCGTCCAATCGCCTGTATATCACTGACGCACATGCCCACGAGGGCTGCGGCCGTAGCCGCGCCAATCCGAAAGGAATGCAGCCCATAGACTCCAGCTTCGCGACCACTGGCCAACAAGGCCCGCCGAACAATGGCCCAAAATTGAAATTGAGTCAGGGCAGAACCATCAGCATGTATGAACAGATAACGCTGGCCCACTGGCCGAAGAGACAGAAATTGACGTATTGCAGCCACAGGGCATAATTCTGAGACCTGGCAGCTGCGTAAAAACACAAGACAGCCACGGCCTCTTTGATCGGTCTTAGAGACACGCAGGGAAAACCTCACTATATCTGCACCTAATGTGCAATCGCCAAAGCATAAGGCTCTATAGGTCACATCACGCTTGGAGGGGGCCAATACTTCGCTAGGGCGAAAAGCACCGTAAAACATCGTCAGAGTTACTGCGGCGAACAGGTGTGACTCATACACAGATGAGCATAATGAATGAAACAATGCCAGGATCTGGAGGAGTACATCGGGCGTGATTGGCCTCCTCCGGTCAGCGGGCCTGGGAGCGGAACGCGACCAACCCTCAAGGACCTTTCTGACCCTAAAATCTACAGAATGTTCCGGCAGCCCCCAAGCCTTAAATATAAAGGCAAGCGCCGAGAGGTGGCCGGCAATGGTGGAAACAACATTATTTTGTCCTTTTAGAAATATCATAAACTGGAATAGATGATCCACAGGTATAGGCCACGCCAAAGGCATCTCCTTGCTGATGCAAAAAGTCTGGAACTTAGCGAATGAACGCTCATACGCATGTCGAGTACTGGGAGCAAGAGCGGCGGCAATTGCAACCCCAACTTCTAGTTGCCAAGGTTCCACAGGAAAGGTGGGATTGGTACAGGATCCAGTACCACTCCAGGTGCAAGTTGCTGAAAACGCTCCATCTGAAAGCGGGAAAGGGCATCAGCAGCGGAGTTAAGTAAACCTGGAACATGCTTGGCTAGAAATAAAATATTAAATCGCAAACATTGCAAGACAAAAGCCCGCACTAAGCGCATAACACGAGGAGACCTGGAAGTTTGGGCATTAATTATGCAAACTGTGGACCAATTATCACACCAGAAGCGCACTGTGCGATTCTGAAATGCCAATGGCCAGATATGCACCGCAACAACTATTGGAAAGAATTCCAAGAATGTCAAATCGGAAATAATTCCGTTAGCACGCCAACTGGAAGGCCATTTCTCAGCGCACCACTGGGATCTAAATATTACACCGAAACCAATGCTGCCGGCAGCATCAGAATGCACCTGCAATTCCGCTTCCAGCAATAATTCCTCCCGCCAGAAGGACAGGGCATTGAAATCCTGTAGGAATGCAAGCCACATGTGCAAATCTGCTCTCATACCTGCTGTAATCCTAATGAAATGAAAACGAGAACGAACTCCCTTCATGGCGTCACATAAACGCCTAAGGAATGCCCGACCGGGGGAAATGACTTTAGAAGCAAAAACTAAATGACCCATGAGCTCCTGCAGCCGAGCCAATGATAGTTTTTTAAATCCAATAATGTTGTTAAGCAGTTGGCGCAGTACAACCAACTTATCCAGTGGCAAACGGGAAGACTGAGCTACCGTATCCATCTGGATCACTAAGAAAATTAGGGAAGTAGCAGGGCCCTCAGACTTTTCAGAAGCTAGCGGGACACCCAATTCATCAGTTAAAACGGTAAAGGATTGCATCAGATGAAGGCAGTGAGAGGACTCAGCGGGCCCAACAAATAAAAAATCATCTAGATAATGAGCAGAGAAGGAGGAGGAGGCTCTCCTGCGCAGTGCCCGTTCTAGAAACATGCTGAATGCTTCAAAAGCAGCACAAGAAACAGAACAACCCATTGGCATGGCCCTATCTACGTAAAATTGACCCTGAAATTTAAAACCCAGTAAATCTACATCCGGATGCACAGGCAGGAGGCGAAAAGCGGATTTTATATCACACTTTGCCATTAAGGCACCCTTGCCAGCCCTCCTAACTACTCTCACTGCCTCGTCAAAAGAAGTATATTTAACTGATGCATGTAAGGGCGAAATGCCATCATTAACAGAGGCACCTTTCGGGTATGATAAATTATGAATAAGTCGGTATTCACCAGCTTGTTTCTTAGGCACAATACCTAACGGAGAAATCCGCAAATTTTCCACAGGAGGACGGGGAAAGGGACCTGATATACAGTCGGCAATTATCTCCTTATTAAGCTTAGCTAACACAACAGACGCCAAGTTACGAAGAGGGGGCTGATTAACTGATGTAGCGATCCTAGGACTGTGAAAAGGAATACGAAAACCAAACGTAAAACCCTGAAGTATGAAACTAGCAGCCTGCCTATTGGGGTAACATTCTAACAGCTTAGCCAAAGGAGCCAGCTTGATCGGGCTACTGGCCTTGCGACGTACTGCTGCTGTCGCCAGAACCCCGTTTATGCTGTTGGCGCTCCCCTGTGCCCTGACGAGCCGTACGTGCCCACTGGCATGAGGAACTGGGGTGGTTGCCACCACACAGTGCACAGGCGTGTCTAAACCTACAGGGGCGTCTAAGGCATCTGCTGGTACTATTGAATGTCCAGCAGACTTGCTGGGATTGAACCCAGTGCCCGCCTTGGCTAGAACCAAAGGCAGAAGTCTGCGCTCGTGCTAGCAAATGCCCGCTATCAGCCCTATTGCCCAGAGTGGGCCTGGCTGGGGTCATTGATCGTAGCCAAAGACCAGCATGCTCGATATCCCAACGAAGGGTGGGATCCAATGCCGCCCTCTGTCTGAAATTCTCATCGTACTGGAGCCAAGCAGTACCTGAGAATTCGCGGAAGGCACGATGAACAATGTCCTGATATTTTATCATGGACAAAGCCCTAGACGGGTAAGCCTGAGTCATAACGCCCATATAAATAGTATAGGCGTTCAACCAATTAGGCCACACCCGATCAACTTTCCGTTTAATAGCAGCCTCCCGCTCCTTGCCTTCATGTCCTTCCCTAGGTTTTGTTTTGTTTTCACGAAAAAGGAGAGAAAACAAGTCTATGTACTCTCCTCGCCAAATTTTCTCTTTAGTTCCTAACAATAAATGGTCCCCAAGAGGAAGCGAGGTATCGCCCTGTGGGTAAATACCCTGAAGTAGGGGCAAATGAGCAGGCACTAAAGAGGAATCAGAAGACGGCTGCCAAGGAGACACTGCAGCAGCAGGCAAAGGGAGCTGTGGGTGCTGAGGCACCAACATCCCCCCCTATGAACACCACTGGGTGCCCAGGATTGCCCAGTGCATGAGGACTCATCACTGAGGGATCATGATGCAAGGCACTAGAGGCAGGTCCTTGTATAGTATGAGGGTGTAATTGTTGCTCACCTGTATAAGCTGCAGGAGAAGCCATGACCTGCGGCATGGTGAACCCTGGAGCCCCAGGAGTGAACGTGGTTGACACTGAATGAGGGAGCTGAACTTGCTGACGCTCAGCTGCAGGCGAATCAAGAGCCATGGGAGGCACTGCAGGCAGACCAACCTGAGGCATATGCCCTGCAGGCTCTTCAATGGGCGTAACAGCTTCCAGCACACCAACCCTAGAAACTAAATCAGCAAGAATACGAGATTTAGTCATCTTGGAAGCCAACCTAGCAGATTTTTTACCTACAGGTCTGGAACTGGGACCCGCTTCGCCATCCATAGGCTGCCTGCGTTCTTTTTCCAGCACCTCGATTCTAGCCACCAAGGCACGGATGGTCCCCAAAGCCTCCTCGTCATCAGAAGATTGAATCTGCAGTGGTGGAGGGCGTTTTTCAGCCTGCTTCACAACCTTAACCCCTTTCTTCTGTTGCACCTTCCTGGGCGGCATGGTGAAAACCAGAAAAAACAATTACACAATCAACAAAATTTAAAAACACCGCCAATATTCTAATACAATAAATTTGCAGTAACTGACACACCCAAAATGCCAGATAGAATTAAACCAAATCAGAAATATTCAATTTATTGTATTTTATTTATGTATTTTTTAATTTATTAATTATTATGTTAAATTAATTATTAAATTAATACTATTAATTTATAAACTATTAGGGGGGTAGGGAAAAGGTAAGGTGGGAGTGGATTAGAATCCAAACAATTTAATTAATTGCAACAAGCAGATAAATATATTCTAAACCAATCCGACACAGAACAATCAATTCAATAAGAAAAACTATTACTTATAAAAGTATAAACTGTTTGGGGGGGGGTAATGCTTCAAATGAATCAAAGAGTAACCAACAAACAAACAACGAAACTGCCTTTACTCAGAGTAAAACGGAAGTAAAGAGAAGATTTTAGGAAAATTAGAAATAGGAGGGGGGGAGGGGGATCAAACAAACGAACGCTGGGGCACGTGGAAAAAACAAATTCACAGTTAACACGGGAACATATAAGCCACTAAATGAAAATCCTAACACAAAAACTCAACAGGCAAGTAAATAAAGCAAGGCTTATACGCAAGTAAGAAACAAACGGGGTAAAAAAAACAAACGGGAATAACGCGCCGGCTAAAAAGCCGCCCGGGGGCGGGGGCGAACGCCTGCCGCCCAGCTGATCGGCGGGGAACCCAACAACACAAACAAAAGGCTTAAACAATACAGGGAAGGTAAACCACTCTATAAAAATTAGAATAATTCAAACTGTAAAAGTGATACGCCAACGGAGCCGCAGGAAGGGAGATCCAACCACATGTGCCGCGAGGCGAAAAAGGCAAGCGCGGGAAGGAAAGGAGCAGCCTTTTATAAGGTGCTCAAACGCCCTTCCCTATTGGGTAAACGATCTCACGTGGCTCCAAACTTACATAATGCAAACCTTCACGAGTCCTCCCTATAATAATGGCGGCGGCAAATACGTCCCCAATAGGAACGACATTATGATCGTATGCACAGGATTTCCATGGGGATCTGCATTGCTATAGCAACTTACACCTATCAAAATGCATCAGTAAACACCAAAAGAAAGGCGTCTTTTGCTGGTGGTGTGTCAACTGTAAACCACCCAGAGAGCTTCAGCCATGGGGCGGTATATAAACAAACAAACAAACAAACAGCTGCAGGAGATCCCAGTCCCAATTCACCAAGAAGAAAGATGCAGGGACTCTTCTGATTTGGCAGTTTCACTTCAATAGAGACACAGAAAACCAATTAATGTTTACAAAACACATGCGCAGAGGGATTGTCATCAGTTATACTGGAAGTCTTGGAATGGTGTTGGATGTCACCTAGCGTGAGGGCAGTGCTTCTTGTTCCTGGTGCCTCATCCAAAGCAGAAAGTTCACATTATAGGGCCATTTTCACACCATCCATTTATTCTACTTTTATTCCACTTTTATTCCACTTTAAACAGTCATGGCTTCCCCCAAAGAAACCTGGGATGTGTAGTTTTTTAAGGGTGCTGAGAGTTGTTAGTAGAGACCTATTCCCCTCACACAGGTACAATTCCCAGAGTGGTTTAACAGTCATTCCCTCTTCCCACAGAACTCTGGGGACTGTAGCTCTATGAGGGGAATAGGGGTCTTCTAGCACCCTTCACAAACTACCATTCCCAGGATTCTTTGGGAGAAGTCATGGCTGTTTAAAGTGGAATAATAGTGGAATAGATGGATGGCTTGAATGTGGCTTAGAGCAATTTGGCCCTCCAGATGTTGCCAGACTACAACTCCCATCATCCCTGGCCATTGACCATGCTTGCTGGGGCTGCTTGGATGTTCAGCAACATTTGAAAGGCCAAAGGTCCCCCACACCTGATATAGAACCATATCCACACCATATATTTAAAGCACTATGATACCATTATAAGCACTCATGGCATCCCCCAGAGAACCCTATGAATGGTAGTTTGTGAAGGGTGCTGAGAATTAAGAGACCCCTATTCCTCTCACAGAACTACAATTTCCAGAGTTCCCTGAGAAGAGGAATTGTTAAACCACCCTGGGAAATGAACCTCTGTGGTGGAATATGGATTTCCTAATAACTATCAGTGCCCTTAACAACCTACAGGACTCTTGGGCTGCAGGGGAAGGGGATCCATAACTGTTAAAGTGGTATCATAGTGCTATAAATGCATGGTATGGATGTGGCCTAGGACTGGGATGAAATGGTGTGTGCATTTTAGTGAATTGGTTCAAATGGTGAAACTGATTGTCATTCCTGTGATTTATTTATTTATTTTAAGGGCAAGGGCACACACTGAAATTTGTCCTTGGAGCAGCTTGCCTTTAGAAGTGTCTAGGGATGAGGGGGAAGTTAATGTTGTTTTCATTTTAATGAGAAACTACCTAACTGGCACTATTCAAGCTAATATGTGAATCAAAACACAGCTATCTTTCAAAATTCTCCCTTCTCCATATTTGCGAAGCAGTTCTCCAACCAACCAAAGTGTACATATGTCAGGGAAAATAACATATAATTGCAATAAAACATAATTGCTTGCAAAATGTGTAATTTCAATGGAAGGATTTTTATTTTTTTTTACAAATGGTATTGGGTGGGGGGATGTAGAAAATCTATTCCTCACCTTCTTCCCTGGCCAACCCCCCCTTCCCTTACTTCCAACCCAAATTCTAGGCTTTAATTCAGGAGTGGGAAATCATTTTTGGCTCAAGGGCCACAATCCCTTCTGGGCAAACTTCTGGGAGCCACATGCCAGCAGTGGGCAGGGCCAGAGGCAACTGTGGGCGGAGCAAAAATATGAATGCTACCTGATTTTATGATTTTATGTCCTCTACGTTAAATTTTACCCTTATAGTCCCCTTTAGTACCACTCCCTATATATATAGAGTATTTTATGTATTTTAACTGTATTTTATGTATTTTAATATATTTTATTTTTTGTGATTTTATTGTTTACAATTTTATTATGTACGTGTTTGGTTTTATTTTTGTAAGCTGCCCTGAGTGCCCTGCTATAGGGTAGAAGGGCGGGATAGAAATATTTTAGATAGATAAATAAATAAATTTGTACAATAGGTTAGTCCCTACATACACTTGCACACTCCTCTGTACCCTCCATCCAGGTAAGCCAGTGGCATCCTCAGAATTCAGGGACACATTCCAGCCAGGCAAAGAAACTCAAGGAGGGTGCAGAGCAGAGCCACTGTGTGGTGTGGCCTGGGCAGACAGCATGTGGCTAAGGAGGAGATGTGATCTACAGAGAGTCCTCATGGCCAGAAAGAGAGCCCTGGAGGGCCACTTTGAACCCCCAGGCCTGAGGTTCCCCATTTCTCCTTTAATTAATTAATTAATTAAAATAGAAATAAATATGTCAGCAAATATGTAATCGTCCCTACAAAATCGGTATATACTCTCTTCTGCGAAGCTAGTGGCCCTTTACTGTGTGGGTGCAGGATAGAGCTGGGTTGTGCTTGTGCTAACTTTTGTGGAAAGAGACCAATCCATCTCGAAAGGTCCTCACAGAGAGTTACATTTCCTGATCTGGTAAAGTAGCTGTTCACTTTCATTGCACCCTCCCTCCCTCAAAAGTATTATCCAGTCTTGACTGACATTTTAAAATATCAATAAGATGCAGGCTGTAGGCAAAAGTAATTTTGAACCACCCTTTAGTTCTTAAGCAGTTTTTAACATTAACACTAATCCATTACTTTGAATTTTTCTTCTTTTTTTTAACAAAGAGGAAGTTAGGAAAAATCAATTTGGAGAAATAGTCACTAGCAAAAGAAGCCATTTTTTCACTGGATTATCAGGAGCATTTTATTTATCCTCTTTCCCCTGCATGGTCATGGCAATATCTGACAGCATATTGTAGTACTTTTGTTCAGGAAGTTTGGTGGGCCAATTGCTTGAGATTTTGATTGGTCCAGAGTAGTCTGTCAGTTTCAGATCTCTCATGTTCTCATTTTTCCAATGTTAAATTCCATTCTTCACATTTCTGCAGCAATTTGTGACTTTAAAAAAAATATCCTCATGAAAACTCTCTAGCATTTTAGTGCAAATTTCTCCTAATAAACACATTTTTGTAGGTAGTTTTGACTAACGTACATATGTTTGTACATCATTGTACACTACAAGAGCCATTTTTTCATCATATAATGCATTTTTGCATGTGATTTTCACTCATATAATCATTTTTTATGCACAATTTCCCCTAATATATGCATTTTTGTAAACATTGTTTGATTAACGAACAGCATCACAAAATATGAATAAGTGCAAATTTCAAAGGATGGCTGTGTTTCAGTTGTCATTTTGTTTTGGAAAGTGCATATTTGATAGATTGGGCTTGAAATGTGAACTGAATCAAAATTCTCACCCATCCCTAGTCCAGAATGAGCTGTGGCTGATGTGAGATCATAGCCTGCACACTTCCTGGGCAGAAACCACTCTTCATCTCACTGCTGATTGGGCCTTCTGACTGTTGCCATGCCAACCATGGATCCAGCAGTCTCCTTCTAGACCTGATCCTATTGGTGGCAATTGCTTTACCCATATGCATCCAGCTTGAGCCAAATCTACAATATTTCACAGAAACTTCTTGTGCAGCTGAGGTTCACCTGTTTTCACACCAAGAGTGTGGAAGGCTATTTCCCATCCACAGTGTGCTGTATTCATTTATTCTGTATTGGTTTTTTGGTGTGTCAATAAACTTAACAATCTCTCTCTTAAAACACACATATATGCAGAGAAAACCAAAATGTAAGAATATTTAATTGTATAACTGAGGCTGCTATACTAACCCCCTGATCCTTGCTGATGGAAAGGGTTGGGATTTAGTAGATGTCCCCATGAGCTGGTCTCTGCCAGCCTGCATTGACGGGGAAGGAGGGCTCATTGCCACAGAGCCCCTGTTGCAGTCTTGGGAAAGCTGACATAGGGCCCCCGAAGAGGAACTTAGCAAGCTGCCTTACACTGAGTCAGACCATTGTTTCATCAAGCTCACTATTGTCTACACTGACTGGCAGTGACCCTTCAAGATTTCAGACAGGGTTCTCTCCCAGCCCTACTTGGAAATGCCTGCGATTAAACCCAGGATCTTGTACATGCAAAGCAGATGCTCTATCACTGAGCGACAACCCGTCCTCTTTTTAGACTCTTCCCTCTCACTTGAGGCTCAAGTAGCCTCGGTGGTTAGGAATGCGTTTTACCAACTTCGGTTGGTAGCCCAGCTACGTCCCTATTTGAGTAAAGAGGACCTTACATCAGTGGTACATGCTCTGGTAACCTCACGTTTGGATTACTGTAATGCGCTTTACGTAGGGCTACCTTTGAAGACAGTTCGGAAGCTACAACTAGTGCAAAATGCGGCGGCCAGATTGCTGACAAGGACCAAGCGGTCCGAGCATATAACACCTGTTCTGGCCAGCTTGCACTGGTTGCCAATATGTTTGCGGGCTAGATTCAAAGTGTTGGTATTAACCTATAAAGCCTTATACGGTGTGGGACCACGATACCTTGCGGAACGCCTCTTCCGATATGAACCGGCCCGTGCACTGCGTTCTGCTACGAAGGCCCTCCTCTGGGTTCCAACTCACAGGGAGGCCCGGAGGGTGATGACAAGATCTAGGGCCTTCTCAGTGGTGGCCCCCGAACTATGGAACAGTCTCCCCGAGGAAGTACGCCTGGCGCCGACTCTGCTCTCCTTCCGGCACCAGGTCAAAACCTTCCTATTCTCTGAAGCATTTTAAGTTACACTGATTTACTTTTAAAAATGTTTATTGTATTGGATTGTTGATTGTATTTTAGTATTATTTTGTTATTCATTGTATTTTTATGCTATTTTATGTTCACCGCCCAGAGAGCTATTGCTAGTCGGGCGGTATATAAATTTAATAAATAAAATAAATAAATAAATAAATATATGGGTCCATTCCTTTCTTTGTTTGGTGATAAGACATGCTAGTGAATTGGAATTTCATATAACATGAAATCAGATTTAACACTTTAACATTAATCCCATCCGATGCAACATGGAGAATGTTAACAAAGTCCTGATTGTCCCTTCTCCTGATCTCTACAAAGATCACACATGTAACATTGCACAGGGCCTGCTACAGCCATATGAGCATGGGCTTCATTCCAGGACTAAGCAACCTGTGACTCTCCAGATGTCATTGGACTACAACTCCCATCAGACCTGACTGTTGGCCATGCTGGCTGGGGCTGATGGTAGTTGGAATCCAATAATATGTGGAGAGACAAGGATTGCCCACCACTTCTCAATTTGTATGTTACAACGAACACAAGAAAGTTGTAGAACAGGATGAAAATGTGTGATCACTCTCATCCTATCTGCACATACAGTAGGGGCATTCACACCTTATATTCAATGAGTGTCCAATCTGTTTATGGCAGTTTATTATTTATTTATTTATTTATTTATTAAACTTATATCTCACCCTTCTTACCAGTAGAAGCCCAGTTCAGCAAACAAAAACACTTAAAACACTCTAATAAAAACAGACTGTAAAATATATTAAAAGAAAACATCTTTAGAAATATATTAAACAAAACATCTTTTTAAAAAAGCTTAAAAAACTTCTTAAAAAGCAATTTCAACACAGACGCAGACTGGGATATGGCTTTTATTAAAAGGCTTGTTGAAAGAGGAAGGTCTTCGGTAGGTGTCCAAAAGATAACAAAGATGGTGCCTGTCTAATATTTAAGGAAAGGGAATTCCAAAGGGTAGGTGCCACTACACTAAAGGTCTGCTTCCTATCTTGTGTGGAATGGACCTTCTGATAAGATGGTATCTACAGGAGGCTCTCACCTGCAGAGCATAGTGACTGTCTGGGTATAAAAGGGGTAAGATGGTCTTTCAGGTATCCTGGTCCCAAGCTTTATAGGGCTTTGTAAACCAAAATCAGAACCTTGAACTTAGCCCAGTAATTGAGTTGTACACGCTTATAGTTTTTCTCATGTAATGTTCAGCAACTGTACAATGTGTGCCTGTGCACATAATAGAGCTGTACAAATCAACACAGGTATACTATTTCACACAAATATGTGTACATGTGCAGCAACAGCTTGTACCTGTGCTCAGTGTAATGTGAGAACTATCCTAATGTAATAAGTGATTCTCATTCGAGGTTCTGCTTTGATTCTGTACTCCACCGTCTGTTCACAGCCCATCATTGCAGTGGCACGTTAGTACTTAATACATGCATCCCAGTGTTCCTGCTCCCTCCCCTTTTATTATCTTCACAGCAAACCTGTAGGGTAGGTTAGGCAGAAGGAAAGTCCAACAAGATCAATATTATTCATTGGGCTTGTGGTTAAGCAGGCGCTTTCCAACATTCTTGCCTCTAAACCAGGGAAGAAGTTCAGGCCTGGGAGCCAAATAGTTTGCTATCTGCCCCTCAGGAGTCTCTCCAGCCACAACCCTTTCCCATGCCACACTCCTCACTGACCTGCTCCATCCCCTCCTTGAGTGTATTTGCCTGGCTGGAATGTGTCCTTGAGCTGCAATAATGCCTCTGACTTGCCTGGATGGAGAGGTGTGTGTGTAGAAACCTCTGCATTTTGCGTGTCTTGAAGGCAGTCTCTACCACCGTACACTCCACCCACTTTTTGCCTCTCGCCCAGTGACAGCTGGTGGCTCCGTATCAGTAGGACAGTGGAATGCACTCTGAGGTTTAGGCTGCTTTCACACATAGGGATAATAGCGCTCGTTTAACCAATTAAAAAGGTAGCACTTCTGTCCCAATTTTTAAAATCCCTTTCACACTGCAGTACCTCTGGCGATAAGAAACAGCACTTTTTCAGCCGATATAGTAGCATTTTGCGCAAGTGTCTTTCACACAGCTTGTTTTTGTCCCTCAATCATGCATGCTGTTCCGCACTGTATAGGAGGTCTAAGATCTTGTCCCATCGCCATGCAATCCCTTTAGGATCTGACTTTTTAAATTGTTTTAGTTGTATCAAGACAGGTGTGTGTGTGAAATGCTGCTGCTATCTGCACTGATACTGGAATACCAGTACAACATTCGTCAGGCAAAAAAACCCCCAAACCTGCACGACTAAAGGGTGGGAACGCACTGCATGCTGGGATGCCTGTCATGTGAGCGGCAGCAGCTAGTGAAAAACTCCCATGATCTTCTGGGTTCCCAGCCTTGCTAACAGATTATTTCTGGTATCATTTATTGCAGAAATTAGCACTATACTTGCACTACATTCCACCAGAATTCTGGAGCTACCCGGTATGTCGTGTGAAAGCTTAAATATAATGCACAAATTACCAGGTAAGAAGTCGTCAGAATAACAGAATAAAGTACAGTGTGAAAGCACCCTTAGTCTGAACTTTCAAGGAGCTGTCCAAGGTGCTGAAGGACCTTGGAGAGCTCCTTAGAAGTTCTGACTGAAACCTGGAGTGCATTCCATTGCCCACTGATATGGAGCCACCAGCTGCCACTGCTCTGGCCTTGCCCACCACTGGTACTTGGGTCCCAGAAGACTTCCAATGAGGGAATGTGGCCCTTGGACTGAAAAAACTTCCTCAGTCCTGTTCTGCACCTATACAACACAGTAATAAGCTGACTTATGTAAGTCAAATTCTCAGTAGCAAAATGTGTAGAAAAGGAAGCAGGGGAGATCCATTATTGCATATGTGCATGGGGGCGGGAAGATTCATCTCCAGTAATTTCAGATGACAGGTTACAAATGGAAGGGTATTTTCATAGAATTGCATACAAATATATAGTTCTATCTGCACAGCAGATAAAAGAATATATTTTGAGAGGGTGGCTGAACCTAGTGACATACGAATATATATATATATATATTCGCAGAAGCTAAGTAATGTTTGTACTGTCCTCCAGGTTAAGGTCATGTGGGGCCAATGTGTCCAAAAGTTCTCCCTCTTAGTCAATGCTGCTGGATATGTTGGCATCTCTATAGCTATTATAGAAAAGTCCAACAGACTGTGGCCCTCAGTGTTGAAATGTTTTGCAACTGGTTGCTCCTTTTTTTTGGTCAAGATTGCCGATTTGTGGTTTCCGAAGCATGTACATAGGTCAGTTGTAGGTTTTCCTATGTGATGGATATGACATCCTGGGTTTTTTGCATTCAATGGCATAAATCATATTGCAGGACCTGCAGGTGATGTCCTGTTTGATGTAATATGTCCTGCCCATCCTAGTGCTTTTGAAAGTAGCTGTCTCCCTGAGGTCCACACAGGTGATACAGCATTTGGTGTGACAAGGATGAGTCCCAAGATTGCTGATAGGTGGCTTCAGTACAGCTCTCACTAACAGTCTGCATAATCTAGGAGGCTGGTGAAATGCTACAATAAGAGGCTTGTTGATGGCTCTAGCAAGATGTTCAGAGTTTGCTAGTATCACCTGTGTGTACTTCACAGACATGAGGTACATGGAGGCAGACATGGATAATCCTGGGAACTGTAGTTTGTTAGGTGTGCTGACCTCACAGAGCTACAGTGCCCAGCATCCTTAACAAACTACAATTCCGAGGATTCCCCATGACTGTTACAATTTTATAATAGAGCTTTAAATGTTATGGTATGGATGTGTCCCCAGTTAACTCTAGTTTTGTCCCCATCTTCTCTTCTGAGCTGTACAATGGCCATACTGAGACTAAGGAGAGGAAGCTGACAAGTAGTGTCACCCTGCTGGAGTGGTTGTGAGTTGGAAGGAGGCAGGTGGGGGATGTCTGAGGGCAGATCAAGGTTGGCGGGCAGTGCCCCAGTTGAGCTAATCAAGCAGCCTCCGCTATCGCATCATTAATATGTGACCGTAATTATTCATGCATGTTTTTTGCAGCACTTTCTCACTGAAATTGGCCATGGCTTTCTGCACACACAAGGAAGGCTATACTTACACAACAATGACAGCAAACACAAACATCAGGTGAAGGATCACCACCTATTACAAATCTTCTGTGAGTTTCATGTCAGTGCCTGGATGGAAGTTCATTCCGTTTAGAAATTGTGCAGTATGTTGAGTGGCCCTGATCCCAAGAAGGCAGAACTAGGAGAGATGTAGAAGTGCAAGAGGACAATTCAGAACAGCAACAGGAGGAAACCTGACCCTACCTGCCTCCGAGGATTGGCTTCAGCTTGCTATTTGGTGCCCCCTTGGCAGCAGGAAGCTACCCAGTAGGTTTGCTGGCAGTGATGGGTAGTAGCAGCAGCACCATGAATTGTGATGGGTGCTGGTGAGCTTCCTGCCACCTTCCAACAAAGCCCCAATGTGGTATTGCTACAGAGCACTGCAGGACATTTTAAATGACAGGTAGCTCATCGCCTTGTGCTGCTAGGTAAAACCAAGCTGGTGGAAAATGGCATAGTGATGCAATGAATCAGCACTGGAGGCTCTTCCCAGGGTCTGAGACTCCCACAGCTGCCCAAGAATGCTGGGCATTGACACATGCCCTGTCTGATTGTTTCCTATCATCTACTGGGGCCCTGCTCCAGCCTCCATATCCCTATACCATTAAAAGTGCAGCAGGTGCCTTCGTATGAGATGGGACCTTTTTAGTGATGGCACCTACTCCAGAGGAAGACTTATCTGGCATCATCATAGGGGCCCAAGTGACTGGTTAGGAAGGGTTTATTATTGTTATTATTATTATTATTATTATTATTTAAAGGCATTTGAAACTGCAGAGAATTCATTGCCCTCTGGCTTTGTTGCATTTTTCAGTAGTGGTGCCCTGGGCTCCTACTGGGAGGAAGGGCAGGATATAAATCAAATAAATAAATAAATACATGAAACAAATAAATAAAGACACACACACTGCCCTCTTGATGGTATTTTATTGCATTTTTAAATCTGTATTTTTTATAGCTGCAAGTTGCTTGGTGGGTCATAAAGTGGAAAAGAAGGATACAGATACTTTTTAAATAAACAACTGCCATTTGAAAAGAAATGTCATTCTTTTACATTCATTACTTTATCTATTCTCCTACAGTTTGAGATGTCTCATTCAGAAGTCTACAGATGTCTGGAGGGCTGAGCATTCACAAAGCAGCTCTATGTTGCTGTATGTCTCCACTAAATTTAGCGGATACCCTCCCCTAACCCATTACCTGGGCAAATGTGCTTACATAATTTCCTTTTTTCTTTCACATACACAGATGAGCGTAAATTGTTTCCTGCATGGAAATGTAGCTTCTGTGCCTCACACACACACACATTCATTACTGGGCTACAGAAGCTTCGGCTCATTTCAGAATTTGATTCTCCACTAGACAGGAAGGAAATTAAGCCAAAACTACATTCAGAACATGATGTTCATGCTTGCAATTATGAGGAGTCATGCTCAAGCCAAGATGTTCAAGGCTGCAGTGTTAAACTGCAAGGGGCTTATTTATGGGCAAGTTCTTCTTGAAGGCAGAAGGTTTCCTCCCAGAAGCCTGAGGCCTGAAGAAAATAAGTGCCTGGGTAGCCGAAGCGAAGTCATCTGTCCAGAACAGTGAGAAGATGGCTGGATTTCTTCACACAACTTTTTTTTCTTTGGCAGATGACAAATGTTTGCATTTCAAAGACATGGTGAATGCAGTCACTCTTTGCTGTATCTCCATGTTCAGAAAACAGGTGGCTCTCCTTTTTACAGCTTTTGCGCCAACACCTTTAATACTGTTGTGAGTTTGCAGGTTGGAATGGATGATCCCTGTGAGTCCCCTTCCAGCCCCTGATTTGGAATCCTGTGCCTTGGGGTGAGGGGCTGGCTCTGCTGGAGTTTCTTTTGTTAAGCTAATAGAGTGGCCAGGTTGTTAATGGGCCTATTAGGTGCCCAGCAACTGGTGAATGGGCCAGGAAGATGCTTTTGTCATTGAAACTCTTCAGGAGAGCCTCCCCCCCGCTTCCTGGCAGCTAGCAGAAGTTTGTGCTTTTGAGTGTGTTGAGGGTGTCTAGAGAAAGGCTGGGAACTGGAGGCAGGCAGAGAGGCTATCTCTCTGCATGATGGCTTTAGGATGCCTCCTGTAACATGGATGGAAAAGCTGGATATTAGACTGCTGATGCCTTGAACCCCTCCATCCTAAGCTCAGGTTGGAATGTGTGTAGATAAATAAACCATATTCCATAAAGACACCACCATCTCCGTTGACCTTCTTCCCAAAGGAAACCAAACCCTGGATGAGCACAGGGACCCCTGAAAACTCACCGCTTGGAGATTGGGGAGGCGCGCAGCAATACCAACCTGAGATAATAGCCCTGTTCAGGCATTCACTGCACTCGTGTGTCAGCAATCATGTGAGAGGGAGCAGGTATGTGTGTGTGTGTGTGTGTGTGTGTGTGTGTTGCTAAGCCAGGTAAGGGAAACCTTTTCCAGGCCAAGGGCTGCATTCCCCTCTGGGCTACCATCTGGGGGCCACCTGCTGGTGGTGGGTGGGGCCAGAGGCAAAAAGTGGGTGAAGCAATGGATGTGATTCTGAAATTTGTACAGTAAGTTACATTCCAGCCATGCAAATATCACAGGTTAATATATACACCCCTCACCATCCAGGCAAGCAAGAGGAATTATCAGGGAACACATTCCAGCCAGGCAAAAGCTATCAAAGATGACTTGAAGCAGGACTGCAGAGGGTGTGTAGCCTGGGAAGGAGGTGTGGCATGGGAAGCATCCCGAGGGCCAGATAGAGAGGTCTCAAGAGCCACATTTGCCCCAGCCTGAGCATCCCTAATCCTGTGCTAAGCCATCCCCCCTCCTGGGCATTATCTTTATTCCATGTACAGCCCTCCATCAGATTGAAGGCAAACATCTGAAGTGGGAGATCTACTCTACTCATGGAAGCTCACTGTGTGATGTAGAACTCTGGACAATCAGGGCTTTAAATTGCCCAGGAAACCCCACAAGTAGAGAAGGCTCCCTGCAGAACACCTTTCCCCTCACACTCATGGAGGGCTGTGCATGGAATAAAAATGATGCCTAAGAATATAGAGAATGTGCTTGGCAGGAACCCCTCCCCTCATGTCCTCCGGCATGATTCTTACATGCCAAGGGCAGTGAAGGTCTGTATAAGCCTACTGTATCACCAGTTTAAGGAGCAAATGGAGAAGTACGGTTATTACCCTAGTTAATGTTATTGCATTTATATTCCATTCATCCTCACATGAGCTCAGGGAGATGTGCACACACAATCCCCTTCCTTTATCCTTACAACAGCCCTGGAAGGTATGCTAGGCTGAATGAGAATTTGCAGAAGCATTGATTTCAAAGGCTGTGCCGGGGTGGGGTGGGGATGAACAAATCAGGTTTGATTCATAAATAAGTCAAGCCCATTTCAAAGGAAATAGCTCAGCTTGTTTCTTGTTCCTTATCTCCCAAGCTGTTCTGATGCTCACCAACTTGGATAGCCTTCGAAGAGTATTAGACAAATTCATGGAGGATCATGATAGCTATGTTCTACCTCCACTGTTGGAGGCAACATGCCTCTGAATGTCAGTTGATGGGAATCACAAGTGGGGAGTGTGCTGTTGCACTCAAGTCCTGCTAGCAAGCTTCCCATTGGGGAAACTGGTTGGTCACTGTGAGAACAGGATGTTGGACTAGATGGGCCTCTGGCCTGATCCAGTGGGGATCCTCTTACATTCTTATGTTCTGAGACAATCTGACTGGGGGTGGTGGATTCACCTGTAGTGACAACCCTATCTTTTTTAGAGCCAGTGTGGTGTGGTGGTTAGAGTGTCGGACTGGAACCTGGTTCAAATCGCCACTCAGCTATGAAGTTCAGTGGGTGACCTTGGGCCAGTCACTGTCTCTCAACCAAACCTACCTCACAAGGTTGTTGTGTGCATAAAATTGGGATGGGTAGAACCATGTTTGTATACCACCTTGAACTCATTGTAGGAAAGGTGGGTAATAAATGTAATAAATATAATAATAAAGCAACAACAAAAATAATAAAAATAATAATAAAATAAATATGGAATTTTGATATGACAAAATAATATCTGCACTACAGTCTGTTGGAGGTAAAAGGAAATAACCCTAGGCTTATGACCCTGCAAATACACCTGCAAAGGGGTCCGGACCTCTTTCATGATTTCTTAGGTTGTATCCAATGCTAGTCTTACTGAAAGTAGACCAACTGCAATTAATAGACATGGCAGGCTTGGGTCTGTTAATTTCAGTGGGTCTACTCTGAGTAGAAGTTTGTTGTGACAACCCCTGTTCCCGACCACAAAACATTTATTTATTATTTGGACAGACCCCTTCATTTAATGTGTGGCTATCCTTGTCACAAATATGTTTTTACCAATGGAGTGAAAGGTGGTCGGAAACATTCCACAGAAGATGTATTTGCCTTGTGCCCTGAATCTGAGAGAATTTGAGACAATCCATTACGGAAATGCCCCTTTCATCAGTTCAATGCATTTGGAAGTCAGGTAAAGATGAAAGCAAGCAGGATATAGAAGCCTTCAGCACTTAATTCTATACTGCTGTAGTGTTCTGATGTGCCCTCGATTCAACAAAGTCTGAGATGGGAGCAAAATTGCTGGATGGGAACTAAAGAAAAAAAAAGAATGAAGGGGAGGGAAAGGATTGCCAAAGAGTGTATATAAAAACACACATTTCATGTTTCTTTGAAAGATATATTTCAAACCAATTCAGGGAGATCAAAGTTGGCAATGGAGTTATAAAATGATTTCTCCCATCTTTTAAGTTAATAGCACGATGCATTTAATTTGCCTTCTCTGAGTCTCTAGGCTCTATTCTTTACCCTTTTCAAGTGATTCCCTCCCCTTATTTTTTGGGGGGGAGTAGAATGGAATGCTTTCAACACGCACATCTCTCAGCATATATTTACTTGTGCAAGTGAAGGTCAATGGGTGATATTATCTAAGCTGAACAGCCATTGTGTCTATGTTTTCAGGGGAGTTGACGCCTGTCAAATGGGCTTTCCGTTTCCAGGGAGCTTTATTTATTTATTTGAGGAAATGGCAGAAAGTGAAGGAAAGTCACTGAAAAGAGAACATTTGGTTGGCTGGCTTGCCATACTGGGTGGGGGGAGGTGGACAGAACCCCACAACTTGTAAATTCACAAAAATGAATATTTAAAATCTGGATTAATTGTCCCATCTTGTGTATTCAAGCACTGTTCATAGACGGTGGAAAGAAAAAAGAAAGAAAACACATCAACACTACACATTGAAAGCACATGACTTCCCCAAAGAATCCTGGGAACTGTAGCTCATTAAGAGCACTAGGAATTGTTGCTCTGTGAGGGGTAAACTACAGTTGGCAGGATCCTTTGGCGGACTTCATGTGCTTTCAATGAATGGTGTGCATGCAGTCTTGGCTGGTGCCAATTTTGTTCTGTTTTAGATGTCAGCTGAAAACCTGCCTATTCTGCCAGTCTTTTTAGATTTAAGTGATGCTTCGACTACATACATTTGTCACACTAGATAGATGTCTGTCTTAAAGAGATTGGTTTTAATATTTTATTGTTGACATTTTTGGTAGATTTGATTGTTGTAACCTATGCTGGGGTCTTTGGAGAAAGGGTAAAATACAAGTTTTCAAATGAACCAACCAACTTGGAATTGGGGATGTGCTAGAATTCTGCCCAATTTGGATATTGTACCAAATTTTCCATTAATTTGTGTATTCTCTATTGTGGCAGATTGGATTTTTATGTAGTGATTTTCCATGACTATTTTTGAAAAAATCCCAGAGTGGTTTAACATATAGTCTCTCTTCCCAGAGAACTCTGGGAATTGTACCTCTGTGAGGGGAATAGGGGCCTCCTAACAACTCTCGGCACCTTTCACAAACTACACTTCCCAGGATTCTTTGCCATAAGCCATTACTGTTTAAAGTGGAATGATAGTGGAATAAATCTAGGGTGTGAATGCGGTCTCAGATATGCCAGGTAGCGAACCCCTGTGCTGATGTTTGATGCTGATCCTGATTCCTCCCTTGATTTGGGCCTAACAATTCTTGCTTATAGCAGAATGATACCTGTTTTATTTAGATACAGGTAGCCAGCATACGGCTTATGAAATGACTTGGCAAGGCTTTTCTTCCTGTTGGTGAAGTCCCATACTACACTGAGGCCAGGGGAAGAAAGTATATGGGGGAAGTTTTATATTGTTTTAAATTTTTAAATTGTGTTTTAAATTGTTTTTTAAAAGATGCATTTTTAAATTGTATATGTTTTTAGTTACTGTAAACCGCCCAGAGAGCTTCGGCTATGGGGCGGTATACAAGTACAATAAATAAATAAATAAATGAATAAAGTTTTGCTGACTTCGGATACAGAGCCTGGAAGATATCAAGTCCCATGTTATGTTCTGAAGGCACAAGAGACCACCATCTCAATAAAGCAAAGGTAACATCCGCCCCATACATTTAAAGCACATGGGAAACAGAAACTGTGGTTTATCTGTCACTGAGCTTCAATTCCCAACAACCTTTACAAACTATATTTCCCAGAATTCTTTGGAGGAAGACATGTGCTTTAAATGTGTTTTAAATGTATGGGGTGGATGTGGACAAAGTGGGTCTGGTTAGTGCCTGGGTACCACATGCATGCTGCCTTGGGTTCCATGACGTGAAAAGGTTGGATATAAATGCAAGAAGAACAAAAACACATTATCAATATCAGATATTTATGAGAAAGGGCCGTAGCTCAGTGGTTAAAGCACATGGATCCATTGCTGTCACTTGAGGCACAGGTGGCTTCAATTGTACAGAGTAACTTCCATCAGTTTAGGCTGGTGGCCCAAATGTGACCCTATCTGGACAGGGATAACCTGTCTATAATAATCTATGCTCTGCTAGCCTCCAGGCTGGATTACAACAATGCATTTTAAGTGGGGCTGCCTTTGAAAATGGTTCAGAAGCTTCAATTGGAGCAGAATGCGGCTGCCCAATTGTTGATGGGGTCAAGGCAAACAGAGCATGTAACACCAATCCTGTTCCATTTACACTGGCTGCTGGAACACTTCCAAGCGCAATTCAAAGTGCTGGTTTTGACCTATAAAGCTCGTTATGGTCCAGGACCCCAAAATCTTCTGGAATGCCTCTCCCAATATGAACCTACCTGGACCCTTAGATCCTCTTCTGAGCCCCTTCTCCAGGTCCCTCCTCTGAGGGAGAGTCAGAGGGTGATGACAAAAGATAAGGCCATTTCAGTTGTGGCTCCCCATCTGTGGAAAACGCTCTCCAGTGGGGTCTACCTGGTGCCTTCGCTGAAATCTTTTCAGCTCCAGGCATACCTTTTTCCCAGGCATTTGATAGACTGAGATGATGTTGTCTGTTATTAGTATGCTGCCAAAGCTTCCTGTGGCTGCATGGGGATATTGTTGCTGTGATGTTGTTGTTTAATGGCTTTGTTTTTATAATATGATATATTTATTTTTGTTTTAATGTTGTCAGTTGATTGGAGGCCTTTGGGTATCAAACAACTAATAAATCTAATTAATAACGATAATAATCTGCTTTGTATGAAGAGGTCCCTGGTTCAGTCCCCAACATATTCAGATAGGGCTGAGAGAGAACCAATCAATGTAGATAATACTGAGCAATATGGACCAATGGTCTGACTTAGAATAAAGCAGCTTTCTGTGAGCAAAACCACTATTCCCATGAAGACTGCAGTACTATGAAGATAAATATAAAACTACTATCAGTATCACATATTGATGACCCAAAGCATTGTTCTCCTAAAGATTGCAGTGCTATTTGGCTATGTGGTGGGTATCATTTAACAAAGTAGACCAGCAGAAGGTTGAGCTGGAACTAAGAAGCTGCTGCTCTGTAGTCATCTGCTCTTGAGTCTGCCGTTGCATAGTGACTTTCTAATAACTGCACAGGAACAGCATCTCCCAAGCAGATGGTTTTGGTTTTGGTTCATCGATACACTTCTGACAATGGAGTGCAGTGCATTGGGACCTGCAGATTGGCTTCTTTTCATAGAAATGTAGAAAAGATAATTTCTGCTGCTTTTGTTTTGTTTGATTATTATTTTTTTTGCACGTCCTGCAACATGCCATAGACACAATAATAAAACATCAATGGTGGATTTATACTGGACCTTCCAGACAGCATTCCATGTTATTAGTTGTTTTGTGATGCTTCCCCGATGTCACCGCATTATTGCCCTCTGGAGGTACACGTTTGCACTAGACCACAACAAAAGTGGGACAAAACACATGCAAAACAAGTGGAACATTTGTGGTAGAAAATGTTACAAGATTTCATCAGGAAGTTATGGGACATACTTTGATTGGAAACAAAGTAGTATACCTATTCAAGGGATGTGCTAGAATTCCTCCCAATTCAGATCTGGTACCATTGTCCCATTAATTCATTTATTTTTACTATTGTGGATTGGATTTTTATGTAGTGATTTTCTGCAGTTATTTTTGAAAATAGATTTTATTTTTTAAAAAATCTGTCTCTAAAATATCAACATTAAGAATGATAGTTTTATCAATACCCTTTCAAATATATTGATTTGAAAATATCATTTCCTTAAAAATATTGATATTAATATCAATATTTTTGTGAGGGAAAAATGGATCAAAAAAATCAGCAGCTAGCAGACAAAGAAGAACTCAGATCGATACTGGCCTGTTAGGTCAAAGGAACACTTTTGAACTGGACAACAGTTTCCATCTCTAGTCCACTCCAAAACTTCTTCAGGTGCAAACAGTATTGGAAGAGAGATCACGTATTATCGCCCTGATACTATAATGAGCACAAATCCCTTTGAATGTGATGGAGGATCCTTCAAGCATCCTGGCCCCAAGCAATTTGGGCCCTTGAAAATGATGGAGGAAAAATGTAGAATTTTTATATATCCACACATATAAACATTGATATAAAACATATAAGAAGAGATATAAGATATGACCTTTTGGAGACTACAAAATACAGTCTCATGGAGAGGCAAGTGAAGTTAAGTTTGAACCTCTTAACCCTGGTTCCCTGAAGAAATGTATTCAGGGAACCCAAAAAAATCTTAGCATTAAAATCAGACCTGTGAGCAAAACTTTTGCTGGCAGGAAAAGGTCACAGTGATTTTCTGTTTCCTTGCCAATCTCGGCCAATGCGTAACTGACATATCATTAATTTGGTATTGTTTAAGCAATGGGCAATTTTGGGCTTTGCCACGCATTCTTGAGATGGCTCGGTGTTTTTTTTTTTACTTTTGATAAGTGGAATGCAGCTTCGAAAGTGGGTATTTTTATTCTTGTCAGGCCTCCTCTAGGCTGAAACGCAGGCCAGTGTGTTTTGCATGTAATCCTTTCTTTTAAGCTATGCACTTTAAAATAGAAGATACAAGAAAATAACCTTTTCTCTTTGCCACCACACCAAAGAAGACTCGTGACACATATATGGAGGAACGTCATATTTATTAAAATATAACACATAATCAATCAAATTCAAATCAGCCAACTAATGAATCTCAGATACTTCGGGCAGGTGAGGCTCAACCTATCTGTGAGGGTATAGACCCTCCAAACCAGGAGGCAAGTCAGTCACATCGTACTGCAACTCCCCAGTCAAGGATGTGGGAAAACTTCTCCCTCCTTGCAATTGGAGTCAGGTATGTGGTTCCAACCTCCGCATCCTGGCCCCGCCGTACAGGCGTTCACCATGATGCGCAAGCTGGTCCCACGTGGACACTCCCCAGATCCACAACAGACATTACGCCTTGATGTTTCACCAGGGGGTGCCCTTTACTAAAATGCCTCAGCCGCCTCAATTTTAACCCCAATTACGTCACCTGCCCGAATTCGATGCCACAAGAGGGGATCAGCTGAAGCTTGGTCCCCTCAACCCAAAGAAAACAGAGCCCCCAAACCCAACCTATAGTCCTCCAATAATAAGTCACACCCACTCTCCAAGAGATGGACACCATCATCCCAAAACAAATGTGGGGAATGAAAGCGAATCCTGTCATGTGGGATATAAGCCCCTCCCAATGACAAAACCAAATTCCTGAACCTTCCTATTCACCTACTTTCTGGATCTGTCAATCCTGTTAGGGTGCTGTGCACCCCTCCAAATTCTTCTCACCAGCATATCGGACCACACTAGAATGAGGTCCGGATATGACTGAATGAGTCCAGTGAAATCCCGCATGATCTTGAGCAGCAGATCCATACCTGGCCGCTGCACCAAGTCATTTTCACCCAAATGAACCACCAGGACATGGGGCCGATTAGTCAATGACATAATACGGCACACCAAAGGCATTAACGCATCCCACAGCATACCCCTCTGAGCCTCCCAGCTAACTGTTGCTCCAGCAGAAAGCTGCAGCTGCGTCCCAGCAAGAGAAGAGAAAGCCCTCCTATGGGACCAAAACAAAATCGAGTGGCCACACAGGACGACCCTTGCAGACACTGTAAGGCTCAGCACATCTAAGACAAAAGAAAAAAAACAACACATTAGAATCAATACCTGATATAAGACTTAAAAGCGGAAGAACACCACCTTCCTAACACCTGGATATCCTCAACGCTCATGCCCATGAGGGCAGCGGCTGTAGCCGCCCCAATCCGAAAGGAATGCAGCCCATAGACTCCAGCATCATGACCACTGGCCAACAAGGCCCGCCGAACAACAGCCCAAAATTGAAATTGAGTCAGGGCAGAACCATCCGTGTGTATAAAGAGATAACACTGGCCCGCTGGCCTGATAGACAAAAATAGACACACTGCAGCAACTGGGCATAATTCAGGAACCTGGCAAACATTCAATGAAATAATACTGCCACGGCCCTTTTGATCAGTCTTAGAGACTCATAGGGAAAGCCTAACTATATCAGCACCTAATGTGCAATCGCCAAAGCAGAAGGCTCGGTAGGACACATCACCCTTCGAGGAAACTAATACTTCACTAGGGCAAAAAGCACCATAGAACATCGTCAGAGTTACTGCGGCGAACAGGTGCGACTCATACGGTGATGAGCACATAGACCTAAATAAAGGCAGGATCTGAAGGAGGACATCGGGTGTGATTGGCCTCCTTCGGTCAGTGGGCCTGTGGGCGGAACGCGACCAACCCTGAAGGACCTTTCTGACCCTAAAATCTACAGAATTATCCTGCAATCCTCATGCCTTAGAAATAAAGGCCAGTGCAGAGAGGTGCCCGGCGATGGTGGAAAAAGAATTATTTTGCCCTTTTAAATATAACATAAACTGCAGCAAATGAGATATAGGAATTGGCCAAACAAAAGGCAGAGCATTGTGGGCTCGAAATGACTGGAATTATTCCAAAGGTACTCTGATACAGTCTCTTGAATGCTGAGAACAAGGGCAGAAGCTATGGTGGCCCCCACCTCAAATTCCAAAAGCTCCACAGGAAAGGAGGTAACACTGGCTTGTATAGCCTGAATACTATCTGGACGCATGCCCATGAGGGCGATGGCCGCTGCTGGTCCACTTTGAAAAGAATTGCGTTAGTGCAAATCCATCGAGATGGATAAACAGGTAAAACTAGCTTGTATGACCAGAAAGCTTCCAAAAAGCAGGTTTATGAGGGCAGCGGCAGCAGCCGCTCCTGTATGGAAGAAACATAACCCTTCCTCTCAGGTATCACACCCATGGGCCCACATGGCCCCGGAAATATACCAAAATTAAAATTGAGCCAATGCATAGCCATTGATGCATATAAAAAGATAGCGCTGGCCCACTGACCTGACAGAAAGAAAGCTCCTTTAGAGCAAAACCAGACACCGGGTGGGCCATGGGTAGCACCTCAGCTACAACACCCAGCTACTACCCCCCTGGTCCGTAGTGAGTATATGCACTGAAAACATCACAGCAATGTAAGCGCAGGGCTCCACATGACGTGACTTGCCTTGAAGGCTCATATATTACCAGGGCAAAAGGCTCCCTACAAACCATTAAGGCCACTTCCAGGAATAACTTTCCCTCATAAAGAGGGAAACACAAAGTGCTGACGGAAGGCAGGAGGATCATGAGTACATCAGGGGTAAATGGCCACATAGAACCGGGCGGCCTTAGGGTGGAGCGCCACAATCACCTTTGAATTTCATGAAGTGGGTTTCAGAATGCGCTTGGCATGGAAATTAAAGGCCAGGCAGAAAGGTGGGCGGATATATTCCTTATGATAACACCCTGCCCCTTTTAGGAGAACATGAACTATGAAGATGTAAAACTGATATCGGCCACGGCCGAAGTGGGGGATACCAAGATGGCACAGCCGCATCAGTCTGCAAACCCGGAACATGCCGAGCCACGAGCAAAATATAAGAATGTACATTGCAGAGCAAACGCATGCACAAGGCACATGGCACAAGTAGAGCTAGGGGTCTGGGGATTTACCAAAGAACCAATAGCTAGGCTGGACCGAAAACGTACCGTGCAGTTCCAAAGGGCAGAAGTCCACACATGTACCACAAGCACTATTGGAAAAATAGCCCAAGAAAATAAAATCCAGGGAAAACCCCATGCCCCTCTCGGAAGCCAGCCATTTCTCAGCACACCAATTGACCTGAAATTAACACCAAAATTCCAGCCACCAACAGCATCAAAGCTTACCTGCAGTTCATCCTCCAGGACAAGTCCTCTTCTCCCAAAGAAAGAACGGCCACTGAGGTCCTTCAAAAAAGTAAGCCACAGGGGATATCCACACACCTCCGATCTGAGACACTACTGAAATAGAAAACGTGAGCACACCACTTCCGTGTTCTCACCAAGGCACTGAATTAATGCTCTGTCAGAGGAAAATGACCTAAAAGGTAAGTACAAGTGACCAAGCAACTCCTACAATAAAAGGAGTCTAAGCATAGGACCAAAGACATGATGCATAGGATCCACCTTTTTAGGATGGCAATACAAAATCCTCTAAATGTGAACTTGAAATATCATCAAAAAAGGCATTACTGTCCGAGAGAGTGCTTGTGCACAATGGTTTAAACCAGTCACCGGTTGCCAGATAGCTTTGGCTCTAAAAAAGTTAATTGAATATGACAAATGGGCCAGTGTTCAATTACTCTCACATCTGGCCAACAGCACCTGTACAATCCCAGAGACGTGTCGGCCTGGTCATGAAGCGAATGCCCACACAACCTATGCAGGCTTTCCACCGAAGGTTCGCCTTTAGATGAGAAAACAACAACAACAACAACAACAACTGCCAGCCTGAAGTACAACTGAATATGAATATGACAGGTAGCAATCGCTTCTTATGTACAAGACTGCCGTGAAATGGTCATGACTTAAAGGGTGCCTATATATTGTTAAACATATAATATAGAATTGACATTTTTGGAAAAAGTTAACTTGACTTAAACAAGCCCCGCAAAAGCTTCATATTATAGATTTACCAAATGCTAGAGCAGCACTTGAAGCAAGGATCAGTAAACTGTCATTTTAAAATGAACATATTTCATTTAGATACTTCAGTGATGAGAACAAAACATATGAAACTACAGGCAATAGAATGCCTTAGGCAACCAAACATATCAAAACATTCCTGCCATACTCCTGCTGAATAAATAACTAATTTTTATCAGTTAATCAGCTACTAGAGATCCTTAAAGAAAATTACAGTTAAACTTAATCCTACAAAAAGCCATACTTCGGATTCAGCGAACTTATAATCTTTTCAATTTAATCATTAGCTTAAATATCTTGGCTCATAATGACAGCCACAACAATGAATTTTAACTGGCTAAGAGCATTTCCTTTAAACTTACATGGCATACATTACCTTTCACTGAATCTCACTATATTAACATATTTTAAAGCCTCATAGGAATTCTAAGAGGCAGGATCTTTATTTACCCAGATTAAAATATCTATTATGCCCTCCAAAGATGATATTGCATAGGCATATCATTGTATTGTTATTTTATTTTAAGTTATTTATTATTTTGTATGATACATGGAGCAGAATTAAGAAGCTAAATAATCTAAAACAGCGTTATAAGTCAAACCTTGAACTCACCAAGGAACAACAATGAAGTGATCGCAGAACAACCAAATGTAACTGTATTGAGTTCAAGCTAATTGAAATGAAACCCAAACCGTATGAATGGCACTTAATTAATTAATTGATCAATTAGATCAATCAACCAATCAATTATTTATTTATATATTCATATATTTATTTATATTGGCAAAATATGCCTAGGGGAGAAATCAATTAATTGTACCCCACAATGGAATACCCCAAACCCCTAATGAATGAAGCTGCACATAAATAATTGACTGGGAGAAAAAAGGAAAGGGGGATAATACAGAAATATGAGCATAGGGTTGCAGGCGCACTGCAAAAGCAAGCAAACAAACAAACAAGGTGCCCAAGGACCAGCACTACTTAACCCCCTATATTGTACTGCTCTGGCGACTAAATGCGATATGCACGCCAAATCTGCATGACGTAATCAAATTATGTACATATACAATTTTTCTTATTATTTTTATATGGCTTTACTTAAAAATCAATGGGAAACAGCAGGGAACAACTTGCTCCCGGCCTCAACTCCACTCCCAAACCACCCGGCTGGGCCCTGAATGTGGAGGAGATAATGTGCAGCAGGGTGGGAAATTCAAACAAAAGCCGGATGCAGGCCCAGCGCTCAGGCCCCAGCTGCAGCAGGCGAGCTGATAAAAGCCGCCAGGCACCCGCCTCCCAGCTGATGTGCGGGAAGAGTTTTACCAGCCTCTACTCGGCTAACAATCCACCCGTCTGGGCTCTGAGGGCGGGGATAGAACAGACAGCGGGGCGGCAAGTAAACAATGAAGGCAGGCTCAGCGCCGCGACTTTAGCGGCGGCCAGCGAGCCGAGGAGGAACTGCTCGGCGCGCGCCGCTCTTCTGGCGTGCGTGAAGGAGGAATTCCACCCAATAGAAGGCAACGCAGGCAGGCAGAGGGACAGGCAAGCAAAATTTAAACCGGCCCGACGCCCACTGCCCAGCTGACACGCGGGAACGGCCAGTGAAAAAGCCAATCTTGAGAGACCAGCTGCTGCTGAGCGCTGCAATGCAAGCCTGCAAGAGGAGGCACAAGTTGGCATTTCTTGTTAGGGCCGGCTCACAGAGAGGAAGGCTGACCCAACCCCTGCCCCCCAGGCAAGCCACGGGGAAGAACGAGGGGGGGCCCACACACACACACTCCCACTTGGAGACAATACAACACCAACGATGACTCAAAGCTGGAGGTTAGTCACAATGTGCTGGAGGATGTAGGAAAGGTGCAGCCCAACAGTTACAGAGTTGTTACACAGTGTGCCGCAAGGCAAAAAAGGCGCACTTTTAGGGAGGAGCAGGCTATATATAGCTGCTCAATCCCTCTCCTAAATGGTCAATATGCCCCACCTGACCAATTACAAACTTTCTCGAACCTTCTTGAGTCTTCCCATAAATAGGGTGTCGGCAAACATGCCCCCGCAAGAATGCAGGAACGTCAATAGCAGTGCAGTTATAAGTGGAATTTCATATAGAAACTTCCAGTCACTCTAAGGAGAACCAAGCATGGCCTTACATCATGGTATCACTTAAAGAACATGTTGTAATGTCCTGGGATGTTCATGGGCCAGCTTGGCTGATCAGGAGCCATGATGGAATGGAATGTATGGAAGAAACTGGTCCCAAATGGCCTAAAGGTAACTTGAGACAGGAGAATAGTGGTAATATCAGTCAAGGGGACAGGTTGACATCAATCTAAAAAGACAACAAGACAGTAGGATGGGAGGTATCTGCAAAATTATGAATATACATGTATTCATTTTAATAAAAATATCTGATTGGTTGGAAATATTGCAAGAGGGAAGAACTGTTATGTTATGTGGGAAGGAACTTATGTGATTGGTAAACTAATGTCACATGTGTATTCAGTACTGTATAAAAGATCTGTGCAGACTGTACCCCATTGCAGTCCTCTCCAGATTTTTCTGGTGGACTGACCCTGCATATGCTTGTAAAGAATAAAGGCCTACCTTTTTGCTCTAAGCCTGTCTCTTAGAATTATTTTTTTAAGGACCCCCAGCAAAAGATCCCATAGAAGGAGAAAAAAATTAAGATGATGTCTGGAGGGACACAGAGGAAGTGGGCACATGCACACATTAGAAAAGAAAATAGGCAACAGCTTTACTGAATCTTAGTCAACAGCTTTAGAAAACAGGCAACAGCTTTACTGAATCTTCTTCTAGGGTGTGGTCTCCTGACACACAAGCATAGGGAACCTCAAGAGAAAGTCCCCAATAGGGTCATATAAGTAAGGAGGGGCAAAGTTTCAGCAGGAGGACTTCGACTGAGGACACTTATTTATATTTTAAAGAGTGAGACCAATCAAAATGGCACAGCAGATCCTCCTTGATTGGGCTTGCAAATGGACTTGTGTCTCACCTCTCCTCTGCCTATAAAACCTTTTCCTTCTCTATATATGGGGAAAGACCATAGCTCAGTGGTATAGCATCTTGGTAAGCAGAAGGTCACTGGTTCATTTCTCTATCAACTCTAGGTAGGGCTGGGAGAGGTTTCCTGCCCCAAGCCCTGGAGAGCCACTGCCAGTCAGTGTGCACAGTGTGCAAAGTACTGAGATAGATGGTCTGACTCACTATAAGGCAATGTCCTGTCTTCCTCCCCTTCCTCAAGTGTGTGTGTGGGAATCACGTTGATGGAGGAGGGGAAGATAGCAGATGGAAGATCATTAAAAAAACACAGCAAAGGTAACTATGTTGGTCCAATAAATTCTAAAATCCACAGCTGGGCAATGACTTTATTGGAAATAGGGATGGGGAGAAATTAGATTCAGTTCCCATTTAAAGCCAAATCCATCAAATATGCACTTACAAAACAATCTGAGAACCAAAACACAGCCATCCTTCAACATTTGCACTTATCCAGATTTTGCAGTGCATTTCTGCAGCCAACCATTTTTTTACAAAACTGCATATATCAGGGGAAAGTGTGCATAAAATGACTATATTGGTGAAAATAATGTGTTATATTTGGAGAAACTGCTTGCAAAAATGTGTACATTCATTAGATCTATATACAAAAATGTGTTTATTAGGATCACTAAAATGCTGAAGAATTGTCATGAGGATTTTTTTAATTTAAAAATTCACAAATTTCTTGAAAAATGTGGAGAACTCAATTTAAGGCTGGAAAAATGAGAAAATGAGAGAACTGAAATTGTCAGATCCTTCCATCCCTAACTGGAAGACTCTGCAAAAGCCTGGCAGTGGCTAACAGACCTCTCACGGGTAGGGAACAATGATTTACCCCACCTCCAGAGTGAAATTATGGCTCTTTTTGTCTAAAAAATGTCCCAGTGGGGTCTTGAATATTCCTGAGCAAGACAATCACCCAGATTCTCCATGGCTACAGCCCTGTTAGCCACTCTAGTTCTGTCGTTCTGGGGAAGACCCATGGGCGTAAAAGAGCTTCAGCATTTTACCTGCCTCTAGAGTTTCCTTCATTATTATGACAGGCGGGCTGTGTGAAGTCAGGCACATTTTTCCATCTTCAATGTGTACTCTGTCTTCCAGTTACTGTGTTGAAAATGTCTAAAGTGTGACATACACACACAGGACATAGACAGATCCAATAGGAACTGCACTGAGTCCACCTAACCTATTCCTCCAGAAGTTTTAGATTTACAGAAATGCTGAAGAAACTGAATCCAGTAGATGTTAAGAAGCTGCATCTTAACCTGACAATTTTGTATTCATTATTGGCCTGTGGAATGCTTAAACAACCAGCCTAGTCTAGACAATTGCAAATGGATGATGTTTTATTTAGCCACACAACTGAGGCTGGTGTTAATCAAATAAAGTCTTGAAGAAGGGGTGAACAACCTCTCTTCCCTTCAGAATATTTTTTCTTGTCAGATCAATTACTAAAGAGGTGGCACTTAACATAAATTTACTCTCCATGCCTTTTGAGTCGGTTTGTGCAAAAAAGAAGAGGCAAAGGGACATTTGAGGGATAAGGACACTTTATGAACATTTATACAATCTGAAAGAGTGAACCTCCTTCGGGTTTTTGGGGGGCAGGCAGGGTGAACATTTTTGCTTATTTACAGTGAGGGGATAAGTTCTGCTTTCACTCAGAACTGGCTTCTTGATATTGTTATGATATTGTCTGTTTACCTATGTGGAATCATGATGTTGCCATGTTCATGGAATGATCTCTGACAGACTGGGATCACAGTACCAGGGAAGGATACCACCCCACACACACACACCTTCACATGGAACTAATTTAATAAGCAACAAGCATAATGAGCTGAGGTGGGGAGGATGAATATTTTTGCATCACTGAAAGCACCACTTTTGAACCAAAAACCTTTGCATGTGAACAGTTGGTGCTGTCCTAGTAGGAACATTTCATTGCTTTGGTTGAGATCTGCAGGTACAAAATATAAATACTTGTTCAAAAATGCTCTTCAAACCTGTGGGTAAGGAATTCCTAAAAATATCTCTGGTTTAGATCCTAACTAAGCTTTAGCTGATGGGAGTGCCCATCAGAAATCTGCTCTGGGGGACTTTCTAATGCAACATAAGAGACAACACAGGGAGTTGCAGGGGAAGGGAAAATTACAAAAAAAACCCCATCTTGCTCCCATACTCCAAAGGATTTCATTGAATCCCAGTTTCTTCCACATATGGAAGGAGCCTTTCTATTCATTGAAGGCTAGTTAGGACCCAAACCTCTATATCAAAGGAGAAACTGCTTTTGACAACTTAGGTCAGGGCACGGAACCCATGGCTCTTCAAATGTTGTTGGACTCCAGCTCTCATGACCCTCAGAAGCTATGGCCAACAGTTAGGGCTGATGGAAGTCAACATCTGGAACTCCACAGGTTCTCCACCACTCCTTGCTTGTGAATGCTTGGAGCCTCTCCCCCTGCCCTGGCCCATTGGATGCAGGTTTCTTTCAGTGGGGAAATGTTTATCAGTGGAAATTGAAGGCATAACCAAGTTGCTGGCAACTTTGTTTCACAACAGATTGCACAATCGGTTGCTCAATGAGTTTCCACTAGTGCAGCTGTTGTGTTGGATTCCAGTATTGTGCAACATTAAAACTCATCCATCTGCTAGCGCAAGAGCTCTTGTGTTAACAGACAGAGAATGTTGGAAAGAGCCCTCAGGGATATCACCTGAATGTTGCACTTCCCCATTTCAAATAACCTGTGAAAGTGTGGTTCAGTTCGCTTGGAAATTGATTCTGTAGGAGGCTCAATTTTATTAACTCTTTTATTATTCCATCTTTCTCAAAGAAATTATCGCCTGTCAGCATTCAAAACAATTTAAGGGCATTTGCAAGAGAAAAAAATGTATCTGGGCCTGGTTTCTTCCGTTGACCTACATGTTCACCATGCAACCTCAGTTAATAAGTTTAGGTGGATCATGAAGAGGAAACAAAATAAATGGATATTTTATCATTACACAATCAATTATATAGGTTATTGTTTGGCTTCAGATTAATTTTTGTTATCCACTTTGGCAAAATTTCAGTTCTAAGAAAGCCAAACATAGGCAGAATCATTTTTAGCAGAATACCATACCCTGCATATGAGGATCTCATATACTGCAAGTGGCATTATGATACCAATTGCTGGTAAAGGAATAAAATTAGTATATTGGACTAGATGTTATGGTGCACAAGGAAATTTGTTTTTAAATAATTTCTAAGGGCACATTCAAATGGGTGTGGTTTGGTTTGGTTTGATAGAGTGAGGAGTTGTGCATTGATGCCAGAGAACTAGATCTCCTTAAATCCAAAGACACATATAAAGTCTTCTGTGCAGATACTGTTTTTTAGTAATTGATTATTATTATTATTCACCTATTGAAACAAAAATGTCTTCATTTGTTTCCAGAAAGTACAGATAGTGGGCGCCTGTTGTATCTCAACAGGGATGCTGTTCCACAGAACAGAGGCAGTCATACTGAAAGCCCTAGTTCATGTTACAGTGGAGCAGACTTCTGATATATTGCCTGACAGATATGAAGAACTCAGGGGGCATCACAAGTTTATCACTGATGGTACTATCAATACCAGGAGGCAGCACGCCATCCTTACCCTGTAGCTCAAAGTGGGGAAGCTCAGACTTGGTGAACTAATGTGGCCATCTGGACCTCTCTATCTGGTCCTTGGACTCTCTTCAGGTCACACCCTTTTCCCAGCCACATCATCTCTCCCCAGGCCACGCGCCTAACCCATTTTGTTTCATACCTTCCTTGAGTTTTTTGCATGGCTGTTGTCCGGACCCTGGGCTTTCAAGTTTAAGAGAATACCAAGGAATCAATATGACAGACTCAGACTTACTAACAAGGAGAGTTTATTGAGTAATAACAAGCATGCATACCCAATAGATCAGACTGCAAGGCTCCTGCATAGAACCTTGACCAGTCTGAACCCCGAACTGAGCAACAAGAGTGACTTGTATAGCAAAATCTTTGGCAAGGCACAATGGTGACAAATACATGATCATCGCTTCTTGACAGGATACATGATTAATTATTCTATAACAGGTTAGGCATCAAAGCAATTCTATGGATAATAGGTTATGACTACTATCTTTGAAGCATCACAGCATTTGATCTGAAGCATCAAGGCACTTGATTATACATTCAAAGTAATAAGACATTGTGCTAATTAAGACTACCAGCAGGCAGATCATCTTGACCTCTAAAAGCTACTCTCTCTTGGCTGCCTTAGCTCATTAAGCCTTCCTAGATAAGACTTAGAGCTGCTATCCTTGGCAACGCATCAAACGGTCCAACTACTCCCTGGCAAAGGTGGCTCGTTAGCCCCCCAGATAAGGACCAGGTGAGCTGTGAGCTAACCATTGACCGTTCCTTGACCTATCTCACTTGCTGCCAAAATGAGCTAATTGGGTACATTGGTTGTCCTTTGACCATCCACTACTCTGCAAAGATGCTAAATCATTGCAGATGCTGACAGGTACCAAGACTCAAAGGAGAGGGAAACCACACACAAATTTCCATGCCGAAAGCAGCTTTATATTTGCCCTTATATTAGATTATATTGCCCACCGGCCTATACAATGGCCGAAATGTGTCTTTGAATTCTGATAATGACTCTTGCTTGCCTGGGTGGAGGACAGAGAGGATTGTGTGAGTGTGTGTGTAGAAACTAGTCTACTCTGCAAAGGTTACATTTGCATTCAGTGCTCTGCCCACTTTCATCTTTAACTCCACTAAAAGATCTGTCAGTTTTAGTTCTCTTAGTTTCTCATTTATTCTATCTTAAATTCACTTCTCCACATTTCTGCAGTAATGTGCACACTTTTGTTTTGTAAAAAAGAAATCCTCATTAAAATTCTCCAACATTTTAGTGAGAATTTATCCTAATAAACATATTGTTGCAGGCAGTTCTACTAACGAACACATTTTTGCAAGCCATTCCTCATCATATAATCCATTTTTTCATATTATTTTCACTCATATATCCATTTTTATGCACACTTTCCCCTGATGCATGCATTTTCATAAATATTGGTTGGCAAACGGCATTGCAGAATTTGAAAAAAGTGTGAATTTTGAAGGTTAGCTGCGTTTTGGTTCTTATCTTGTTTTGGAAAGTGGAAATTTGATGGATTCAGCTTGAAATGCAAACTTAATCAAAATTCTCACTCATGTCTAGCCCCCATCTACCGCTGGCATGTGGCCTTTGGAAGGTTGTTGAAAGGGGAATGTGGCTCTTGGGCTGAAAAGGTTTTCTCATCATGCTGTAGACCTATTCAATAATTCTCTCCTCCTCCACACATGATTCTCATTGTACGGGGGGGGACTGGAGATGAGTCCATTGGCCCAGCCCCCTTGCTTGCCCCATTTCCATTCTTCCACCCCTTCACATCTTGAGGCTGAATCTCTGCCCTATGGAAGTCACTGTACTCAGGCTAGCTCTCCAGGATTCTTTAGAATCCTGAAATATCAGAATTCAACAGGGCTTACTCATAAGTAAGTGTGTGAGGGATTGCAGCCAGGTTAGTTTCTAACTAAGTGGACATTCACACTTAGAATGTGTTTGTGAAATGCTGAAAGAATAGAGAGTGCACAGTCATTCTGATGAATAAAAACATCAAGCTGATGTCGACACTCTCAATCAAAATCAAATTAAAATGGTCATATCAAATCAACATCTCATAATAAAAGGCCACTGTTCTTTTTTTCCCTCCTATGCCAAATAAATGGAACAACAAAAATGCTGGCATCTTAATTCAAAACAAATAAAGGGGGCTTTATCTCATCATGCTGTTTTGAAACACACATTTCTCTTTAGAAAGGTTTCACAGGATAGTTTTTTCTGTCTGCAAAACAATATTTTTCACTGAGATTTACTTTTTCTTCATTGAAGTTTTCATCAGTGTTGATGTGCCAAAAATATAATATTCTCATCAGTATGATGGTGCTGTGCATGTTGTCATCCATGATAAGAAGCCCATAGTGGTAACAACTGAGGGTTTCACACAAACACATTCTTCGCCATATTTTCCAACTCACACACCTTACAGGGTCAGGCTCATAGAAAGAGGAACCTCATTTTATGGCTGAACATCTCTGATTTGCCACAGTTGGACCAACTGTAGTTCTGCAAAGGGATACAGCTCAGTAGAACAATACTTTGTACGCAGGTTCAGTCCCTGGCATCTCCCGGGTAAAAGAGGAGAAAACTGTCAGTGATGTGAAATACCTCTGCCTGAGAGCCTGGAAAGCTGCTGACATTCAGAGTAATAATGAGCTAGTGGGACAATCCGACCTGCTTTAAGGTAGCTTTATGTGTTCCTGTGCACCCTCTTCCTCTTCCTAGGACTATGAAAGGGGAGTATGAAACTGTGGGAAACCTGAAGTGCAGGGTTGCTTTCAGAATTTTCCTCTGTTCATCTGAATTTAATTTTGGAGTTCTAATTTACCTCCTGTTGTTTCCCAACTGGAACCCCACCTGCATTATACATTTAAATCACTATTATACTACTATAACAGTCATGGCTTCCCCCCAAAGAATCCTGGGAACTGCAGCTTGTTAAGGTTGCTGAGATATGTAAGGAGACTCCTATTCCTCTCACAGAGCTGGAATTCCCAGAGTTTCCTGGAAAGAGGGATTGATGGATAAACCACGCTGGGAATTGTAGTTATGTCACACCCACTTGGCATTTACACCTCTCGGTTACTCCAGAGGGGTTGCCTAGCCAATTAAGATAAGCCACTGTGCCAGGTCTATATACAGGCAGCTCCTGGAGCTGATCTATCACGTGCAAATTAGCCAGAAGCTACCATGCCAGACTCCTGTCTGCCAGCCGATATACCAGATACAGATAAGCCCACCCCCACTTAGCCCCCAGCTATGACAGTCTATTCTTGAACACCTATAACTTTTTACAAGCTGAAGTTATACCCACAGGATTATACTTATTGCACTATGTTGCATAACAGCGTATTATTAAGCAGATACAGGCTCTCACATAGGCTCTAGTTTAGGCCATTAAAGGAGCAATTGTTGAACTCTACCTATCTCCTTGAGATACAATATTCTTGTGCAATTTTCCAGTGCACCTGTAAACAGGCTGGAGAATTTTTGAGAGGCCATTTGTACTTAGCTGTAATCATGCACACTATTAAGGAAAGCTGATAGATTTGTCAAGTGTTAGGTAGCTGTTTTAATCAGAAGCAGGCTGTTAAGGTCATCCCCCCTCAACCCCCCCCCACTTCTGAAGCCAGTGCAGGATACTCCTAGCTGAGAATAAATGAATGTAGGAACATAGGTAGCTGGCTTACACTGAGTCAGACCATTGGTCTGTCTAGCTCAGTGTTATCCACACTGATTGGGAACAGCTCTCCATGGTTTCAGGCAAGGGTCTCTCCCAGCCCTACCTTGAGATGCTGGGGATTGAACCCGGGAGCTTCTGCATGCAAAGCAGAGGCTCTGCGACTGAGCTACATACATGGATATGGCAGGCAGAGAAGAGTGAGGAACTTGCCCAGTGCCAGGATAGCAGAGCTAGAGTGACAAAAGAAACCGATAAGGAAGGGGGAACTAACCTCTTTCATCTTAAAGGCCACACTGAGTATGTAATAATGTGTGGTGTGAATGTGGCCTCACTATTGTACATTATCATGGAGGATACAGCTATCAATGGCTATGTACTATTTCCACCGTTGGAGGTTGAATACCAGCTGCAGAGAATCACAAGTGGGGACATTGGTATTAAACTCAAATCTTACTTCCCATGCGCATCTGGTTGGCCACTGTAGGAACAGCATGATGGGCTAGATGGGCCCTTGGCCTGATCCAGTAGGGCTATTCTTATGTTCTAAACACAATGGGTTGTATCCAATGCTAATCCTGTTGTCAACCTATTGAAATCAATGGCCTTCAGTTGTTCATACCCATTGATTGCAATGGGTCTTCTCTGAGTAGGGATACCATTGGATACAACCCAATGTTATGCATTTTAAGCAAATTTAAGTGCTTTTGAAAACACTTCCAAATATAAATAGGATGAAATGAATTGATTTAAGAAAGAAAATGTGGTACTGATACAGCCCAGAAAAAAGGCTGAGAGCATACTAGTTACCAGAGCAAAGTGTTTCTGTTAGCCACTCCTGGAGGAGAATAGGTTGATCTGCTGATCAGTTGCAAAATCTCCTTGAAGATTAATTTTTAAAAAATGTACTCAAGCCAATCCCACCAGGTTCTACAGTAAAAAGGGCCATGGTTTGACTAGCGTAATGTGCCTCTGCATCCAGAAGAGAGGTGGAGATGCACTGGAACCAGTAGAAAAATGAGTGTATTTCTGCCTATAGACTCATCCATCCATTCTTACTATACACCTCCTCAACAGCCTGTTTGCCCCAGGCCACCATCCCTGACAGTTCATTTGTAAGACCTTCACTACTTGCTTTTCAACACATCACAAATTGCAGGTCTCCATAAATACCTAAGAAGCATTTCCTCTCGTCCAAGTGAGATTATGTAGCCCAGTTTTCATTATCTATAATGCTTACTTACCCATTAAATTGAAATCACTTTTTTTCTATGGTATTTTCTCCATGGTTCAAAGGCATGATATCCTCCAACATGTCGTTACTTCTTAATATCCACAATAGATCAAAATCTTCTGACATTTCATAGTTTAATACATTACTTTTTTTCACATGATAAATTAGCTAGGGCAGCCAAAGTGTTTGCAGTGTTTGTAAGTAAACAGAAAAATGGACACATTGCAGCCGAAATTGATTTCTGAATCATGTATCATGTCATTTAGATGAGTGTACAATTGCACACCATCTAAGAACATGACAATAAGCGTCTGAGGTCATTGCAAATGAATTGTGCTTTTGTAGAGATAGTGCTCAATAATTTTTGAAGCCCCCCCAAGTCTAAACTGCTACTGTATTTATGAGACACAAAATTTTGGGTTTGATGCTAATTATGCTACAGCCACTTAGGTCCATCCAGGATGAAGACGAAATGCCAGGCAAAATTAGATTAAAATGAAGCTTTAAACCTCCATGGCTATTTTATGTGGCTGTTTTAACTTTATTCTGCTTTGTGACAGAGAAAATCGGCTAACTTATATCATGAATCCAAGGATACTCTTAAAAGCTCCAGGTGAATGCATAGCTTATATTTTAGCTCTGGTGTTTCATTTATGATTATATCGGGACATCATAACTTTTCTCCCCAAATATTTCACCAAGACAGATGTGTTGGTGAAAAAGGTTCAAAGTATTGGTGATTCATCTCAAGCTACAGGTGCCTTTGTGTGTGCGTGCCTCCAATGGAATCCGATGATAAATGATGCAGAGTGACTGGATTTAATGCTAAATATATAATGCCTTTACCATATTCTGAAAGTCATAAAGTCAGAGGGCAACATAATTCATGTCCTTATTTTGTTCTGCTTTAAAAATCACCAGGTAGGCTGTCTTTTCCATGGATTTGGAGATATGGGGGGGGGGAGAACCTGCCAACACATTAAAAGAAAAGAAAAGAAAATGCACCAGAAGAGGAAACATTTCAATTTTAGCATAAACAAAAGACAAAATAGGCAGAGTGCATGTTTATTTTTATGGATTTATTATTACATTTATATCCCAGCTTTTCTCCAAGGAGCTCAAGATGGTTTACGTGCTCCTCCCCCTCTCCATTTTATTCTCCCAACAATCACTCTATGAGGTTTATTAGGCTGAGAGATAGTGACTGGCCCGAAGTCACCCAGCAGGCTTCACAAGTGAGTGAGGATTTAGACCTTGGTCTCCTAGGTCCTAGTCTGACACTTTAACCCACTGCACCGCTGTTAATATGAGTAGTCTTTGAGTGGCTGGGATTATTTATTATGTTCCTATAAAATGATCAGTTTTGTTTTTATAGACCATTTATTTGCAGTTGCAATGCATTTCTATTTTATTGAAAATGTCATTTGCAGAGCTTGGAGGATTACTTTTAAAAAGTAATAAATTACACTTACAATTACATGCCCCCCAAAAGTAGTAATTGCTGTTACAATCACAATTGCTCTGAAAGTAACTGATTACTTTTTCTCAAAAGTAATCGCTACAATTATATTTCAGTTACTTTTTAAAAAAATGCCTGCAAGGTGCTGGCCTTGGCTGCTGCACATCTAAGTAGCCTAAAACAACTTTAAAAATAAACAAGCACATACAGAGGTAGTAGAATAATTCTTTTTATCCATAAGATAGCAATGGTGGTCTCTCAGCTGGTAAGGGAGGGAGGGAGGGAGGCTGAGGCCACTACTCAGATCTTTGCACGCCAAACCAAATGCAACCCTCCCCACTTAGCCAGCAAGCACAATCTCTCTCATTTAACCACCTCCCAGACCCTGCCCTGACACCAACTAAGGGACATTCACTCAAGCAAACATTTTCCCGAGATACAAAATAGTTGAAATACTGCAAATGCAGCACAGCAGCCAGAGAGGGTGGTGGAGGCCACTTTGTGTGCCAGGTGCAAACATAGTATTCACACACAGAGACACATGTTGTCATCTTTGACCTCCACAGTCCTTTATCTCCATTCTGCTGCTGCCTCCTTCTCCTCCTTTATCTATCTTCTTGCCCTCCGGCTCCTTTTTCCCTCCATTCTTCACCACCACCATCCATTTTTTTAAACAATTGTTTTCTTCACTTCATACCATCTCACTCTCCACCTCCTCCCTCGTTGCCTCCTCCCCACCCACAGAGCATGAGGGAAGAGCGATGCTGCATGAGTTTGAGGCACATGATTTTCATCCACAAATCAGAGGAGCAAAAGACTTCCCTTGCTCCTCCCCCCAAGTAATGCCCAAAGGTAACGCTGGAAACATTACAATTACTCCACAAAAGTAGTAAAATTACTTCTAGTTCTATTACAATCAAAATGTAAAGGAATTACCCACTCATTCCTCAAAAATGTAATGAATTACAAGTACTTCATTACTTGTAATGAATTACTTCCAAATTCTGGTCTTTTGTTCATTTTTTTTAAAAAAATGTTTTCTATCTTGCTTATCGCCCAGGGAATTGTTCTTATCGGGTAACTGATAGGGATGCTGGAGGATTCTGGTGGAAATGGTAACAGAATATCATTCCTGCTTTCTGTGGGGGCTCGTTTGTCCCCACCCATCCTATTCAAAGAGGACTCAGGTGGTTCCTTCCCAAGGGTAGGGGGAGGAACACGCGGGCCTTCAGGCCAATCTGGAGGAGGGGATGTGGGACAGAGCTTTTAAGGCAGCCCTGCCTCCAACTCCACCTCTTCGCCTTTTTGCTGCTCCTACCCTCCCACCTTTTCTCTATGAGCTTGTCTAGTTGCCATTTAGGGACTGAGTAGGAATTTTTTTGGGGGGATGCACAGTTTAATTTCCCCTTGTTTTGCCTACTCCATACTGTGGGGTTTAATTCAGTTGGCTGTAGGAGGGGTGTGGTTGCTTTCCGGTTGGCATGGAGTCCAGGCAGGTGATGAGGTTGGGGGGGGGGTTAAAATTAAGTTTTAGTGAGGCATTCTGGGTTTAGGGGCACCCACTAAGAATCTCCTGGTGCTTGATGCCTGGGTATACCTGAGTGGTGCCCCCTGTGGCCTGGCTTGTGTATTTGGGTGAACACCAGTATGGTGGGGCCCCGATGGGCAGGTTGGGTGCACACTCAAGGCTCACCTAGCAAGGAGGGAGGTTTTCCTCCTCATCCTTGTCTGTTGGGCATGGTAAGGTGAAATGAAAAGGAGTGTGCCTCTGTGTGTGTGTGTGTGTAGTGTAGCCAAAACCAGAGGTTAGGATCAGGGATTTCCATCTTAAGCTGCCTCCTAAAACTCATCAGCTCTGCCCAAATAAAGTTACTCTGAGTCTTAGTTTGACAACCAAGAAGGGAAACTCAGCAAAGGAAGCTCCTTACTTGACAGTATCTTAGTGCATTGGCCCATGCATGTGCACCGAAAATAGTGGATCGAGCCTGAAAGGCAACACATTGATTGTTGCAGTACATCAGTAAGGGAAAGTACTCCAAATAAAATAAGAGACTGAAATATCATTTTATTGGATCATTTTAGAAGGTTGTATAATCTTGGAAGAGGATGTGGCTCTGTAGGGGGCATGGCTGTGAGGGTGTGTGGCACGAACATCATGAAGGGACTCTGTACTTCTGAATTTGCCACTACGTTATTGTCAGAAAGAAACATAATTTGTGAATGTGGAGGATTACATTATAGATGCTAATTCATCAAAACCAAACCCTCCATTTCAGAGATCCCTTCTATATATTACAGCCTCTCCTTTTACCATGCTAGCCAGTTATGATTTTTGTTTGGTGTATTTGAAAATTAAGAAAATATTTCATGTGCCCCCAGAGGTTGCCTTTACTTAAAACTCAATGTTCTGTAGAATTGCATCCTCTTAAACACACACACACAAAAAAACCCCACAATTTTTTGCCTTGTTTGTGCCAGGTACATTTTTTAAAAATCTAAACACCTGAAAATGCTGATGACTTCATTATTTGCATTCTGCTGAAAGTCAGTTAAAGAACTGAATTGGCTTCAGCTATTCTGACAGTGTAATTACCTCTGACAAGAGCCATTGTGAGCAGGGGAGGGGAGTTCCATATGTTTGCTTTTTAAAAAAACTTTAGCATTTCCAAGGCATTTTAAACAGAACTTACAAAGAAAATAATAACAAACCAGTCATCATGCTTCAAGATTCTTGTCTTTTAAAAGACATTTGTTTCTTATCGCCCAGTTTCATATCAAAATTGATGGCAATCAAATTAGAGGTTAAGGTCAGATCAGCAGCTGCGTTGTGGGGGTGGAATACCTACTGATTTCTGTCAGTCTGATTGCACAACATGAGTGTGATAAGCAACTTGAAAACAGATAATTAAACTGTAAGCAGATTTTATTATTTATTTGTTTGTTTTTAAAGAAGACTTCAAAAACCACAAAATTTATTAGGGTTTACTTTTAAGTTTACTAACAGAAGTTGATATGCTAATCACCACCACCATCACCACCATTAAATGAGATTCTGAGCATGCCCAGTCAGCACCCAACAGATGAGATTCACAAAGCCTTTCTGCTTTGTAGGCATGTGTGCAGGCATTATTTCATGTTAACTAGTGGTGGGCCAAAGTATTAGGCTCAAATGGCTTTGTTTTGTCTTTTGCAGCTAGGTGTTATAAGAACATAAGAACATAAGAAGAGCCTGCTGGATCAGGCCAGTGGCCCATCTAGTCCAGCATCCTGTTCTCACAGTGGCCAACAAGGTGCCTGGGGGAAGCCCGCAAGCAGGACCCGAGTGCAAGAACACTCTCACCTCCTGAGACTTCCGGCAACTGGTTTTCAGAAGCATGCTGCCTCTGACTAGGGTGGCAGAGCACAGCCATCATGGCTAGTAGCCATTGATAGCCCTGTCCTCCATGAATTTGTCTAATCTTCTTTTAAAGCCATCCAAGCTGGTGGCCATTACTGCATCTTGTGGGAGCAAATTCCATAGTTTAACTATGCGCTGAGTAAAGAAGTACTTCCTTTTGTCTGTCCTGAATCTTCCAACATTCAGCTTCTTTGAATGTCCACGAGTTCTAGTATTATGAGAGAGGGAGAAGAACTTTTCTCTATCCACTTTCTCAATGCCATGCATAATTTTATACACTTCTATCATGTCTCCTCTGACCCGCCTTTTCTCTAAACTAAAAAGCCCCAGTGGACCTCAGAAGTGTCTCAATTTGCACAAGATAAAACAGTGGGAGGTGAAATATATTCTAGCAAAATTCTAGGTGTGCTCTATGTTTTTAATTGATCGTGAACACCTTGCCTTAAATAAAGTGGTTTAAACATAGCAGGCTGAAAACATGCATCCTCTTTTTTCCAACAACTAGAGTCATTGCTAAAGTAGCAGCATATTGTAATCAGTCTGATTTTACATTAAACTGCAGTTTCAGGTCCAACTGTTAATGCACCCAAAATAGAAATAGACCATAACCTCCAGTTTGAAACAAAAAAGGCTATCTTCACCATCATATGACACTGACCAATAAAAAGGCTTTGAAATTAATAAAAATAAATTTGACACCGATTTCTAGGATGAATAATGAGGGAAATAAAATTTTCTAGTTTAGATTCTCTGTAGAAACATTAGTAACACAGGAAAGAAGCAAAGTAAGAAGAACACCAACAAACATACAAAAATATAATTCTCCATCTTTGGAGATGGCAGGTGTTGCCACCACTCACCATATGCTCAGAGGGACATGTTACCAAATTCTTCCAAGCTACACAGCAAGTGGATTGGACTGTGAAAGACCAACCCAAATTGTGTTTGCATTTTGACAACTTTGTAGGGCAGTCCAATATCTCAGAGAGGAGGTCAGGTCTCCTGCTCCCCTGGTGCATTCACTATAGCTGCCCAATTTCCCTGCTTTTTAAAGTTTGGTAGAAATATCTGTGGGCTATAGGTACATTCTTAAACTGCAAGGTTTTTTGCCTATTAGTGAATTAGTAAAGGGAATACAATATGCCTCCAAGGAAGCTACCATGTATGTCAGGTTTCAAGACAAATCTTTGGAATTTTCTGACTTTTCTTTTAGGGCTGGGTGCATGATATTAAATTTGAATTTAATTTTTATTAATGTGTTTAATGAATAAGGTTTTAAATTGGTATTTTATTAATACCTTGCTGAGCAATTAGTGACTCAAAGCACCACCATCCAACCTGTATAATTGTATTAGTTCTAAGGCAGAACAGAAACAGAAGGAACGAGTGGATGTCTAATTCCCTTCAGAAAATAAAAATCCAAAGTAATGGGTTCAGCTATTTGTGCCAGACATAAAAATTGATATAATGTAGGTGGTAAACCTCCTATTGGGTATTATTATAAGTGATTGATTTTGCTCTCCCTCTACAGTTTGATGGCATGGAGCTTGCTGTACAAACAACTCATGAAAAGTCAACATGTTTTAGCAGTAAATAATTTACAACTGCTGTGTAGAAACCAGAATAATATTTTACATTAAGTGACATTAATTAGGGCGGAAATATTCAAATGGAGATGAGCTTAGAGAGAATTGTGTTGTGACAAATTTATATTTAATCTGATGGCTAAATGCAAATGGGAAACTGTGAGAGTCAATGCAACATCATTCTTGTGTCTCTGTGTATGTGTGTGTCAGGGATGAAGAGTTTCTATTGAAAAAGCCAAGCATTCTAACAAAGCAGTCCAATGTGTGTGTGGAGGGGGGAGGGGAAGAGAGAACCTATGGTAGTAGAATCACCAAATCTCTACCCCTGATGGTCTACCAGGTAGTGTGAGTGGGGCAGTGGCTAAAAGCAGGCAAAGAACACCTGCTGGTATATTCCCTCCATCACCTTGGGTAGATATGTTGGGAGAATATGATGGCTTTGGATCCAGAAGATTAAAAATCTTCTCCAATCTGCTCCTAATGAGTAGTGGAGATCAGTGGTTTTGATGTCAGTGAAACAGTGAATCCAGTCCGAGTTTTAGTCTGAACTGTCAAGGAGTTGTCCAAGGTGCTGAACTTTGGGAATAGGTTTCAGCACCTTGAACACCTCCTTTCTATTTATGATTTATTTTGTTCCTTTAGGAATTGCCTCATTTTTTCAATGGAAATCTCTAAGCATTTTACGAATCCCAACAACAACAAAAGATATCAGAAATAAAAAAATTCTACATTCAGAACTTGACAATACGAATAATGCTATTAATAATCATAATCATAACAAGTCCACATTTCCAGTGACATAATTAAATGAATCTCTCTAAGGAATGTAAAATAACAAAAAATACATAAAATCATGTGCAAAATATCAAAATGATCATAATCAAAATGCAAAGAAATGAAAGTATATTGTCATAAAAATGTCATAAATATTGCAAACACACACAGCAATGCAATCAGCAAAATCATTCACTTACACATTCACACCACACCAAACTAATCTAAACACACAACCCCTACATACACAATCACTCAACCATCACACTGTCTTTACACAGAGCACATTCCTCTATCCACTCAATTCTCATTTCAGTAAAACACTCACTCAACTAACCAATAACTAACCAATACAGATGGACAAAAAAATAAGAACATAAGAGTCTGCTGGATCACTCCAATGGGCCATCTAGTCCACCATCCTGTCCTCACAGTGGCCAACCAGATGCCCCAATGGGAAACCTACAGGCAGTACCTGAGCACAAGAGCACTTCCCTCTCCTGGTTTTCAGAGGCATCCTGCTTCAACTGTGAAGGCAGAGCATAGCCATCATGGCTAGTAGCCATTGACAGCTGTATCCTCTATGTGAAAAAAAAATCCAATGGCAACAACTTAAAAATAAATAAGCAGAGTCAATAACAATGTCCTGTATGTGGTAGCTGTGAGGAAGTTTCTGAGGGTGGACCTCCCTTTCCACTCATAGAGTGAGCCCTGCAAAATCCCATAGGCCTTGTGATGGCCTTCCAGTGACCACAGGCCAGGGACTGTGCCCTTAGATTGCCTTTTAATATATATAAAAAATCACTGCCATTAATGTGACTTTTTCCCAAGGAAGTATCTTATTTAGTTTTCTTTATTTAGAAACCATTTCAGCTCCAAAAAGAGCCCTCAAGGAAGTTTAATCTTTTTTAAGATCAAATTATTCAGTATAATGAAGTTGCTGGGAAAAGCTAATCCTATTCATTGTCTTTCAAGATAATGCCACTCCCACTCTTTAGCGGGGCAAATTTGCCACACAAAACCTTTTGGGAGAAGAACTGAATTGGTCTCTCCCAGGAAGATAGGGCTTTGGGGATTTAATGGGCTGGAGTGTCCAATGGGAAGGGGGCAATCAGACTGTTAGTTAAGTCTGTTCTGCCTCCTCCACTTCCTTCTTCTTTTTTGCAGCGCCCACCCTTCCTCCCACTATAGTGTGGGTTTTTACTAGTCATTATTTCTGTGGGTTGAGTAGGAGTTTTGGTGGAGGGGACCTATGACTGACCCCTGGCACTCTTTCTTCTTCTTTTTGCCTACTCCACGTTGTAGGGTTCTTTGATTTATTCTTAACTTATATGACAGACATCTGTTTGGCATTCAGTGTGGGCAGGTAAGGTAATTTAAGCACTTAATTGGCAGTTACTCTGAGATACCATTGGGTTAAGAGCACTCATGAGTCACCTTGCACATCCTTAAGCTTGGGGGTGTTCTTGGGGCTGTCCTTTAGACCTGCAATGTGTATTTTGGTGAAAACTGGACCACGGTGCCCGAGTACACATGTTGGGTTCATATACCCAAGGCTCACTTAGCAATGAGGGAGACTTTCTTCCCATCCGTGGCTGGGGAGCCATGGAAAACCGAGGGGAGTAGAGGGATGATTCTCTCACATATGTTAATTCAAACTTACCTGCCCATATTTACATAATGTGGTTAATGTTTGGCAGATCTGTTGTTATATTTGAATAAATATGATGCTTCCATCATTACTCTGTCTCATGAGTCTTCTTCCAAGGTATGTGGCAATGGAATACCCTTCCATGGAAGGAAGTGTTTGAGCTGTACCTGATTGCTGGTTTACAGTGAAGACATGGGTGGAACCTGGGTGGCAGTTCCCCATCACCCCTGAACATTGGCAATGCTAGCTGGGGCTGATGGGAGTTCAAGTCCAACAACAGCTGTAGACTCACATTATATCAGTATTTTTAGGAGTAAAAGAAGATCTTCAATTTCCTGCCTATTTCTTTTATAATTTTATATAGATCCCCAAGTAAATATACATTCATGCTGCTCATCAAATATAAAGAGTGCAAATTATATACATATAAATGTAGGAAGCTGCTTTATAGTGTTATCCACCCAACCTTGCTCACATCCACACCATGCCTTTAAAGCATATCACTTCAACAGGCATGGCTTCCCCTTAAGAATCCTGGCAACTGTAATTCTGTGAGAGATTGCCTAACAACTCTCAGCACCCTTAACAAACTATAGTTCTCAGGATTCTTTCTGAGAAGCCATGACCGTTAAAGTGGTATAAAGGTATGGTGTCTTGATTGTCTACAATGCCCAGCATCAGCTGTCCAAGGCCTTAAATAGATCACTCCCATCTGCTATTTATCACCATACCACAGGAACGTAATTTTAAAATACATGGACATTTGCAAACACCAGAGATTTCTCCAATACAAAATGAATGTGGGCGATAACTTCAGACCAAAATGAAAATATCATTAGACATGCCCACATCATATGTTTTAATGAGGATTGATTGACTGATTTAAAAATGTGATGGATTGTGGCTATTTCACTCCAGGTAGAAACAGTCACAGGTCATAATTATGCAGAAGCTGCAGATGATGTACATATTGTTATCTGCTCTGGAAGATGGATAGGAAGTTTAATCTCTTTTATTTAATGCTGATTAGTAAATATGTGCTTAAATGTGCACCTGGATATACGTTAGCATGTAGATATGCATCTAAATATTCATCTTTCCTCTGGCTCCGTCTTGGACAGTATGAGTGGTATTTCAGAGACATGTCAAGAAATCTACACCCAACACAGATTATGGGATGGAAACATCCATTTAAAGCAGGTGTGGGGAACCTTTGGCCCTCCAGATGTAGCTGAACTACAACTCCCATCAGTCCCAGCCAGCATGGACAATGCCCAGAGATGAAGGGAGATATAGTTCAGCAACATCTGGAGGGCCACAGTATCCCCACAACTGGCTTGGGGGCATGTTTCATGTTGTTTGCTGTGGGCATCAAGGTGTGTAGTTCCTGCTTTGGTCTTATGTGCAACACCTAAACACATGTAGCTTCACTCTGAGCAATCCATAATCTACACACACACACACACACACACACACAGAGTCATGTTTACCTCTAGATTCCAGGACAAACAGCATGTTGAACCCATGGAGATTCTGTCTCTCCTGGATCTTTCATAGGGCAGTTGACTTTATATGGTGGCTGTGGTGAGCAAGAACACAGTCTGATCCTCCAACAGGCTTTTGACAATGTGCCATTATAGAATATGACACTTGTGACAGTCCTGGCTTGTGTAGGGAAATCCATTTCTGGCTCCTGGATCAATCTTTGGAGAACAGAGGGCCAATTTTTGAAGGGAAAAAAGGGAAATGACCTTCCTGGGTGTAAAAAATACTAAGCTTTGTATCTTAGATATAGTTAATTGTGGTGTTAAATGGGGGTACTCAAAGCCTTTCTCAATTATATAGATTCTATAGGTTTAACGATTTGTCAAATCTTGAATGTTCCTTTGTAAATGGAAGGGAGGGAGAGATAATTCATAACAATGCAAAAAAAATTCTATTATAAAATGGTGGTTTTAGACAACCAGCCATTTTTTAAAAATGCTCTTAGCATTGTAGTACTTCCTTGATAGTGTAGTTAACAAGGAACAATAAAGGCAATGAACCATTAATGATCCCCAAATCTCTGACTGAACAAAAGACAAAGTGATAATCCACCTAGCAAAGAAGTCAATTGACCTTGGCTCTGGGATTAGTATGTACCACCCACATTTTAACAAGATGTGGGAGAGAAAGAGAGCAGGTAGGGATTTAAATAAGACTAACACAGCAATGTGATCCACCTCCATTTCTTTTTGGGTTTTTGCTAACACAACATGTTGCATTCAGCTAAGTCCTACTCAGAGGAGACCCACTGAAATTAACGAACCTAGCTTAGTCATGTCTATTAACTTCAATGGGTCTTCTGAGTTCTAGCATTAAATACCACCCAATATTTTCAAGATCACAAACTGACTTTTGGTTATGAGACTCAGTAGGTTGAACTGAACTGGCTGATGGGATTATGAAGCCTTCTAAAAAACAAAATGAGAGGAAACTAGCAGACTCTTTATCTGGATATCCATCAAGAACAATAGATGAGGCACTCAACCTAATGAGACTATGTGCCATGCTGTGTGAATTGACCAAGTTTCCTTCCCCCACTTTTTTTTTTGGGGGGGGGAACCTGATAATTCCTTGGTTCTTCTGGAGTCTGGTCATCTCTGCCTGCTGTGGAAGCAGGAAGGACAAGGGTGGGTATGGCCACAGATGGCAATGTTTTCTGGAACCTACAAGGGTTGGTATTCAATGAACTCATTCTGTTAGCACAAGGATTTACACTCGCACAACAGAACTTTCATCCTCTCTTTCCCTGTGTGCCCTCCCCATATCCGCTCTGGAGATTTGGGGGAAAACCCAGAACAAATTCAGTGGACGCGTGGAGGGACAAGAGGAGGGAAAGTGCTATTGTACAAACATATCTTCTTCCACTAATGGAATAAGTTACTTAGTGCTACATTGGATACAAGCCAAGGACACCACATACATCTTTCCCCAACTAACACTAGATTGAATCCACAGGGAATCCTGACCAGTTTAGGCCACCCACCTCACACCTTTAGTTTAGAAGATGACCACTACCAGCCTTGTGTCCCCAACATAGGCCTGGAAGATGTTGTGCATTGAACCCACAAATGTTGACATTCTATATCCCATAAGAACACAAGAGCCTTGCTGGCTCACACCAAAACTCCATCTAGTGCTGCATCCTGGTTTCACAGTGACCAACCTGATGCCTATGATAAGCCCACAAGCAGCACCTGAGTGCAACAGCAGTCTCCCCACTTGTGATTCCCAGCAACTGGCATTCAGAGACATAGTTTTGCAACAGTGGAGGTAGAACATAGCCAGAATGGCTAGTAGTCATTGATAGCATTATCCTCCATGTATTTGTCTAATCATTGTTTAAAGCCATCCAAGTTGGTGGCCATCACTGCCTCCTATGGGAATAAATGCTATAGTTTAACTATGTGCTGCATGAAGAAGTACTTTCTTTTGTATATCTTGACTCTTCCAAAATTCAGCTTCATTGGATGTTCATGAGTTCTAGCGTTATGAGAGAGGGGGGAAAGTTTTCTTTCTCCACACCATGCATAATTTTTTACACCTCTGTCATGTCTCCTCTTACTCTGACTTTTCACTAAACTGAAAAGGCCCAAATATTGCAACCTTTTTCAGAGGGGAGTTGCTCCATTCCCTTTATCATTTTGGTTGCCCTATCTTGAACCTTTTCTAGTCGTTCAATATCCTTCTTGAGGTGAAGCAACCAGAATTGTACACAGTATTCCAAATATGGTTCCATCATTGCTTAGCAGAATGGCATTATGATATTGACAGTTCCATTTTCAGGTCCTTTCCTAATGATCCCTAGCATGGGATCCACCTTCTTCACAGCTGCTGCACCCTGGGTCAACATCTTCATTGAGCTACCCACTATGAACCCAAGGTCTCGTTTCTGGTCAATCACCACTAGTTCAGACTCCAACCGCATACATGTAAAATTAAGATTTTTTTTGCCTCAATGTGCACCATTTTACACTTGCTTACACTGAATTGCATTTGCCGATTTCCTGCCCATCCACTCAATTTGAAGAGCTCTTTTAGGAGCAACAGGAGCTCTGCTTCTGAAAAGCTATTGCTGTGGCTCCACCCTACCAGGTGAGCCACTCCTGCCTTGTGCTGTGATGGATGAAAACCTTCCTGTCGAGAGAGCTTCTATAAGAGAGAAAAAAGCACAATGCTAAAATTGTGGGAGGGGATAAAATGGAACAACAACAGCAACCCTTACACTATGTTTTTTAAAATATATAGTTCAATTTTGTCCCAGGCAGGATTGTTCCCATCAGCTGCCCTATATAGGAAGCTGCCTTATAATTAAGCAAACCATTGGTCTACTGAGCTTAGTATTGTCTACAATGACTGGCAATGACTCTTCAGAGTTTCAGGCAAGAAACCTTTTCCAGCCCTATCTGGAGATGTCAAGGTTTGAATTTGGGAGCTTCTGCATACAAAGCAGATGCTCTGCCACCGAGCTTCAGCTTTTCCCCTAATTGTTCTTGATTTAAATATACAAGACCCAAGACTCTTTAGTGGGGGATTTAGAATCTGGTGACTGGTGTTCCAACTGTGAGCATTAGCAGATCTGGATAAGAGTGTCTATTTGTTTTCCTGCCTCTACAAGGTGGCATGCTTGGCTTAATCCACATGCACAGATTTGCCTGTGACAAACAGGTAGTGTGGTATTCCTGTGAGTTACCATCTGTCTCTTTCCAGATCCGTCTTCAACACATTTTCCGCATCCCCCGTTTGCCACTCCGGGTGCTCGTATATCATCCACTTTTCTGCACAGCAACCAAGCAAAGTGTTTAATAAGCTGAGTTCTTGAAATAGCACCTGGAATTGTGGAAAGGAAAGCAAGCCTTGCCAATTAATGGTGAATGCACTCCTGCTAATTCATCTCTTTCCATGCTGTTTTTTATTTTTATTATTATTATTCAGGAAGAACAGCAGCAACCCAAAAGATGAAATGCTCAGAATCTTGTTTACACAGCTAGTATCATTTAAAAGAAAGCAGAAACCACACCATTTGTAGAGGGCTTGTACATCTCATTTCCCTGAGATTTATTGAAATGTTCCTACACAATCTTACTCCTAGGTACCAGGTTATCTAATTTATTTTTCCACCGTCTCTAACTATTGCAAAGGCTGGAGTCAATTTACCCTGTTATTGAAACATACCATGTGCTTCACTGTTTGCTTGTTTCTTAAAAATTCATTGTTTGCACCCAATGCTCCTTTGTGAGCATTCTATTACAGGGGGCACAATCCACTAGAAATGTCTCCCATATAATCCTCATCATAATAAGTGAGATCCACATCTTAAAATAAATACGTTTTGACACGTTTAATTCATTTCAAATGCTCTCCAGTGACTGGTACTCATTATAGTCATATTGATCTCTGAACATAGAGGTTCCATAGAGCTAGGAATGGCATCAGAATCAGGTACACTCAGAAAGCTGTAAAAGCACTACCCACTTGGCAAGGCCCACCAGTACTGATACTTATCCTGGTGGCTAGTTCTTTAATTTCCCACAATGCCCCCAGCATCACATGGTCCTGTAGGAGGCGCCAACCATTTTTGGACCAATGGGCAGTTTTGGAATTTTAAAAAAGTTCTGTGGGTGCCAGTCCCAAAACAGATGTCGTGGGATGTGTGGCATAACACAAAATGGCTGTTTTGAGGGGGAGTGGCATAAGACAAAATGTCTATCATATCTAAAATAGAAGAAAAAGAGAGAGGACCACAAATCTGAATGGTGCTGACATGCTCCCACCCTCTCGGGGTGGGGGAAAGGCACCTACATCACCTACCACCACACTCACTCACAAAGAGAAATTCTTTGTACCTCTCTTCTGTTCAGAATGGAAAGGAAGCTGGGTGTCCAACTGGCAGCCAATGAATTATGGACACATTCAAGGGAGACATATTCAGTGTAGGAGAGGCTGAGCCAGTGGAAACACAAACTGAGCAGGAAGATTTTTCTGGATTTTTGAGAGGACATTTACAGAGACATTTCATGACCATGATAGGAGGTGCTGACGAGCACACTGGTGTCCACAACTGGCACGTTGGCCACTCTTGACATAGGATACTATGATAAATTACAATGGCAGCTCATATGCAACACTGGTTAGAGTGCTGCCCCCAGGTAAACCTGCATGCAAACTCCATCATAAGACAAGGGCCTCTAGAGAGCACTGCTGGGGACCCCTGAAGCCAGCCTTGCTACAGCCAGCATGACTAGTAGCCATTTCAAGGAGCCTTTCTCCTTTTGCCCATTGCCAATGATGGCCCATCTATGCTATACAGTACCTTTTCAGGAGCCAGATGGAGTCTACAAGGGGTCACCCATCCAGGCAGCTTGTAGCACTAAACTGGGTTGGTGTCAACAGCAGAATAATATCACGTTCCTTCCGACCATTTTCTTTCGCAGGCACGGGTGATATTCAGTGTTAGTCCTACTGAGACTACATCCACAGCATATATTTTTCCATTATTATTCCACTTTAAACAGTCATGACTTCCTCCAAAGCATCCTGGGAACTGTAGCTTGTTTAGAGTGCTGACAGTTGTTAGGAGACCTATTCCCCTCACAGAGATACAATTCCCAGAGTTTCCCTAGGAAGAGAGGTGAATTGTTAAACCACTTTGGGAACAGTGTTCCTGCCATTAGGGGCAGCACATTTGCCTCCACCCCACTCCTTCCAAACAAAGTATATTTGTGGGAGGGCCTCCCAAAAGGAAGAGGTTTGGGCTACCACCATGTGCGGTGCCTTTGTCAATGGAGAGGGAGAGGTGCTGGAGGCTGAAAAGCCATTTCTGCCCGCAAGTTTTGCTGCACCCCCCTCCCCCCCCCACATGCAGTGTGGGTTTTGCTAGTTGCTGTTTGGGGCTAAGTGGGAATCGTTTTGGGCAATTTTCTGTGTCAGGGTTAATTTAATTGGCGCTAGAGTAGCGTGGGTAGCTCGCCTTTGGGGTAGGGGTAGGTAAGGACATTGAGGTGACGATAGGTTTATACTGGACAGTCCACAGTCCACAGCTGATCAATACAACGAGTAAAAAAAATCTTGCTTGACCGTGAAACTGTCAGTGTCATCTATATTGACACCTATAGAGTGGGAGGGGGGTGGCTGTTCTGCTGGCAAATGAGGCCAGACTTTTGCGGGGTGTCAACTGCCTCATCCAATGTCATGTCATTGTCTATCAAATGTGCACTTCCTGAAATAATATGAGAACCAAAAGATAGCCATCCTTCGAAATGTGCACTTATTCAAATTTTGCAATGCAGTTCGCCAACCAAACAGTATTTCCAAATGTTAGGGGAAAGTGTGCATAAAAATGAATATATAAGTGAAAATAACATACAAAAACGTATTCTGTGACAAGAAATTGCTTGCAAAAAGGTGTACATTAGTTAAAACTGCCTACAAAAATACGTTTGTTAGGAGAAATTCATGTTAATTGCTGGATAATTTGTATGAGGTTTTTTTTTTTTTTAAATGCAAATTGCTGCAGAAATGTGAAGAACTGAATTTAAGAAAGAGAAAACTGAGAGAACTAAAACTGACAGATCTTTCCAGCCCTAGTTTCCTTATCGTTCATTTTTATTTCTGCAGTTCAGAGTGCGAGAAAAAAGTTATGTAATCAGAAATTGCTTTTAGAGTCTGAAACATCTTCATGAGAAACAGCCACATATTAGCGTTGCAGAAGACAATTCTGCCAGGAAGGATCTGGGGCATGGGTGGGGGAATGCCATTAGTCTGAGAAAGCTCCAATGCATATTTGAAGCACTGTATTCATGCAAATCAATATTGCATGATATGGTGGCAATAGTGTTTGTTTTGTGTCTTTCCTGCTATCCTGCATTTTAAAAAAATAGACTACCTGTCACATCTTTCTGAAAGGCTGTAATATATCTCAAAGCATAATAAAATGCAGCATGCAGAGTGTTACTTAGGGATTTTTTAAAATCCCATGTGTACAGAGAATACCAAGAGAGACTTGGTTTCCCCCCTCTTTTGGTTCGCATCTATCACCTAGTGTCAGCCCTGCACACTCTGCCTTGCCTAGCTGTTTCCAGGAACATATGGCCAAAGCAGGAAGAGTGCTTGCTGGTATGGTAATTTATACCAGCACCTGGTAGGAATGAAACTTGTAACAGCTTGCTAATCTTTTGTTACAACAGCAAGTTATAGATAGTATTGGCCATCCTGATGAGGGATGAAGAACGGAGTGATTGCCAAACGCTATGCCAGGGCACACTCATCTTCTGAAAGAGGGAACTTGAAAAATTAAGCTACCATTTTGAATGCATCTTCTATGTACCTTGCAGAGTGAAATCTCAAGCACCACTGATACTCTTTCTCTTTGCCAGTATATTATGGCCAGTGACATTAGGGAAGGAATCTGGATGCACAGGAATTCCTTCTAGGGGGCCGTGCTAGAGCTGAAAGGCATGGAGGAATCCCGAGAGCACTGTCATTGCCCAGAAACCATCTTCCTGAGTCCTGACTGGATGGACAAAGGAGAAGGCAGAACACCAAGATGTGATGTTCACTGCTGCTGAACCAAAACAAAGGGTGATATTTGCAAACACATTTCCCCTCTCTTGAAAAGTGCCCCCTTTTGAAAAAAGGATTTGGCCATTGGGAGTTCAATATGTCTTGTACTCACTCTGAATCAGCTTCAGGAGCTCTTTGTGTAGCCATATTTGATTGGAAATCTGATGACATGGTGTTGTGATGTCATATGCTGTCTATATGATCCCTGATTGACTGGGATCCCACTGGCAAGAAGCTCAAAGTCGTCTCAAAATGCCCCTTTCTAATTATTGCACCTTCCATATTTTTTTTTTAAAAAAAACACACAGCTCCAGAATGGACATTTCCCTCTACCCCTGGGAAATACTTCAAGGAACAGCACACAGACACTAGCCTTGCATAGAGATGGAGACTGAGGATGTGACTCAGGATAATAAGCTATGTTTCGTTCCCACACAAGGAGCCCATATCTGTCCACCTAATAGTGGCTTAACAAGATGTGAAAGGAAACTGAGCTCATTTTCTTCCCATTAAGTCAGCTGTCTGAGGGAAGAATCATGTGGCAATACCAGTCCATTCCTTCTGTCCTGCACACTATCTCTTCTGCTACCAGATCTGATCTACAGGATCAGATGTTTCCAGGAGATGAAACACTTGCAGAGGGCAAGGCAGCCAGGACCAGCACTGATATCCACAAGTGAGGAGGGCAACTCTATCAAGCCTGCTCCTGTGAGGATTCCAATTGCCATGGAGTCATTTGTCTGAGGAATGAACTGTGTGGCCAGAGCAGCTCTGTTCTCTTGGCCTAGATAGAATGAGATCCAAATTTGGTCTTGGGGGTGATGTGTGTTTCCATGGAGGGGTTGTTCTCCAAGATAGCCAGAAACTTTACATTAGGGATTACCAACCCCATGAGTGTGAGCACAAGCACCCATCAGTACCACCTATGGTGCCTGCAAAAGGTATAAAAAAAATCCCCTCAAAAATTCATAATGCATGAGAGACTGTTTGCTTTTCTTGCTCAGTTCCTGTTTGCACTGGCTCGGCCTCTCTTACATTGAACATGCCTCCTTAAACATGCCCAAACTTCACTGGATGCTGGGATTAGACACCCCCTTCCATTCTGTTCGGAACAGAGGAGAAATGCAGGCATGGTGGTGGCTGATGTAGGTTCCTTTTTTCCAATTGATTTGGGGTGGGGCATGGTTGCATGCTTTGGTTTTTCTGTCTGTTTTTCTGCTCTTTTAGCTGTGACAGTGGTTGTATGCTATACCACACCCCACAGCAGCCATTTTGTGTTATGCCACACCCCATGGTAGCCATTTTGTGACTGGTAGCCTAATGTGAAAGCCCATCCCTGATGAGATTGTAATCAACTTTATTGAAACATATTTGTAAGCCACCTGTGACACCTTTACACCTCTTCAATATTTTTTGTAAAATATGTAAATAAATAAACATCTACTCCTTGCACAGAAGTTTGAGCACTTTCATGAAACTACAACATTCACTGAGGGAAAATCATGACAGGTAAAATAGTTTCTCTTTTTCAGCCAGCATGTGACCACTCTGTAACAACTGATGGCGACTCTGGGCTGTTGCCAGTGTTAGTCCTACCCAGAGTAGACCCATTGAAATGGATGGACATGACTGAGGTGGGGATAAATTTGATTCAGTTCACATTTAAAGCTGAATCTATCAAATATGCACTTTATGTAACGATCTGAGAATCAAAACACAGCCATCCTTCAAAAGTCACACTGATCTGAATTTTGTAATACAGTTCTACAACCAAATCATATTTATAAAAATGTATGTGTTAGGGGAAAGCATGAATAAAAATTAATATATTTGTGAAAATAACATAAAATGCATTATTGAGTAAACTGCTTGCAAAAAGGTGCTCATTAATCAAAACTCCATGTAAAATTGTGTTTATTAGGAGAAAATTTTACTAAAAACCTGAATAATTTACATGAGGAATAAAAAAATAGCAAATTTCTGCAGACACGTGACGAACTGCATTTGAGAGTGGAGAAACTAGAAATAGAGCAAATGGGAATCGACAGAAACTTCCATCCTTAGGCATGACTAAGCTGGGCCTCCCCCCCCTCCACTGAGTCTGAGTAGAGCTTACTTGGATCCAACCCTCTGTGATTTATATTGTACAGTTTATTTTTGTTATTGTTTGTAATCATATGCTTTCTTTTTCCCTAACCCACTTTGAGCTATTTTGGAATGCAGACTGTATATATTTTAAATTAGTAAAATGAATGGATAACCACATTCAAATCCGTTTTAAATGTGTGGTGTAGATGTGCCAGATGTTTCTAATCAGATTTTATGCCAAGCAACAAATGGGGAATATGTGCAAAATTTCCCATTATAGAAAAAGAGGGATTTTTAATACTCATTTTTATAAGTGGAAGGAAAGAGAGAAATACAAATAGCAATGAAGAGGAAGCCCTTTTTTATGCATCTATAAGGATGCATGTCAGTGTAAAGTACTAATGTAGAGTGGGCAAACATTGTCCCTGTTACCCAGTAGATTGTATCCACTGAAGTCACTGCATGAGCAGAATGACTTCTCCTCATGCAATGAAACTTGCCCTCTTTCTCCTTCTCCCACACCTCTCAAATCTGCTCTGGAGATTCAGGGAAGCATGAGGGAGGAGATGGAGGGGAACTTCTATTGCATGATTAGAAGTTCTTCTGCTTGTGCAGTGAGTTTTGGGGATTCAAGCCATTGTCCCCATTTGAACTGGATGGACTCAGTCCACCCCCTGCATTGAGCAGGAAGTCCTGGAGGAGGCTTCTAACAAAGTTTGGCTATACATGCTTAGAAGGCACCTCACTGTTTTGAAGCCTGAAAACAGGGGGTTACCAATTGTGAGGAGGCTTTTAAACACATTTAGCCAAATGCACTTAGAAGCCTCCTTCAGATCTTCCTGATCAGTGTGGGAAGGATCAATTTGACGCAGTTCACATTTAAAGCTGAATCTATCAAATCCGCATTTTCCAAAACAATGTGAGAACTGAAACTCAGCCATCCTTCAAAATTTGCAGTTATCCAAGGGTTGCAGTTCTCCAACTAACCAATGTTTGCAAAAATGAATATATTAGGGGAAAGCCTGCATAAAAATGAATTTATTAGTAAAATACCATACAAAAATGCATTATATTATGAGACATTGCTTGCAAAAATGTGTACGTTAGTCAAAAACTGTGTACCAAAATGTGTTTTTTAGGGAAAAAATCACACTAGAATGCCGAAGAACTATTATGAGGCTTTAACAAAAAATCACAAATTGCTGCAGTAATGTGGAGAACTGAATTTAAGTTTAGAAAAATGAGAAACTGAGATAACTGACATTGACAGATCCTTCCATTCCTAGTCACAGGTGTCTTTGGCAGGGGTGGGAATGTATTCTTGCTCCCCTTACACATTTTATGCCCACACATGTTCAAGGAGTGCGTGAATAAGGCTAGTGTTAGTTCCCACCTCTATGATGCTACACTTTGCACTGTGATTCTGCCTTTTCAAATTGATAGCACTTGGTAAGAAGATGGTATATAATTGTTTACGTGAGTTTTTTTCTAGTTCTATTTTAAGTTTCAATTTATTAAAGCTGTTCATATGATCTGAGAAGTCACATCACTTCTCTTAAGGTTGGAGAAGAATGTGAAACCTAGGCAATGATCCAGGAAGACTGCAACCTCCAGGGGAAACTGTTAACATGCAACATACAGCATTGCAGTCAAGCCTTACATCTCTTTATGTGCAAAATTGCTCAGAGAGAACATGTGCTCATTTGATAACACAATTGAGGAAATAATAGTGATTATAGACGAAAAAGCGCTAGCATTTCTGCAATGATTCTGATCTTTGCTATGAGGGAATAATAGTTTTTAAGCCTTTCTAATTAAGGGTATTTTTTTTAAAAAAAAATCAGTTGGCTTTGAAGAATGCAGAATTTCAATTGTGGAATAAATAGATTTTTCTGCAGAAGATTAACTGTAAATGTGAGAGAAAATAGAAAGAAAGGCGTTCAGGCATTACTCAAGGGATTTGCAACCTCAGAGGCTTGATGTATCAGACTGCAGAGACTTAATGTATCAATGGAAAACTTGGAAGATTTTTGAAAATCGTGTCTAAAGTAGCACTGTAGATCTTGATTAAACCTGCAAGATGCAGATTCCTTTTTTTCCACACAGCACATAGTTAAACTATGGAATCCGCTCCTATAAGAGGCAGTGATGGCCACCAACGTAGATGGCTTTAAAAGAAGATTAGACAAATAGATATGATGGTTGTGCTCTGCCACCATAGTCAGATGCAGTATGCTTTTAAAAGCCAGTTGCTGGTAGCCACAGGAGGGGAGAATTGTCTTGAGCTCAGGTGCTGCTTGTGGGCTTCCCATGGGCATCTGGTTGGCCACTGTGAGAACAGGATGCTGGATTAGATAAGCTGAAGGGCTTATCCAGCAGGCTTTTCTTATGTCCTTATGTTTTTATGTTCCTCATTGTGGATTTAGAGCAAGGGTGGGGATTTTTTTTTCAGCCCAAGGGCCAAATTGCTTCATGGACAGTCTTCCAAGGGCTGCATGCCAGTGGTTGGCAAAAGTGGCCGATCAATGATGTAACACTTACCTTAGTTTGTAAGGTAGGCTACATTCCAGCCATGCAGAAGTCAGAGGTTCCTACACACACTGCTCTCTGCCCAGTCAAGCAAGAGGCATTGTCATAGATTAAGGCCAGGCAAAAGCACTCAAGAAAGATATAGAGAAAGACCAATAAGGGATGGGGCCTGGAAACAAAGGGTGTTGCCCGGAGAGAGAAATTTTCCTAAAGAGGGTAGTGCAGGCCATGTAAAGAAGCCTGGAAGGGACCCGATCACGTCGTTCCCTTACACAGAAGCAGGAGCTCGTGTGTTGGAGTTACCTTGCAGACAACCATGCACAATGCTTGGTTGTTGAAGGATGCTATTGAAATATCAAGGATGGGGGCTCCTTGAACACAGCACTACGCTATGGCATACAAATTCCTGTATGGGGCTTCTGTGGTACACATGATCTGCAACTGACCTATGGATTTATAATAGCACAAGGGCTCCTCATTCTCTTCTCTTTTTTAAGGTTTCTCCGCTAAGATAATTTTACTTTTACCCTGCTTGACAGATTTATAAAGTGCCATGACAATATCTGCTGTTCTTGTTCTGCATAATGTACTTCCAGCTGAAGACTTTTCTCCCCCAGTAACATTCAATAGGGGCAGCCAACTCAGTTGTTATAAAGAACCTCCAGTACTTTCTGAAGAAATGTATCATGCATAAATAAATTGCTCTGACATTTGCTGGTTTCTTTTGACTGCAAAGGCTGAGGCTACTGTTGAAGCAAGAGGAACTTTCCCAGAGACATTTGCAACAATGACTAAGAGTAATCTGCTTCTTCTCATACACATAAAAGTTCATTCCTAACTCTGCTCTGTTCTCTAGGCAAAGCTTGCAACTGTGGGGACTGTCAATATTAGATTCAACAGTTCTCACTCCCCCACTTGTTGACTAATAAATTATGTATTGTACTTTGGCTAGATACTGCATTTCCACTTGAGACTTAGGGAGATGAAAGGACTGAGAGAAGAAGACTTCACAACTTTTGGGCACAAGGGTGAGAAATACAAACCAGTAGAAGCCTGTATGCAACAAAATGTTCCGACAAGAAGAGAAGTTGAAGTCTTTGCAGATGGGCAGGGAGAAGAGAGTTCAGGTTAAAAAATGGAGCAGAAGAGTCTTCATGTCCTTGATTGCAGAGCAAGAGAGCTCTCTACAAACATACATTTCCCACACATTCTAGAACACTTCATGATGAGAGTTCCAGAACAAGTGTAAAACCTACACACATGGAGGCATAAGTATATAGGTTTTCCTTAGCTAGGGATGGGGGAGAATTCAGTTTGGTTCTCATTTAAAAGTGTATCTGTCAAATTTGCACTTTCCAAAACAATATGCAAATAAAACACAGCTATCCTTCAAAATTCACACATCTGAATTTTGTGATGCAGTTCTCCAACCAAACAAATGTTTTAAAAATGCAGATACTGGGGAGAGGTGTGCTTAAAATGAATATATTAGTGAGCATAGCTTACAAAAATTCATTATATTAGGGAAACATTGCTTGCAAAATGCATACAATAGTCAAAACTGCATATAAAATGCATTTATTAGGAGAAATTCACATTAAAATGCTGGTGAATTTTCATAAGGATTTTTTTAATGCAAATTGCTGCAGAAACGTGGAGAACTGAATTTAAGAACGGAAAAATGAGAAACTGAGAGAACAAAAATTTACAGATCCTTCCATCCCTATTCTGAACATAGTGCTTTTCAATCTTGGATCTTGTGATGTTGTTGGACTACAACTCCCGTTATCCACAGCCAGCTTAGTCAATGGTCAGGGATGATGGTATTTATAGTCTAATAACTTCTGGAGACCCAAGCCTCCACTACTTGGTAGAAGTCTATCCTTGATGTGTGGATATTAAAGATGAAGGTGTTATACAATCTCAAGGTGGGGCCAGAGAGATGGTCTTGTAGCTCCATGTGTGATGTCTCTTCTTGTAATGCATGCATGAAGGAGGGCTATGAGTGCAATCTATTGAAAATGGAGATGGCTTATATGAGCACAGCAGGCACAACATTAATAAATCCTCCAGTGTGTTTTTATTCATTATGGGAATCTGTATGCTATATATATACACACACATTCCTTGTAAGAGGGTTTTTTTTCTTTTTTGGCAAAAGGGAATCCATCAAACTTATGCTTCTAGGAACAAAGGCTGGGTTCTCTGAAGTCTTGGTTCTAATCAGTCCAACATAGTGTTAATTACTTTTGGATTTTGAGCTATAATTCTTTGTCTCCCCTTGTTCCTTAATTATCACCATAATTTCCCTTTGGGAGGAAAAACAAGGTATTATTTGATTAAATGAAACTATCATTTTGCCCTGTCCCATAGTTGCAGACTGGTTAAAATATAAAAATGAAACTTACACAAGTTTCTTATAAGCAAGATTTAATAAATAAACCTTTTCAGGCTTAAAGCACCCCAGCTACCTCATTCAGCCTGTCACACAACCCAACCATCTTCCCAAGATAATCTGTTGATGCCAACAATGGCCTCCATTGCTGCAGTAATTGGAATTGCTGTCAGATTGTCCATTATTTCTGATATTCTCTATCTTTGCAGAGAGGATTTAGAAGTCACAACTATCCGCACCTATATCCTGATTCATTTCCCCCCGATTCATAATAGTCCACTTTCAAAACATCGATATTGTGAGCGTTGATTGCATTACATAGATAATTTGAAATAAGCAACCCTCATTTAACTGTGGAGGTAAGGTTTTTTTGATGAATATCTTAGCAAACTGACAGAAAGAAAGCAGGAAGGGGAAAGACACTAATTTGATGATGAGCAATTATCTGTCTAATTGCACTTGAAAAGAAATGTAAGGCAATCATTACAAAGTTCAGAATAAAGATCGATACCAGTGGAGGAGGCTCATGAATAAATAGTGATTATAATACTGATATTTCTCCGCAAAGAAAAAAAATCAGATCAGATCAGAAAGAGAATAAGATAGAAGAGGAAAAAGGAATCTGATCATTAACAACCACCAAGGGCCGCATTTAAAAATGAAACATAAAAAAGAAGAGGATCCCATCCCTTGTTGATGCCCCTTAAGAACATAAAAACATAAGATGAGCCCTGCTGGATCGACTAAAGGACCATGTAGTCCAGCATTCTGCTCTCACAGTGACCAATCAGGTGCCTATAGGAAGGCCCCAAGCAAGACATAAGTGCAAAATCACTCTCCCCATTTATGATTCCCAATAATGGTATTCAGAAGCATACTATTTCTGACACTGAATGTAGAACATAGCCATCACAACTGGTTTCCATTGAGAGCCTTATCCTTCATTAATTTAAAGCCAACCAAAATGGTGGCCATCACTACATCTTGTGGGAACTTCCATTCTTTTCGAACACAGCCCACCAAGCCCATCAGGTATGTACTACATCCTGGTCATCCTATTTTTAATGGATATCACTAAATCCTGCATGTCATCTTTTTTAAAAAAAATGCTGGTTCAGATAGAGACCTCAGAGCCACTTACATGGCTGCAATGATGGTTCATAGCATCCGTTGCAATCAGGCAGATGTTCTACAGCCTTGTCAATCACACATTTGTTCTAGAATATAAACCAAGGATGGAAAATCTTCCCCCCACATCCCCTGAGGATAATCTGTTGGGGGCTGCATGCTGGATATAGACAGATCCAGAGTGGATGATGGGCAGAGACAAAATTGTTTTGGATAAACTAAATCTGGAATAAAGACCCCACTCCCCCAGCTACTGTTCTGGAAAGCAAGTGGAAATATATCATTTCTGACTTTAGAATGCTATACACACACACACACAGAGAGAGAGAGAGAGAGAGAGAGAGAGAGAGAGAGAGAGAGAGAGAGAGAGAGAGAGAGCAAACACCTACCAATTTATTCTCACCTAGGTGGTGAGGAAATATTCTTTTCCTCAAGCTGTACGACCAGGAAAAAAAGCTTTACAAAATCAGTTTATTTAATCAATTTTACCACCCATTCCAACTGCTTAGAATCTATATAGAAATCTTAAAATCTTAAAATAAGAAGGAAATGAATAGGAAGAAAGAAACTCTGATGAGATGGGGGAAAGGGGCAAATTCAGGAAGCATTAAGGACCCATTTGTGGGCCACATGTTGCTCCCCTCCCAGTTCTAAGCCAACACCAAATACATGTTCCTGATATGCAACTGAACTATTTGGAGTTTATTCTCTGTGAATAACATTATTTTACATTTATTGTCTTATTTCCCTTGCCCCTAAATTAACTATATCTCTAAGCCCTTTTTGGTGGAAGAACACAGAATTGTCATGATGGATCAGGACAAATCTCCATGCTGTCTAGCAGTTTGTGTCCAGCGTTAGCCATGGAGATGTCCAAAAGAGGCTCACAAGCAAAACACAGTGGATGCAACAATCTCCTCCTGTTGACCTCAGCAAATAGTAAGCAGGCTAATAATAGAATCATAGAATAGCAGAGTTGGAAGGGGCCTATAATGCCATTGAGTCCAATCCCCCCTTAAATGCAGGAATCCAACTTAAAGCATACCCAACAGATGGCTGCCCAGCTGCCTCTTGAATGTCTCCAGTGTTTGAGAGCCCACCACCTCCCTAGGTAATTTGTCCCATTGTTGTACCACTCTAACAGTTAGGAGGTTTTTCCTGATGTTCAGTTGAAATTTGGTTTCCTGTAACTTGAGCCCATTACTCCCTGTCTTGAACTCTGGGGTGATTGAGAAGAAATCCTGCCCCTCCTCTGTGTTACAACCTTTCAAATACTTGAAGAGGGCTATCATATCTCCCCTCAGTGTCATGAGTCCCATGGTACGGTCTTGGAGTGATGAGGATGAAGAGGAGACAGAGACACTTCACCCTTTCAAGTCCCCAGCCAGGAATTCCTTGCTTTTCATCAAGAAAAAGTGTGGCAAACTCTAGCCCTGCAATGACTACAGAGAACTGAATAAGCTTGCCTTCTCTAATAACCATCCACTCCCCCTCATTAATGACATGTTGGAGTGCCTGAGAACAGCTAAAATCTATACGAAACTGGATTTTCACAGGGCTTGCAACCTCATCAGGATTAGGGAGGGGGATGAGTAAAAAACTGTTTTCAAGACCCGGTATGGTCACTTCGAATACCTGGTCATGCCCTTTGGGATATCGAATGCATCTGCCATCTTCCAACATTTCATGAATGATGTCTTTCAGGATTACTTGGATTACTTTGTTATTGTTCATTTAGATGACATCCTTACTTACTCTGACTCCCCGGAATAGCATGATGCTCATGTGATGAGAGAGGCTGAGAGAGCATCACTTGTATGCCAAGTTGGAAAAGTATGGATTTACCCTAACCAACATGGACTTCCTAGACTGCTGTATCACCCCATTGGAGGTGGAAATGGACCCCCTAAAACCAAGAAGGGTCTGCAACATTTTCTGGGATTTGCCAGCTACTACAGATGATTCATAGCTGCCTTCTCCAAAATGACTTTATCATTTTAACAGACTCCCTCAAGGATCCCGGACCTTTTCAATGGACTGAGGCAGCTCAACAGGCTTTTGACCACCTAAAAACGTTTTCCTCTGAGCCAATATTACAACTTGCTGACCCCCTTGTGGTGGAAATGAATGCCTCAGACATAGCCATTAGAGTGGTATTGCTACAACCCTTCAAGAATTAAATGATTCTGAGCAAAACCACACAGTATGGGAAAAGGGACTTTTAGCCATTCATGATGCCTTTGAGAAGTGGTGGCATCTCTTAGAAGGGGCACATCACATTGTGGAGGTTTGCACTGATCACCAAAACCTCATAAGCCTCCAGACAGCCTGCAATTTGAATCAGCACCAAGTATGTTGTCCCAGTTCTTTGCCCAGTTCCACTTTCACATTACCTACATTCCACATGCCCAAAATTGCAGAGCTGAGGAGCTCTCTCACACACCAGAATACAACAAGCCCAGGTGGGAACCTCCTCTACTGCATATTATACCCTTGGACAAGATTGTGGCAGCTGCCTGTATTGACCTCTTGGTTAAAGAAATGTGAAACACCCAGGAACAGGACCCTTTCATTCAAGAACAGGTCCAAGAATTACAGGTCGCCCTCAGAACAGGACTTCAGGTTTCACAAAGAGGGGAGGGCTGCTCTATCACTATGAGGCCCTGTACATGCCTCCAGGGGAAGTCAGGACCAAAATTCTGCTACAATGCCATGAAACCCCCACTGCTGAGCATTTTGGCATCTTCAAGACTTTGCAGGCAGTTACAGGAGAGCGTTGGTAGTCCTGAATAAAACATGATGTGGAAAAATATGTACAGTCTTGTCCCACCTGCATGTCAGGAAAACATGCCACAGGACAACCAGTGAACCTATTGGAGCCCTTGCCCATGCCTGAGGTCTTGAAGCAATGAGGACAATGAGGAGGAGATGGAATAGGACTTGGGGGAGGGTTCTAGCAACTGGCTTTCAGAGGGGGTGGAGACTGATGGCTTCAGTGCCACTGACAGTGACAGCTCCACCCCTGTATCTCCCGTTACAACTGATGAGGCACTGCCCAATCAGGAGACTGCCTCTTCACCTTCCCTATACCCCTTCCTCACTCACCCTGTCATTGCCTCCTGAGGAGGAGGCCCTTGCCGAAGTGTCTTCACTGCCCTTGCCTCAGACACATAGGCTACTGCGTCTGTAAGTTCAACAGGCTCCCACAGTTCCCCTGAGGTGGAGCTCTCATGTGCATGCATGCTCCCAACCATGACAATTTTCTCACGCAAGTAGGAGGAGCCCACCTACACTTACTTAAGGATTGTAAGGGGGGGAATGTCTAATTACTGAGGCATCTTTATGCAGTGTAGTCATGCCTAGCTATGCCTAATAAAGATACTGAATTGTGTGTAAAATGTAAGCTGATTCATGTGCTCTCTGAACTGAAATTTTCCATTAAACCTATTAAAGAAAAGCACACCTTCACATCCGTGTCTGATTCAATGGGTTTGGGCAGGATACCCAATTTTCTCTTCTCCAGGCTAAACATGTCCAGCAGTTCTTTCAGTCTCTCCTCATGGGGCTTTGCTTCCAATCCCCCAATCATGCTTGTTACCTTCCTCTGAACCTGTTCCAGTTTGTCTGCATCCTTCTTAAAGTGCAGTGTCCAGAACTGGACTCAGTACTCAAGATGAGGCCTAACTACTGCCGAATAGAGGGGAACCACTACTTCACATGATTTGGAAACTATGCTTCTGCTATGCAGCCTAAAATAGCATATGCCTTTTTTGCAGCCACATTACAGTGTTGGCCCATATTCAGCTTGTGATCAAGCTGTAATTATTTCTGCATGTGGAAGTTCCATGGAATATGCAGTTAGAAGCCGCAATAGGTCCCCCCCTTTCCCTTCCCCTGCCATTTGAAACATATCAAGGGTAATATCTGCCCTTGTCAAATTGTCATCCTGCCGGTGTACCAATCCGCTCAGCACCTCACACTTACTTCCCCCAAATGAATGGCCTTTCTTCCATTACCAGCATCAAGATCTTGACAGCTCACAGTGAATCACAAGAGACTTTGCATGATCAGAGTGCTAATTTTCACGTCGCTTTCTCTTCATCTAACAGTAAGTTTGGGAGCATTATTTATTTAAATTGCTAACATGAAGGACCACCTAGGAGACTTGGAAAATTATTTCTTAGAGTAGGGGAAAAAGATCGATTGGGAGGAGCTGCAATTGTGTGAAGCAGCGGGCTCCAAAAGCATGCTATTTAGTAAAGAGCAATCACAAAACACCCAGCTTTGAAGTGGCATCATTATGTTTATTGCAAAAGGAATTTTCAGTACTCTAAAAATGCAGTCTTTTAAACTGATTTCTTTCCTCTCAATGCTTTATTATTTTCACTATTAGACCTGCCCCCCAATCAACCCAGGTATTCACCATTTCAGCAGCACCCACTGTAAGGAATGAAATTATTTGCTCTTGTGCTCTGGAAAGACCAGGAAGATTGTATCATAAATTAGGATAAAAGTGTCAAATAACTCTCCACAGCAGGGGTGGGGAACTGGATCCAGTGGGAGAGATCCTTACTCCCCACACCCGTGGGCCAATTTTGACAGATAGGCAGGGCCACTCACCTGCTAATCTCCTGATTTCAAAATGACATCAGGTGTTCTTTCCCCTCATGGTTTGAAATGAAGCAGTGTGGGCAAAGGCAGTGCTTTGCAAGCACCAACAATCAGCTGTTATGGGAGGAAGCCTCCCATGACTCCATAGGAGCTTTCCTGTGGTGTCACACAGGGTTCCATCTTGTCCCCCATGCTATTCATCATCGAAATGAAGCTGCTGTGAGCAGTTATCAACAGTTTTGGAGTCAAGTGTCACCAATATGTGGATGATACTCAGCTCTATCTCTCTGTTCCATCTGAATCAGGAGAGGTGGTGGAGGTGCTAGACAGGTGTCTGGAGGCAGTGATCAGCTGGATTTGGGCCAACTAATTGAAACTGAAACTGCAAAGGCAGAGGGGTTATGTGTTCCACGGTTTCTAGTCCAGGGGATGGAAAGACAGCCTGTTCTGGATGAGGTTGTGCCCTCCTGGAAGGAGTGGGTTTGTAGCTTGGGGGTACTCCTGGATCCAACATTATCACTGGTGGCCTTGGTGGCTAGGAGTGCTTATTTCCAGCTCTGACTGGTTTGCCAGCTACAGCCCCTTTTGGACAGAGATGAATTGGCAACAGTACTCCATGCTCTGGTAATTTCCAGACTGGATTATTGCAGTGTGCTTTACGTGGGTCTGCCCCAAAGACAACTCAGAAACTTCAACTGGTACAAAATACAGTGGCCAGATTACTGGCTGAGGATCCTTTTAGAACTGTTCTAAAACAGTTGCATAAGTTACCAGTTCATTTCCGGGCCTAATTCAAGGCCGCAGGTATCTTAGAGATTGTCTCCTTCCCTACAGACCCTCTCAGGTGTTAACATAGGCAGAGGGAGCCTTGGAAGTTCTGCCAACTTCAGAAATTTGCAGGATGGTGGGAGAGGACTTTCTCTGTGGCAGCCCCTAAGTTGTGGAATTCCCTTCCTACAGAGGTGTATCTGGCACCTTCTTTGTACAGCTTCCGGTGAATGCTAAAGACAAACCTCTTTTCCCTGGCCATTGGCACTTGAGATGTATGCTTTCAGGACCCACCCTATTCTTGTGAATGTAATGTGTTTTAACTGTTTTTAATACTGTATTGTAAATTTCTGTAACCTGCCCTGGGACCTACTGGTGAAGGGTTGGTAACTACTATTACTACTACTACTGATGCCTGCAAACCCTGCTTTTGGCCTAGCCACATATTTACCTGCATCACACCTGGGCAGGTGGATGTGGCCAAGCCAAATAGCCTCACAGGTGAAATGGGCCTGGACAACCTAACTGGTTCCAGGGGATGGTTGTTCCTCAGAGATCTGTTGTGCAATCTGCTGTTATCTTCCCTGTCCTTCTTTTACATGCAGCAGGGTGCTGTATGGTCACCTCTATCTCCAGGCCACCCAGATTTCTAGTACAGTTGATGTGCTCTGAGGAGCAGGCTTTGCCACAGGCTAGTTATGGTAAGCAGCTATACTCTTGGTTGACTTTCCCTTGATCAAGATCCTTATCATGTGCACCCTTAGATGACCAAAAGCAGGGTTCACACTGGCCCTCAGTATGCACTCGCCCCATCCTCATCTTACTGTATGCTTTGTGTGAGACCCTGCTCCGCACTCTGTCAGTTTCTGAGCTCCAGTTAGCAGGGACATGAGAGAGACAGGACCTCTTTCTGTTGTGGCACCCAGACACACCCAGACTCTCTCTCTCTCTCTCTCTCTCTCTCTCTCTCTCTCACTCACTCACAGAGAGAGAGAGAGAGAGCACGAGAGAGCGCGAGAGAGCGCGCAAGAGAGCGAGAGAGCGAGAGAGCGCAAGAGAGCGAGAGAGCGCAAGAGCGCAAGAGCGCGAGAGCGCGAGAGCGAGAGAGAGAGAGAGAGAGCGAGAGAGCGAGAGCGCGCGCGTGCGCGCGAGAGAGAGAGAGAGAGAGAGAGAGAGAATACCCCCAGCTGTCACTTAGGTTTACAATGTGCTGATTATATTTTAATGGCTGTGATTTTATGCTCTGAATTATATTACACTCTCAGTTTTATTTCAATATATGCTGTGGTTCAACTAAACTTTTAACTAAGTCTGTAAGCAAGTGTAATTGAAAGAATTGTAGACACTTTCCCTGTACACTCTTGCCCCCATTTACCTTCTCTTCCTCATCCTGTGTCCAAGTCTGAATTTTAAGCTCCCTCAAAGTTAGTTCCTTAGGATGCAATCCAACTTGTATTTATGCCAGGCTGACAGGAGTTGGATATGGTGGATCCCTGGCTGAGTTGGCAGGGTCCCAGCTCTGCCGGCAGAAGCCCCTCACCCCGGCTCAGCTGGGGAAGGGGTGCCGGCGGAAGCAGACAGGCCTGAAAAAGGGGCATTCCAGGAGCTTATCGGAGGAGGGGACAAAGTGAGGGGGACTTACCAGCATCAAGTCCCGATCCGGGCCAAAGTTAAGCCGAGAAATAGGTTGGTCAAAGAAAATAATTACAATGGAGGTCTATGGAGAGTGCTTACTTCCCAGTAGCAGTATTTGTGACAGCCAGCTTTTACTTTTCAATCCCTGCATTCAGCTGGCATGGAGGCTCGTGAACGGTAATTGGTCTCCGCAGACCTGCCTGCCAGCTCCTCCTCTTCTGGCACCCTTTCTGCTGGCTTCCCATGAGTTGGATTGCTCTGTTGCTTAGACTGTAATCCAATACTCACTTACCTGGAAGGAAGCCTCATTGAACTCAGTGTGGCTTACCTTGCGTAGTCATACGTAGAATTGTACTGTTAATCACTTAAATTGTTGCAGAATGGTTTCATATTTACACTGCAGCATCAGTTTCAGTTAGCTTGTGAAGGCATAGCGTGGCATTCAGTGCTAGGTCTACTCAGAGTAAACCCATTGAAGTTAATAGACATGGCTAACAGGTTCATTAATTTCAATGGAACTATACTAAGTAGGACTTAGATGAACACAACCCATACCTTCCCCTACCCTCTCTTTCCCTGATCCTTAAGAAAGGACACTATTTCAGTATTCCTGTTTTTACTTGCTTCTGGTTCCCTACCAAGTGTTTTATTATTATTATCATGCCATTCTAACATTTTTATTATCGACTTCCGGGAAGGGTGACTTAGCCTGTGCCTGCTTTTGAGACGGGCTCCTGCCTCAAAAGAAGCTTATTCAGATATATCAGTCAGTTTTTTCTTTTTTTTTTGACTGATTAAACTTCTCCCGGGTAGGGAGAAACGAAGAGATTAACCTCAAAGCCTATTTTTGTTGGGACGACCAGATCTCATTAATTTATGGGACGAGGTCCAGCCGACGAAGGTGGGACGGATTTTCAACAGCAAGCTCTATCTGTTAAAGCGAACGTTCATCTTATCTTCTAAGAGAGAACGCACTAACAGGCAAGCACCCTTCTTTCTATATTTTTCTTTTACTTGACTTAAATTGTTGCTGTTTAAAAGAGATTTGCCAGATTGATCAGTTTTTGACATCTCACTGGGGAGCCATAACTTCTCTCTGCTACGCACTAATTAATAGCTTATCTCTGTTTTTGTTGCAAAAAGCTGTCCTGGATTTTGCATTCTAAAGATATACACAGAAGAGGGATTTCTATTCCAGATTTTTATTTTGAAAAATATTATACTGTTTTGAGACTACTCTCTTTTTGGTCTATTTTATTTTGACGAATCTGTTTCTTGACGATTGCCATTAATTGTTTCGATCCTGGGAACTGCATTTTGTTTACTTAACTATTGGAGAGATAAGGCTGTCTGCACTGTTTATACTGTGATGTCACCAAGTTTGGAGTATTAACCCAATTGTTGCTGAAATAAGAAGTGGTTTTCCTATATTTTTCTTTTAAAATGGCAATTAAGAAAGTGGCTGAAAATCTGGAAATAACTATGTTTCAGAAAATAATGGATGAGATTGAGATAACGAAAATTGAATTGAGTAAAATGAAGCAGGAGATTAAAGATATAAGGGTCCCTGTGAGAGAGGTGACCCTGGAAGGGGTCCCTGTGAGAGAGGAGACCCCGGAGATTGGAACAGGGGTTCCTGTGAGAGAGGAGACCCTGGAGACTGGAATAGGGGTCCCTGTGAGAGAGGAGATCCCGGAGATTGGAACCAACGTGGAACAGGAACAAGATTTGGAGTCTATGGACTTTAGAAATAAAATCTATTGTTTGGAACTCAATGTTATCTCTGAAGAAATGAATGAAGATTCTAGAGATAAAGTTATCAATGGCATGGATAATCTTCTGGACTGGAATGATGTGATGGAGCCCAATATAGAGAAAATCTATGGAATTAACTGCAGCCATGTGACAATGGAAAAACTTTTAAGAGATGACCCAGTGCATTTTGAAAAAAAGAACAGAGATATGATTTTACAGCAGTATTTCAGCAACCTATTCAGAATGGATGGCAAGAAAATATTTGGGATAGAGGTAATTCCCATCAGACTCTTACTATATGACTATGGCTTTGACAGCAAGATTATTATGGAATACTGATAATGGAAGATTGGATATTGAAATTACTGGACTTAACAAGACTACTGAAGATGGAAGATGGAAAATGGAACTAATAGAGATAATAGAACAATGGCTACTGAAATTATTGAACCTAACAGATTCTGATGTGATGGATTAATTGAAATGTTTATTTTGACTATGGTTATGACAATAAGATTATCATAATTAGTAATGAGATGGATTAATCGATATGCTTATCTGGAAAAAAAAATTGATAGATATATTTCTTAAAGAATTGAAACCTCTCTTTGACTTTTTGTGGAAAGAATAAAGTAATGTTTATGAGATTTGATGATTAAGTAAGATAACTACTGGAGGAAAGTGATTTTATAATATGACTTAAGAGACAGGATTGTTATATATTATAGACTTATAACTGATTTGATCTTTGACAAATGGGAAGTCAATATTTTACTCTTTATTTTTTATTTTTGTTTTTTTTTTCTTTTTTTCTTTTTGTTTAACTATTTTTGATTTTGTTTTTTGTCTTTGAATGTTTTATGATTTTGTCTTGTATGTTTTATGAAAATCTGAATAAAAATTATTGAAAAAAAAAATAACATTTTTATTATCCATTTGTATTATTTTCTTATATCAGAGTTTTTAAAATAGTAAGCAGTTTAGAAATGCCAATAGATAGATAGATAGATAGATAGATAGATAGATAGATAGATAGATAGATAGATAGATAGATAGATAGATAGATAGATAGATAGATACATACATACATACATACATACATACATACATACATACATACATACATACATAGAACAGTAGAGTTGGAAGGGGCCTATAAGGCCATCAAGTCCAACCCCCTGCTCAATGCAGGAATCCAAATCAAAGCATTCCCGACAGATGGCTGTCCAGCTGCCTCTTGAATGCCCCCAGTGTCGGAGAGCCCACTACCTCTCGAGGTAATTGATTCCATTATTGTATGGCTCTAATGGGAAGTTTTTCCCGATGTCCAGTTGAAATCTGGCTTCCTGCAACTTGAGCCCATTATCCTGTGTCCTGCACTCTGGGACAATAGAGAAGAGATCCTGGCCCTCCTCTGTGTGACAACTTTTCATGTACTTGAAGAGTGTGGTCATATCTCCCCTCAGTCTTTTCTCCAGGCTAAACATGCCCAGTTCTTGTTGCGTGTGTGCGTGTGTAGATCATACAGGGATGGAATCCAAGAGCCGCATAGAACAGGAATAAGCTAGGCCAGTCTCCCCTCATAGGGCTTTGTTTCCAGTCCCCTGATCATCCTTCTTGTCCTCCTCTGAACCTGTTCCAGTCTGTCTGCATCCTTTTTGAAGTGCGGAGACCAGAACTGGATGCAGTATTCAAAATGACGCCTAACCAGTGCTGAATAGAGGGGAAGCAAACTTCACATGATTTGGAAACTATACTTCTGTTAATGCAGCCTAACATAGCATTTGCCTTTTTTGCAGCCACATCACTCTGTTGGCTCATATTCAGCTTGTGATCAACAACAATTCCAGATCCTTCTCCCATGTCGTATTGCTGAGCCAAGTATTCCCCATCTTATAACTGTGCATTTGGTTTCTTTTTCCTAAACATTTATCCCTGTTGAATTTTATTCTGTTGTTTTCAGCCCAATGCTCCAGCCTATCAAGGTCCCTTTGAATTTTGTTTCTGTCTTCCACGGTATTAACTATGCCCCCAATTTTGTATCATCTGCAAATTTGATAAGCATGCTCTGTACCTCCTCATCCAAGTCGTTAATAAAAATGTTGAAGAGTACTGGGCCCAGGACTGAGCCCTGTTTTACCCCACTCGTTACTTCCATCCAGTTTGAGAAGGAACCATTGATAAGCACTCTTTGAGTACGATTCTGGAGCCAACTGTGGATCTACCTGATAGTTGTTCCATCCAGCCCACATTTAGCTAGCTTGCTAATCAGAATATCATGGGGCACTTTGTCAAAAGCTTTGCTGAAGGCGAGATATATTATGTCCACAGCAATTTCCACAGTCTACGAGGGGGTTACCCGATCAAAAAACGAGATAAGATTAGTTTGGCTGGATTTGTTCTTCATAAATTCATGTTGGCTCCTAGTAATCACTGCATTGTTTTCAAAGTCTGCATCTGTGTCAGAATTGTTTAATATGTTTTTTAATAATGTTTTTAACTCTTTTAAGGTTGTTTTTTAAATGTTTTTGATGCTGTTTTGTTTTAATGTATTTTAAGATCTGTTTTTATGATATTTTAAAGTGTTTTAGTGCTTTGTTTGCCGCCCTGGGCTCCTGCTAGGAGGAAGGGCGGGATGCAAATTAATTAAATAAATAATAAATAAAGTGCTTACAGATTAAGTGCTTTATAATCTGCTGCAGAGTTTTTCAAGGCAGTGATGTTAGGCTGACTGGTCTGTAGTTCCCCGGTTCCTCCTTTTTGCCCTTTTTGAAGTTAGGGACAACATTAGCTCTTCTCTAGATTAGACCTGCATATTCCCCCCACCCCAACCTCAGAACAAGCCTGTTTGCTTTCATTGCAGCTAGATCCAATCAAACCCAGAAGTGGCTCGTTGGGTGGGGCAGAGCCACAACACTAGCTTTCTGGCAGGAACACCACTGTTGGTTGCTAGGAGCGAGAGGGACAAGGTGGCTGGGCAGTCAGCATGGTGAAAATGCACCAGCAGAGCCAATCAGGTTCTCTTGCCAGTGTGTTTGCACCATGTTTACCTCCCCACCACCTCCTCTTCTTCCTCCTGGTAGGCAGCAGTGTCCCACCTGCTAGAGAGCTAGCATAGCAGCTCTGTCCAGGCTGGCGAGCTACTTCTGATCAAACGAGTGACTTAAAATAAGCTAGGGGACAGCTTCTATCATTGTTTCACTTTCCCCATTTATTGAAAAAAGTGTTTTAAAAACAAAAGAATTGGCAAGTTAAGATTCACCCTCCCCTTTTTGGATGCCCTTAGCTTACATATGCTAGGGTGTTGCAAAAAATCTGAATATCAACTCAGATGGAAAGCAGCCTCTTGAGAACATGCAATCTGTCACATCCCTAAATGCACATCTGTCTGCCATGTAGTGCAAATTTAGCTCGTACTAAGAATGTTTTTTTGACAGGGGCATGCCATATATTGCTCCCAATAATTCCTTCAGCTGTTTTCCTTGGTTAATGATGATTTCCTCCTTGTGTGAACCCCTGTATTCAGGGGCACATGTTCTTCCAGAGTCCATCAATTAAACACATCAGTCATGGAATGGCATAACATAACAACTCTGGAACAGCAATGCAAGGCAAATCCAAAATATTCTGCTACCTGAGGCACAGGGCAGGATGATGCCACTTTCCCTCCGTTCCATGTGCAGAAGCCAACTGAATTGGCAGCTGAACCTTGTTTCAACATTGGTGATGGCAGTGGTGGCCAGTGCCCATTTGGGACTGGTGGGACGGAAGGCCAGGAGTCCAACAGGAGGTGGAGCCTGAGCCAATGACAGGCAGAGCCAACTCATTCTAGTTTTATCCCTATCCTCCTCCCTGCTGAGCATTACAAGAGGCAACACTGAGACTTAGGAGGAAACTGACAGGCAGTGCCACCCCTAGGCTGATTATAAGAAAGAAGGTAAGCAGGTGGGAGCTGACTGAGGTTAGTGGGGCAATGCCCCATTTGTCCAAATGGACCAACTCCACTGCGGGCTGGGGTAGCATCCACACCTGAAGGCAGTAGGCTAGCTGAGGGGGGGCAGGTATAGGTGCCAAAAGGATTTCCTGGCCCAGTACACTGTATGTAGATTGGGAATGTAGGGAGCCCAACCCTCCACCTCCTGGTAATCTATAGGCAAGAATTGCTGCTTATGTACTTATATTACCAATATGAACAGTTGTTTTGAATCCACAGTCTTGAAGTATTTATTTATTTTATTTTTATTTAGACCATTTATATACTGCTTATATTTAAATAAAACTCTACGCAGTGTACAACGTAAGTCAAAACATCTTAAAACAGCAGATACAAAAAACACAGTCGATAAAATACAATTAACTATATACTTCACAGGTTGACAAACACCCAAAGCCAACAGCCATGGGAACATGACTGCTGCAAGAACAGCTAAAGTGAACACACTTTTTTGTGTCCATAGAAGTTTAATTTCACACCAGCAGAGGGCAACTGACCAGGAACGGAAAAAGAAAACCCAGTATAGCACTACAGCATTTTAAAACATCCAACCAAAACACAATATTGATTTCAATATATGATGTCTTGATTTCATTAAAGCTAAAACTGAGGTGTTCAGCCTTTGATAAACATTATTTGTGCCCACTACTGGCAGAATTATACAGCTAAGTATACATGTAATGTGATGAAATAAACTAGTATAAACATTTATTAATAAATTCAGTTTTGCATTTACAGTGCAACCCTATGCATATCTACTCAGAAGTAAGCCCCACTGTATTCAATGGAGCTTACTCCAAGGAAAGCGTGCATAGGAGTACAATCTTATATAACAGGCAATCCTAACCTCAGCTGCTACCAACCAGGGCTGAATGGAGCATTAGAGCCACCACCACATCCACAGCACTGGCACACATAAGGGGGCAGAGCAGAAGGTGGGGGGCTCAGGGAGGTGGGGGTGCAGGGAGATGAGGGACTGGTCCAAATTGGGCCCTATGTTATCAATTGACAGCAGTGCAGTCAGCTTAGGATCCAATGATCTAATAACCTGAAGGTGCAACCTGAGGCACAGGGCAAGTATTTATTTAACAGATTTTTTTAACCTGCCTTTCAGAGTTCCTGCCATCACCAGGCATTTTACAACAGTTCTAAATAGTTCAAAAACCATAATCATATAATCATTAAATAAAATTTAAACATTAAAATAGCATTAAAAAGATAGGAGCAGCTAAAACAAGATGGGTAGCTTGACTTAACCAACTCTCAGGTTAACTTGCCTCACAGGGATGCTGCAAATATAACAGGGGGAGGGAGGACCCAGGAAGAAATATGAGGCACAAATGTATCATGTCACATCCACAAACCATGCAGGGAGGGGGAAACTTGCACAAAAGCAGCCCTCAAATTGCTTTAACTGCAACATTCCACAGTCCTGATATTTTACAGCAAATTACGCCCCCCCCCAAAACCCTTGCCAACAAGCACACAAAAATATTGTTAAGCATGGCTTGACTGAACCAACTCTCAGCCTCACCTACATCACAGGGTTGTTGGAAAGACAAAGGGGAGAGGACCCAGGGAAAAAAGTGAGGTACAAATCGATCATGTCATATTCACAATCCATGCAGTGAGGGGGTAAAACACATGCACAAAGGCAGCCCCAGTTGCTTTAACTGCCACATTCCACAGTCCCCATATTTGACCTCAAATTACAAAAAAAGAACCCCACAAAACTAAACACTTGCGAACACACATATATAGTCTACACATGTGAAGCTTGACTGAACTAACTCTCAGCCTAACCTACCTCAAAGGGTTGTTGGAAAGACTCTATAGACACACACTGGAGAGGTAAAAAGACAAACACACCTATTGTTTATTGTCAAAACCAGTTGATCGTTGCAGAACATTTTTTTAAAAAAAATCAGTATTCATTCCCTACCAAATAACAGCAGTGACACCTAAGTGAGCCCCGCCTAATTGCCTTAAAGTATGATGGGGGGGAGGTGTGTGTGGGATTAGGATTGCAGCTTTATTCCAGAAAAGTGCATAGGATTAAAACCTCATTTTGGAAAGGTTTTCAAAGCAGTCTATGAATTAGACAAATAAACTGCCCTGTTCAGCAGCCCAGAAAAAATTAAACTTGCATGACTTTATATTTAGAAAACTATAACACATTGTAATGGCATCACAAGATGCAGGTACGCTTTTTATTTCTGTTCAAAAATTATTTGACAGATAAAATGTATAATATTCTATTTTTGCAAATAACTTTAAAAAATGCCATATGCACACTTTTATCATCATCAACACTGAAATTGTTTACTGTGCATGCCTGCCAAGATCCTACTGTCCTGTTTGTGCTTCTTTGATCTTCTGGACCTCATGCTGGATGTGCACAGAGAAAATTGGGCAGGCAGAGACATGTGCTACTGCTGAATGCTATAAGCTTACTCATCTCACCTGATGCGTACATGTATACCATTAACTAATATGTAGAGACAAGCAGAAAAAGTCAGCTTTTTTCAGGACTTGGGTTTCTAGCTATAGCCTAGTGTTTAACAAATCCCTTATCAATCACAGATCTAACTTCACTCATTGGCTAAAAACCTGAAAGGGAGAGGATTGGAGCAGCTGGCTAGCTCTTGGGGGCAGCTTGCATTTTGGTGTATAACATCTGTTCCAGAGCACTTAGAAACTTACTTTTTTTAAAGAAAGGGCTCAATATCCCCAACATCAGCTGCCTGAGGCTTAGGTAGACCTAGATAGATCTATCTAAATTATGGCCTGTGTCAATTTTGTATGTGACAGATAGGAATGGATGAGAATTTCGATTCAGTTCACATTTCAAGCAGAATTTATCAAATTTGCAAAATTTGAATTTTTTTGTACAGCTTCCGGTGAATGCTAAAGACAAACCTCTTTTCCCTGGCCATTGGCACTTGAGATGTATGCTTTCAGGACCCACCCTATTCTTGTGAATGTAATGTGTTTTAACTGTTTTTAATACTGTATTGTAAATTTCTGTAACCTGCCCTGGGACCTACTGGTGAAGGGTTGGTAACTACTATTACTACTACTACTGATGCCTGCAAACCCTGCTTTTGGCCTAGCCACATATTTACCTGCATCACACCTGGGCAGGTGGATGTGGCCAAGCCAAATAGCCTCACAGGTGAAATGGGCCTGGACAACCTAACTGGTTCCAGGGGATGGTTGTTCCTCAGAGATCTGTTGTGCAATCTGCTGTTATCTTCCCTGTCCTTCTTTTACATGCAGCAGGGTGCTGTATGGTCACCTCTATCTCCAGGCCACCCAGATTTCTAGTACAGTTGATGTGCTCTGAGGAGCAGGCTTTGCCACAGGCTAGTTATGGTAAGCAGCTATACTCTTGGTTGACTTTCCCTTGATCAAGATCCTTATCATGTGCACCCTTAGATGACCAAAAGCAGGGTTCACACTGGCCCTCAGTATGCACTCGCCCCATCCTCATCTTACTGTATGCTTTGTGTGAGACCCTGCTCCGCACTCTGTCAGTTTCTGAGCTCCAGTTAGCAGGGACATGAGAGAGACAGGACCTCTTTCTGTTGTGGCACCCAGACACACCCAGACTCTCTCTCTCTCTCTCTCTCTCTCTCTCTCTCTCTCTCACTCACTCACAGAGAGAGAGAGAGAGAGAGCACGAGAGAGCGCGAGAGAGCGCGCAAGAGAGCGAGAGAGCGAGAGAGCGCAAGAGAGCGAGAGAGCGCAAGAGCGCAAGAGCGCAAGAGCGCGAGAGCGCGAGAGCGCGAGAGCGAGAGAGAGAGAGAGAGAGAGCGAGAGAGCGAGAGAGCGAGAGCGCGCGCGCGAGAGAGAGAGAGAGAGAGAAAGAGAGAGAGAGAATACCCCCAGCTGTCACTTAGGTTTACAATGTGCTGATTATATTTTAATGGCTGTGATTTTATGCTCTGAATTATATTACACTCTCAGTTTTATTTCAATATATGCTGTGGTTCAACTAAACTTTTAACTAAGTCTGTAAGCAAGTGTAATTGAAAGAATTGTAGACACTTTCCCTGTACACTCTTGCCCCCATTTACCTTCTCTTCCTCATCTTGTGTCCAAGTCTGAATTTTAAGCTCCCTCAAAGTTAGTTCCTTAGGATGCAATCCAACTTGTATTTATGCCAGGCTGACAGGAGTTGGATATGGTGGATCCCTGGCTGAGTTGGCAGGGTCCCAGCTCTGCCGGCAGAAGCCCCTCACCCCGGCTCAGCTGGGGAAGGGGTGCCGGCGGAAGCAGACAGGCCTGAAAAAGGGGCATTCCAGGAGCTTATCGGAGGAGGGGACAAAGTGAGGGGGACTTACCAGCATCAAGTCCCGATCCGGGCCAAAGTTAAGCCGAGAAATAGGTTGGTCAAAGAAAATAATTACAATGGAGGTCTATGGAGAGTGCTTACTTCCCAGTAGCAGTATTTGTGACAGCCAGCTTTTACTTTTCAATCCCTGCATTCAGCTGGCATGGAGGCTCGTGAACGGTAATTGGTCTCCGCAGACCTGCCTGCCAGCTCCTCCTCTTCTGGCACCCTTTCTGCTGGCTTCCCATGAGTTGGATTGCTCTGTTGCTTAGACTGTAATCCAATACTCACTTACCTGGAAGGAAGCCTCATTGAACTCAGTGTGGCTTACCTTGCGTAGTCATACGTAGAATTGTACTGTTAATCACTTAAATTGTTGCAGAATGGTTTCATATTTACACTGCAGCATCAGTTTCAGTTAGCTTGTGAAGGCATAGCATGGCATTCAGTGCTAGGTCTACTCAGAGTAAACCCATTGAAGTTAATAGACATGGCTAACAGGTTCATTAATTTCAATGGAACTATACTAAGTAGGACTTAGATGAACACAACCCATACCTTCCCCTACCCTCTCTTTCCCTGATCCTTAAGAAAGGACACTATTTCAGTATTCCTGTTTTTACTTGCTTCTGGTTCCCTACCAAGTGTTTTATTATTATTATCATGCCATTCTAACATTTTTATTATCCATTTGTATTATTTTCTTATATCAGAGTTTTTAAAATAGTAAGCAGTTTAGAAATGCCAATAGATAGATAGATAGATAGATAGATAGATAGATAGATAGATAGATAGATAGATAGATAGATAGATAGATAGATAGATAGATAGATAGATAGATAGATAGATACATACATACATACATACATACATACATACATACATACATACATACATACATAGAACAGTAGAGTTGGAAGGGGCCTATAAGGCCATCAAGTCCAACCCCCTGCTCAATGCAGGAATCCAAATCAAAGCATTCCCGACAGATGGCTGTCCAGCTGCCTCTTGAATGCCCCCAGTGTCGGAGAGCCCACTACCTCTCGAGGTAATTGATTCCATTATTGTATGGCTCTAATGGGAAGTTTTTCCCGATGTCCAGTTGAAATCTGGCTTCCTGCAACTTGAGCCCATTATCCTGTGTCCTGCACTCTGGGACAATAGAGAAGAGATCCTGGCCCTCCTCTGTGTGACAACTTTTCATGTACTTGAAGAGTGTGGTCATATCTCCCCTCAGTCTTTTCTCCAGGCTAAACATGCCCAGTTCTTGTTGCGTGTGTGCGTGTGTAGATCATACAGGGATGGAATCCAAGAGCCGCATAGAACAGGAATAAGCTAGGCCAGTCTCCCCTCATAGGGCTTTGTTTCCAGTCCCCTGATCATCCTTCTTGTCCTCCTCTGAACCTGTTCCAGTCTGTCTGCATCCTTTTTGAAGTGCGGAGACCAGAACTGGATGCAGTATTCAAAATGACGCCTAACCAGTGCTGAATAGAGGGGAAGCAAACTTCACATGATTTGGAAACTATACTTCTGTTAATGCAGCCTAACATAGCATTTGCCTTTTTTGCAGCCACATCACTCTGTTGGCTCATATTCAGCTTGTGATCAACAACAATTCCAGATCCTTCTCCCATGTCGTATTGCTGAGCCAAGTATTCCCCATCTTATAACTGTGCATTTGGTTTCTTTTTCCTAAACATTTATCCCTGTTGAATTTTATTCTGTTGTTTTCAGCCCAATGCTCCAGCCTATCAAGGTCCCTTTGAATTTTGTTTCTGTCTTCCACGGTATTAACTATGCCCCCAATTTTGTATCATCTGCAAATTTGATAAGCATGCTCTGTACCTCCTCATCCAAGTCGTTAATAAAAATGTTGAAGAGTACTGGGCCCAGGACTGAGCCCTGTTTTACCCCACTCGTTACTTCCATCCAGTTTGAGAAGGAACCATTGATAAGCACTCTTTGAGTACGATTCTGGAGCCAACTGTGGATCTACCTGATAGTTGTTCCATCCAGCCCACATTTAGCTAGCTTGCTAATCAGAATATCATGGGGCACTTTGTCAAAAGCTTTGCTGAAGGCGAGATATATTATGTCCACAGCAATTTCCACAGTCTACGAGGGGGTTACCCGATCAAAAAACGAGATAAGATTAGTTTGGCTGGATTTGTTCTTCATAAATTCATGTTGGCTCCTAGTAATCACTGCATTGTTTTCAAAGTCTGCATCTGTGTCAGAATTGTTTAATATGTTTTTTAATAATGTTTTTAACTCTTTTAAGGTTGTTTTTTAAATGTTTTTGATGCTGTTTTGTTTTAATGTATTTTAAGATCTGTTTTTATGATATTTTAAAGTGTTTTAGTGCTTTGTTTGCCGCCCTGGGCTCCTGCTAGGAGGAAGGGCGGGATGCAAATTAATTAAATAAATAATAAATAAAGTGCTTACAGATTAAGTGCTTTATAATCTGCTGCAGAGTTTTTCAAGGCAGTGATGTTAGGCTGACTGGTCTGTAGTTCCCCGGTTCCTCCTTTTTGCCCTTTTTGAAGTTAGGGACAACATTAGCTCTTCTCTAGATTAGACCTGCATATTCCCCCCACCCCAACCTCAGAACAAGCCTGTTTGCTTTCATTGCAGCTAGATCCAATCAAACCCAGAAGTGGCTCGTTGGGTGGGGCAGAGCCACAACACTAGCTTTCTGGTAGGAACACCACTGTTGGTTGCTAGGAGCGAGAGGGACAAGGTGGCTGGGCAGTCAGCATGGTGAAAATGCACCAGCAGAGCCAATCAGGTTCTCTTGCCAGTGTGTTTGCACCATGTTTACCTCCCCACCACCTCCTCTTCTTCCTCCTGGTAGGCAGCAGTGTCCCACCTGCTAGAGAGCTAGCATAGCAGCTCTGTCCAGGCTGGCGAGCTACTTCTGATCAAACGAGTGACTTAAAATAAGCTAGGGGACAGCTTCTATCATTGTTTCACTTTCCCCATTTATTGAAAAAAGTGTTTTAAAAACAAAAGAATTGGCAAGTTAAGATTCACCCTCCCCTTTTTGGATGCCCTTAGCTTACATATGCTAGGGTGTTGCAAAAAATCTGAATATCAACTCAGATGGAAAGCAGCCTCTTGAGAACATGCAATCTGTCACATCCCTAAATGCACATCTGTCTGCCATGTAGTGCAAATTTAGCTCGTACTAAGAATGTTTTTTTGACAGGGGCATGCCATATATTGCTCCCAATAATTCCTTCAGCTGTTTTCCTTGGTTAATGATGATTTCCTCCTTGTGTGAACCCCTGTATTCAGGGGCACATGTTCTTCCAGAGTCCATCAATTAAACACATCAGTCATGGAATGGCATAACATAACAACTCTGGAACAGCAATGCAAGGCAAATCCAAAATATTCTGCTACCTGAGGCACAGGGCAGGATGATGCCACTTTCCCTCCGTTCCATGTGCAGAAGCCAACTGAATTGGCAGCTGAACCTTGTTTCAACATTGGTGATGGCAGTGGTGGCCAGTGCCCATTTGGGACTGGTGGGACGGAAGGCCAGGAGTCCAACAGGAGGTGGAGCCTGAGCCAATGACAGGCAGAGCCAACTCATTCTAGTTTTATCCCTATCCTCCTCCCTGCTGAGCATTACAAGAGGCAACACTGAGACTTAGGAGGAAACTGACAGGCAGTGCCACCCCTAGGCTGATTATAAGAAAGAAGGTAAGCAGGTGGGAGCTGACTGAGGTTAGTGGGGCAATGCCCCATTTGTCCAAATGGACCAACTCCACTGCGGGCTGGGGTAGCATCCACACCTGAAGGCAGTAGGCTAGCTGAGGGGGGGCAGGTATAGGTGCCAAAAGGATTTCCTGGCCCAGTACACTGTATGTAGATTGGGAATGTAGGGAGCCCAACCCTCCACCTCCTGGTAATCTATAGGCAAGAATTGCTGCTTATGTACTTATATTACCAATATGAACAGTTGTTTTGAATCCACAGTCTTGAAGTATTTATTTATTTTATTTTTATTTAGACCATTTATATACTGCTTATATTTAAATAAAACTCTACGCAGTGTACAACGTAAGTCAAAACATCTTAAAACAGCAGATACAAAAAACACAGTCGATAAAATACAATTAACTATATACTTCACAGGTTGACAAACACCCAAAGCCAACAGCCATGGGAACATGACTGCTGCAAGAACAGCTAAAGTGAACACACTTTTTTGTGTCCATAGAAGTTTAATTTCACACCAGCAGAGGGCAACTGACCAGGAACGGAAAAAGAAAACCCAGTATAGCACTACAGCATTTTAAAACATCCAACCAAAACACAATATTGATTTCAATATATGATGTCTTGATTTCATTAAAGCTAAAACTGAGGTGTTCAGCCTTTGATAAACATTATTTGTGCCCACTACTGGCAGAATTATACAGCTAAGTATACATGTAATGTGATGAAATAAACTAGTATAAACATTTATTAATAAATTCAGTTTTGCATTTACAGTGCAACCCTATGCATATCTACTCAGAAGTAAGCCCCACTGTATTCAATGGAGCTTACTCCAAGGAAAGCGTGCATAGGAGTACAATCTTATATAACAGGCAATCCTAACCTCAGCTGCTACCAACCAGGGCTGAATGGAGCATTAGAGCCACCACCACATCCACAGCACTGGCACACATAAGGGGGCAGAGCAGAAGGTGGGGGGCTCAGGGAGGTGGGGGTGCAGGGAGATGAGGGACTGGTCCAAATTGGGCCCTATGTTATCAATTGACAGCAGTGCAGTCAGCTTAGGATCCAATGATCTAATAACCTGAAGGTGCAACCTGAGGCACAGGGCAAGTATTTATTTAACAGATTTTTTTAACCTGCCTTTCAGAGTTCCTGCCATCACCAGGCATTTTACAACAGTTCTAAATAGTTCAAAAACCATAATCATATAATCATTAAATAAAATTTAAACATTAAAATAGCATTAAAAAGATAGGAGCAGCTAAAACAAGATGGGTAGCTTGACTTAACCAACTCTCAGGTTAACTTGCCTCACAGGGATGCTGCAAATATAACAGGGGGAGGGAGGACCCAGGAAGAAATATGAGGCACAAATGTATCATGTCACATCCACAAACCATGCAGGGAGGGGGAAACTTGCACAAAAGCAGCCCTCAAATTGCTTTAACTGCAACATTCCACAGTCCTGATATTTTACAGCAAATTACGCCCCCCCCCAAAACCCTTGCCAACAAGCACACAAAAATATTGTTAAGCATGGCTTGACTGAACCAACTCTCAGCCTCACCTACATCACAGGGTTGTTGGAAAGACAAAGGGGAGAGGACCCAGGGAAAAAAGTGAGGTACAAATCGATCATGTCATATTCACAATCCATGCAGTGAGGGGGTAAAACACATGCACAAAGGCAGCCCCAGTTGCTTTAACTGCCACATTCCACAGTCCCCATATTTGACCTCAAATTACAAAAAAAGAACCCCACAAAACTAAACACTTGCGAACACACATATATAGTCTACACATGTGAAGCTTGACTGAACTAACTCTCAGCCTAACCTACCTCAAAGGGTTGTTGGAAAGACTCTATAGACACACACTGGAGAGGTAAAAAGACAAACACACCTATTGTTTATTGTCAAAACCAGTTGATCGTTGCAGAACATTTTTTTAAAAAAAATCAGTATTCATTCCCTACCAAATAACAGCAGTGACACCTAAGTGAGCCCCGCCTAATTGCCTTAAAGTATGATGGGGGGGAGGTGTGTGTGGGATTAGGATTGCAGCTTTATTCCAGAAAAGTGCATAGGATTAAAACCTCATTTTGGAAAGGTTTTCAAAGCAGTCTATGAATTAGACAAATAAACTGCCCTGTTCAGCAGCCCAGAAAAAATTAAACTTGCATGACTTTATATTTAGAAAACTATAACACATTGTAATGGCATCACAAGATGCAGGTACGCTTTTTATTTCTGTTCAAAAATTATTTGACAGATAAAATGTATAATATTCTATTTTTGCAAATAACTTTAAAAAATGCCATATGCACACTTTTATCATCATCAACACTGAAATTGTTTACTGTGCATGCCTGCCAAGATCCTACTGTCCTGTTTGTGCTTCTTTGATCTTCTGGACCTCATGCTGGATGTGCACAGAGAAAATTGGGCAGGCAGAGACATGTGCTACTGCTGAATGCTATAAGCTTACTCATCTCACCTGATGCGTACATGTATACCATTAACTAATATGTAGAGACAAGCAGAAAAAGTCAGCTTTTTTCAGGACTTGGGTTTCTAGCTATAGCCTAGTGTTTAACAAATCCCTTATCAATCACAGATCTAACTTCACTCATTGGCTAAAAACCTGAAAGGGAGAGGATTGGAGCAGCTGGCTAGCTCTTGGGGGCAGCTTGCATTTTGGTGTATAACATCTGTTCCAGAGCACTTAGAAACTTACTTTTTTTAAAGAAAGGGCTCAATATCCCCAACATCAGCTGCCTGAGGCTTAGGTAGACCTAGATAGATCTATCTAAATTATGGCCTGTGTCAATTTTGTATGTGACAGATAGGAATGGATGAGAATTTCGATTCAGTTCACATTTCAAGCAGAATTTATCAAATTCGCAATTTCCGAAACACGACCTGGGAGACACGGTTCAACCCCCCCCCCACAGCCATGAAACTCACTGGGTGACCTTGGGCCAGTCGCTACCTCTCAGCCTCATGAAAACCCTATCCATAAGGTCGCCATATGTCGGAATCGTGGGCACCTTGCAGGACCAGGCCCCAGGTACTCAGCCAGCTGTGCCTGATACTGTTCCACCTGTTCCTTCTTTGGAGGGGATATATAAGCCGGCTGGCTGAGGGGGCTTGGGAGACCCACTGCCTGCAAGGGGAATAGGACCATCACCGCCCAGAGAGGGAGAGCCATCTGCCTGCCTGCGCTGCTGCTGCTGCTTAGCTAACGTCTCTCCCCAGGAAGGCGGGGGCAATTTTTTTAAAAAAATTAATTTTAATTTTTGGGGTGGGGGGCCTGCCTGATTGGCAGACGGGGAGGAGGTCATGTGCAGGTTGGAAGGGAATATTGTGGGAGTGGTGGGGAGCCGCGGCCATATGAGGCTTGGCGGCAGATCCTGGAAGGGCGCGGGTGGCAGGCCACGCCAATTTAGGGGAACAAGGGATAGATGTATTATACCCATCCATTGTTCCGGGCCTGCCCAAAACCAGAAGATAACTGGGGGATGTAAGACTCCATCCAACCTTCGACTGCTGTTATGTAACGCCAGGTCTGTCATTCAGAAAACATCGCTCATCCATGATCTTATCCTGGATGAGAACGCGGACCTGGTGTGCATTACGGAGACCTGGCTGGATGAGGCCTCAGCTCCCATACTTGAGGCCATGTGTCCAGCGGGTTTCCAATATGCACAGCAGCCGAGGATTGGTAGGCGGGGAGGGGGGGTAGCAGTTATATATCGGGAGTCCTTGGTTCTCACCAGACCTCCTCTCCATGAGACCAAGTTTGTTGATTGTATGTACTGGAGGTTGGGCCCAAAGGGCAGTTTAGGAATTCTGCTTGTGTACCGCCCACCCCGCTGCACAGCAGATTCCCTGACCGAGGTGCTTGAGGTGGTCTCAGCTGTGCGGTTGTTTACCCCAAATCTATTGGTTTGGGGGGATTTCAACGTGCATGCCGAGGCCGCTCTCACTGGAGCCCCTCGGGATTTCATTGAGACCATGACTTCATGGGAACTGCACCTAAGTAATATAGGTCCCACCCATGTAGCCGGCCATACTATTGACTTTGTGTTTGTCTCGGGAGAGAAGGGAAGTGATCTGAAAATGGGGAATGTTTTTTCTAGCCCTGTGTCATGGTCAGATCACTACCTGGTGAATATGGATCTCTCACTGCCGCATACCCTCCGCAGGGGACAAGGACCTACTAGGATGGTCCGCCCCAGACACCTGATGGAACCCAAAGGATTCCTGAATGCGCTGGGTGATTTGGAGCTTACTGAAGGACACCCGGTCAAAACCCTGGTGATGGAGTGGAATGAGGAGATCACTAGGGCAATAGACCGGGTGGCACCGAAATGTCCTCTCCCCCTGAACAGAACTCAGACTGCATCCTGGTACACACCACGGTTACATGGTCTGAGACAGGAGGTGAGACGATTAGAACGCCGATGGCGGAAGTTGCGCGCTGAAGGTGATCGAACACTGGTTAGAGCGGCAATAGCGGCCTACCAGCGGGCAACAAAGGCAGCAAAGAGGCAATTCTTTGCTGCCTCTATTGCGTCGGCAGAGTGCTGTCCCAGGAGGTTGTTCCAAGTGGTCTGAAGCCTGGTCGGTCCAGTTGCTCAGGAACCTATGGAACATTCAAAAGCCTCCAGTGACACATTTATAAAACACTTTGCCGATAAAGTCGAGCGCCTAAAGGGCAAGATTCCGTACGTTGTGGTTACAAGTAGTGGTCCAGAGGCGGCCAGTTGCAATCTGGTCTGCTGGGATCGGTTTCAGCTTCTTCTCTCTGATGACGTGGACAAGGTGCTCTCTACTGTGGAACCAACCACTTGCTTGCTTGATCCTTGCCCTTCATGGCTCATTGTAAGCTGTAAAGAGAGACTGGGCAAAGGGATCAGGGCAATGGTAAATGCATCCTTGGAGGAAGGTGCAATGCCATTAGCCCTCAAGGAGGCAGTGATAAGACCTATTTTGAAAAAGCCCTCCTTGGACCCCCAAGATTTAAACAACTTTCGCCCAGTCTCCAATTTACCATTCTTTGGCAAGGTGATTGAGCGTGTGGTGGCTAAACAGTTACAGACACACTTGGAGGAAGCAGATTATTTAGATCCTTTCCAATCGGGCTTCAGGACTGGACATGGAACTGAAACAGCCTTGGTCGCTCTGGTGGATGATATGAGGAGGGCGTTGGATAGGGGAGAACATACTTTCCTCATCCTCCTGGATCTCTCAGCGGCTTTCGATACCGTTGACCACGGTATCCTGTTAAATCGCTTGGAGGGATTGGGAATGGGAGGCACTGTTTTACGGTGGTTCCGTTCCTATCTCTCCAACAGAAATCAACGAGTAGCGTTGGGGGATGAGGTTTCAGACCCTTGGCCCCTTAATTGTGGTGTGCCACAGGGCTCTATCCTCGCCCCCATGCTATTCAACATTTATATGAAACCGCTGGGAGCTATCATCAGGAGTTTTGGGCTGCAGTGTCACCAGTATGCGGATGACACGCAGCTCTATCTCTCATTTAAATCCTCACCAGAGTTGGCTGTGGAAAGCTTGTCCAATTGCCTGGAGTCCGTAAGTGGATGGATGGGAGAGAACAGGCTGAGGCTGAACCCCGACAAGACCGAGGTGTTACTGGTGGGGGATAAGGGAAGGTTGGGAAACTTTGACCTGGTGCTTAATGGGGTGAGACTGCCCCTAAAGGACCAGGTCCGCAGCCTGGGGGTCATTTTGGACTCTCAACTGTCCATGGAGCCCCAGGTAGCTGCAGTAAGTCGGGCAGCCTGGTACCAACTTCATCTGGTACAGAGGCTGCGACCCTACCTTCCTATACATCTGCTTCCACGAGTGATACATGCCCTGGTCTCCTCTCAATTAGACTACTGTAATGCGCTCTACGTGGGGTTACCCTTGAAGACGGTCCGGAAATTGCAGCTGGTACAGAATGCGGCAGCACGCTTAATAAAGCAAAGCCGTCGCCGGGATCATGTCACCCCAGTGTTGATGGAGCTACACTGGTTGCCAGTTGTATACCGGGCCCAATTCAAGGTGTTGGTATTAACCTTTAAATCCCTGAACGGTTTCGGCCCAGTTTATCTGAAGGAACGCCTCCAGTATCACCAAATAGGCCGCCAAACAAGATCGGCCTCACAAGACCTTCTCTCGGTCCCACCGGTGAAAACAGCTAGGCTGGTGCGGACCAGAGAGAGGGCCTTCTCGGTCGTGGCCCCCACCCTCTGGAACTTGCTTCCTTTTGACCTTCGACATGCCTCCTCCCTGATGGCTTTTCGTCGAGCCTTAAAGACCTTGTTATTCAGGCAGGCCTATGGGATTTCTGGGGTGGGTTAGGCTATTACTAACAGGTGGTTTACTGTTGTATGAATATGTTTTAAATTGTGTTTTATATTGTGTAAGTCGCCCAGAGTGTCTGTTAAGTCAGACAGATGGGCGACTAACAAATAAAATTTTATTTTTATTATTATTATTTATTGAAGGCAGTACATTACATTTATGAGAACCAAAATACAGCCATCCTTTGAAATTCACATTTATTAGAATTTTGGAATGCAGTTTGCCAATTAAACAACATTTAGAAAAATGCATATATTAGGGGAAAGTGTGCATAAAAATGAATATATGAGTGAAAATAACATGCAAAAAGGCATGAAATGATGAGAAATGGCTTGCAAAAACGTGTACCTTTATCACAACTGCCTACAAAAATGTGTTTATTTGGAGAAATTTGCACTAAAATGGTGGATAATTTTCATGAGAATTCTTTAAAAAAATTGCAGATTTCTGCAGAAATATAGAGAACTGAATTTCACATTGGAAAAAATTAGAAACCGAGAGAACTGAAACAGACAGATCTTTCCATCCCTAGTGACAGATACAAAGTGTGTTCCATCCTTGCACTTTCTTGTGTGTTTTTTCTTCCACACAAAATACTGTAAAGCAAGGCAAGCCAGTGTAGTGCCTTCCACATGCTGTTGGACTACTGCTCCCATTGGCCCCAGTCAGCACAGCCAATAGTGAGGGATAATGGGAGTTGTAGTCCAACAATATATGAAGAGCACCATGCTGGCAATATCTGCTCCAAAGCTGCTCCTCAAAGAAAACAAAGCCCTTATATTCATGAGTTGGTACAAGTGTTTCTTTCCTTTCCTTTTTCTTTTTACAGGACCTAACAGCTTGGAGCTGCTAGAAAGTTCAGCAATTGCCACATAGGCTGCTGTTGCTATCATTATTTAGAACAGGTACATTCTGCTTTATAGCTTTATGGCCCTACAATGGTCTCAAAACAGGTTATGAAAGATTCTTAGAAGAAAACAGGAACAGGAATAACATGGTGAACCTATGGAGATGGTATTTCTGTCCTCAACCTTGGTCTTCTCTGGTGCTTTCCTCTGGCATTTGTTCTCTGCCTACTGTGACAGTTCCCATCGACATCTTCTGAGGCAAGGGAGTGAGACTGAGTATCTGGAATTCACTCAACTCATGATGGAGGCCAGTCTTCTCTTTCTGACAGTTTACAGGCAACATCTCCCTTCAAGGTCATCTGAGTCAAAAGGGTGAGGCCAAGCAGCCAAACCTTGCTCAGCCTGTGATGGAAACAGTCTTCAGTTGATGGTGGTTGAGTGGAAATGGAGCCATTCCTCACAGAGAAATTGCATGGAAAAAAGATAGCTTCTCCCACAGCTACTCATCTCTCCACCTCCCACAACAATATCCCTACAAAGGATGATAATACTGTACTTCAGAGAAAACTTTTCAGCCCCATTTTGACCTCCACAACAGCTGCTGTTGTGGAGTTCAGGCTGATCAATACTGTAAGTACTTGTTGTATGTTGCTATGTTTATTGAAAATGTCAATAACAATTATTTAAAAAAACAGATTTAAAAGATAGTCCACAGACCACCTCATGGAATCACATTGTTTTTGAAACTGCAGATCAGATGATCTTCCTCCAGAATGCCAATATCACCTGTACATCCTGAAGAATCCCTAGCATGGGCTCCACAGGGCAAGTCAATTGCTGCACACTGCTCTGTCCTCCTAACTTGGCTGTTTCTTCTCAGCTCCCAGTATCTATTGCTTGAAGTGATCGCCTCATACCACCAAATGGTAGGGCTGATTCTGTAGCAATAGCAGACAGCAGCAACAGATGTGCCACAGTTGTGAGGATGGGCAGCAAGGGAGTGGATGATTGGGGGAGCAGTCTTTGTGTCTAAATGTTCAAGGGTAAACAGAAGATATGATATACTTCAGTTATTGGCTCATATTTTCTGGCTGAATTGCTTATCACGCTCTATATATCTTGTGGCATTAGGTCAGGTATAAATTAATCAGGACTGGCCGAAGGTATTTTGATGCCTGAGGTAGAGCAGGATGTGATGCCCACAGCCCACCACATTCAAGGTAGATAGTAGTTACCAAGACTGGTGAAGTTACTGTGGTAACTGCGGCAGAAAATCTCACAAATGTCCCTCTTTCTGCCTCTTGAGGATAAAAATGAAACATTAATAAATTAGATAATGAACCATTTGCTGCCCTTTCATGACATGCAAAATGTGGACATTACCTATAACAAAATATACTGAAAAAAGGAGTGACCTATTGAAATGCAAACAGTACTTCTAGAAAAACAATGCACAATGGACCAATATTTTTAAAAGCCAATGTCATAAAGCTATCCAAGGTTGCAAACAATGACCTTCTCAAAAGGACCATATATGGTTCCCTTCACTGCCTATTTTTATATGTTGGATGTACCCTCTCACTAACGTTTGTAAAAATTCAGTCCATAATCCCAAAATAATTAGAATGATTAAAAAGAAACCCCAAACATTTATCAACACTCCAAAGTGCTATGGTCCAAATTTCTGGTGTTGTCAAACAATTACATTTCTGATGGTTACAGGAAGTGAATCTATATTAGGGGTTGATAAACACTTGTAATGAATTGTCCACACAGTATTCCCCCAAAGTTAAAAGTAAATCCAAGACTCAGTAAACATATTACTAAAAATGTTGTATTAGATTGCCAAGATGAAGGATTTTTTTATTACCCTTGAGAAACATTTCAGGTACAATCTTTTCCAAACAATGGTTAAACAGTTTTTGTGGCCTACATTTCTGGTAGATTGTCATTCAGTTGGGTCAATTCTTGTACCAAGGAAATAAATTATCTAGTTTGGCCCAGATATGATGGTTTTCTCTTACCATGACTGATGTTCTGCCACCCATTCAAGGTACAATGTCCACTGTCCATTCCTGATCTAACATTCTTGTTGTCACAAGACAGGAACTTACTTCAGAATTTCTTCCAAACATGACAATGCAAGAGATGATGCTCCCAGTCAAGGGCTAATCTTTAGGCAATACTTTATGTTGACATTATGACACTTGAAAAGCAAATGTTAGGTTGGTTTCTTCCCTTTCTCCCTTCTTGTCTTTTTTTGTAGCAACCTGAGGGTCTTCCATGGACAAGGGGAGGGATGCTTTTCTATGAGAATTCATTAGATACAGGGGTAGCTGAATGTTTGCGTTGCTTTGGCAGTTTCTGGTTTGAAGTAGCTTGCTGTTCAGAAGAGCTAGGCATCTTTTCGGCAACTTCCACAGAAGGCTTCTTCTTCTTATGGGTCTTCTTGATATTTGGGGTCACTGAGCGCCTGACTGTTCCTTTTGCCAAGGAATGCTCCAAGGCAGCTAGCAGAACTTTGCAGGTGATGGTGGGCTCACTTTTTTCTTTCCTCAAGCGGTCAGCCTCAGCAGATACCACTTTGCAAAGTCCTTCCACACAGGAACTCAGGTCCTCTTTGGCCTTTTTGGTTAATTGCCGTTCCTTGGATTTGCAGGACCCATTCTTGCTGGGGCTTTTCTTCACACGTTTTATGACCTGCCTACATCTTGCCTTTCTCCCTTGTTTGGCCTGAGGTTTCTTCCATCTGGTCTGGTTTCTTTTGGTCTTTCTTTGGCAGGACCTTTGGTTTCTCCTGCTCCTTTTGACAGCAGCAGCCATGGCTCAGTTACGTTCTACTCAGCTCAACCACCCAGCTGCAAATGTAAATTGCCTCTCTCAAGCAATGCTCTTATATGGCTACATACATTCAAATGAAGGGTCCTCTCCAAGACACTGATTGGCTGGCTGGAACAATGCTCTACTTCCTGCTTCATAGAGCATGATTGTGTAGGGATGGGAGGGGAGAGTCAAGGAAAGGTCTTGATTAACAACCTGCACTTGCCTCTGTAGTAGGCTCCTTTATTTGTTTGTTTGTTTGTTTAAAAAACAAACAAAACAAATTCTTTCAATGACTGTTGCACCAGGAGACTGGAAATAAAGAGGCAAGACACAGTTGTGAGGTGAACTAGGGCCACTTTATTAACTACACCTTTAAGAACTTAGGAACATACAAACGCAAGAACTTATAAAACCTCTGACTGTTAAACTGCATAGGGGAAGTGAGACCGTGTGTGGGAAATCCATAATCCTCTCTCAGGCTCCTAAGTCTGCAGGGAATCCAGGTGGTCATGCTTCCAGCTCTTTTCCCCTGCCACACCCCTTCAGGTGAGGGGGAGGTCTTCCTGATTCACATCCCCCCCTGAAGCACCATAACTCCAGGTGAGTGACACAGGTTAATCTCAGGAGTGAGCCATACCCTGCATCACAGGGTCCCACAGCCCTGTGTGCAAGTCTCTGGGATCACTGTTCACCTGCAGTTTGCCTCAGGGTGCTCGCTACTTGTACTCACCTCTTCCCTTTGTCTCACACACCTGACAAGTAACCAAATTAAACCAATCAACCTATTTAATTGACTCCCTCCACTAATTGCACCTCACCAGCACTGCAGTATGGAGTAGGTGAATCCCTCCCCTCCACCAACCAATCACAGAAGAGGTCAAAAATCCCTACTCAGCTCCATCTAAGGTGACCAGCTAATCTCATACCACATACTGGGAGGGCAGAATAGGTGCTGCCCTCCTACAAACAGAAAGGGGCAAGGCCTTAAAGAGCTCCTGCTTCTCCCCTGCGCCTAAGTGCTTGGGGCCAGAGCTCTGGAAGTGGTTTCATGCCCTCCTTCTGGCCCCTGATGCAAAACTGCTCCCACCCAGACCCCTTTGGGGTCCAGATGGTAAGGAGCGGGATAGTTATCAGACAACACCCCACCTTAATAAGCAATACTTAACCTTTCATATGCATCTTTCTGCCTTTTAGCTATTTGGGAATACTTCAGTTCCTTAACTAAAAGGCATCTAGATGTCAATAGAATGAATATACTGAAGTGCTGGAGTGCAGATATTTTTAAATCTATAAGAATACTGACTTAAAAGAATAGAAAATGATAGGTTTATTGTTAGGAAATCAAATTCACGGGACATAAACCATAGGGGGTAAAATAAAGCATTGCAAGATGTGGATAAAATTACAGGATTGAGGAAAAATGAACATAAGAAGAACCTGTTGCACTACACAGTAGTGTAGTGGCAAATTCAGAAGTGCAGAGTCTCTTTATGTTAGTCATAGCCATGCCCCCCCTCCCCTTCTTGTACTGCTGGGTTGAGAATGAGTTTCTTGCTACTGCCTTCTCCCATGACAACAGACATCCCTAGGAGCCAATAAGCATGAAAGGGGAGAATGTTAGTGTCCTTTCACTCTGATTGGCTCCAACCAGCAGGAAAGGTCAAAGAAGCATGTTAGAAGACTCTTCTCAGTGGCTAACTGATTTCATCCTGATTGGCTCACAGGATGCTAGAGACATAGGGACCCTGCTGGGACCCTGTTCCCAAAAACATAAAGGGTCTAAGGCTCCCCAAGACCCTGGATGACTACACCCCTCCTGTTGAATCACGCCAGTGGCATCACATTACACTGTTTACATTGAATTGCATTTGACATTTTATTGCCCAGTCACTCATTTTGGAGAGATCCTTTTGGAGCTCTTCTCAATTCATTTTTGTTTTAATCACCTTGAACAATTTAGCATCATCAGTATTCTAAAATGTTAGTGAGACAGGATTTACATTTGCAGAAACCATGCTGGTTCCACTTCAGCAAGGCTTGTTCTTATATGTGTGCTTATTTTATCTTTAGCGGATGACAAGCTAACTGGCCTGTAATTTCCAGGATATCCCTTGGATCCCCTGTTTAGGACCCCTTCTCCACTCTATTTTCAGGCAGCATTTTGGGGTGGGGGATGTCATCAAATATTCACCAGGGAGCAAAATTATCTAACCATCAGGGAGATAATTTCAGAGAAATGTTAGCTCAGTTGATAATTAAATAACTAAAAATAACTAATCATAAGAATATTGTTAATTCATAATGGTGGATGAAGAAAATAAAGGATTCAGAGAGGAGGATTGGAAGGAGTAGAGGTCAAGTCCACTGAATCCTTCACTAATATGCAAATATCAATTGGATTAGATCCACCATTACACCCAAAATTCTGTTTTTGCTGTTTATTACCCTATCCCCAAGACTAAAAACTCCCCTGGAAGGCAGAATAGGTGGCATTTTCTTTGAAGATGAGAGGTGGACCTCTTTTCTTTGCCCCAGCCACGTTAGCAAAGGGAAGAAACCACTACTAGCATATGAAACCAGCCAGTTTGTTTTGTTTTGTTTTCTGCTGGGGACCATGGTGGTTGTAATAGCTTTAAGGAGAAATGAAAGACATGCACATGATTGCAAACCCAATGAGAAAAAATATGTTGACTGCAGTGCCCATATTCAGGTTTGAAAGTTTATAGAATAAACTCAGTTAAAGGGGGAAAATAATGTGGGTTAAAAAATAAGTGGAAGACGCCCACCTGCAGTTACAAAAGCATAAAAAGGTAATCTCATAATCAAAAGCAAAGGTGTGACTGTAAACCAAAAGCATTGATAAGAGAGGGAAAAGATGTTCAATTGAAGTTAAGTTCACAAACACTTCAAAACATAATGACACAAAGGTGAGTGAAAATAATGAAATCTAAGGGGAAGAAATCATGAATGTTTCAAAAATTGTCCAAGGAAATGTTTGAAAGCATATTGTCTTTGAAAGCAGTCTCAAAGTTGGTACAGTGGAATGAAGGGCAGCTGAAGGAAAGCTAGAGGTAATGAAAAGAGGTGGGAGAAATCCACAAGCAGTTGGGAAAGCATTAAATGAGAGGCGGGGAACCTTTTTCAGTCACATTCCTTTCTGGGCAACCTTCCAGGGGCTAGGGTGGGCTGTTCCAGAGGCAATAGTGGGCAAAGCAACAAATGTAACTTTTACCTTTGCACAATGGGCATGTTTTTTCCCACACTTCTCTATCCTCCATCCAGGCAGGCAAAATACATTATCAGTGTTCAAGGACATATTCCAGCCAGGCAAAAAACACTCAAGGAGGGTGCAGAGCAGGGCAAGTAATGGATTTTGTTTTTTTTAAAAATCAGGCATGATCATCCCTTTTGAGGGGATGCAGTTTGCCAGATTTCAGAACGATAGCTTCAGTGATTCTCCTGCAAGGACAGATGTGACGCCCTTCCCTGGCTTTCCCTGTCAGGTTCCTACCTGTGCGTGGCTACTGCCTGTCACTAGGCACCACCAGGGACTCCACCAGTCCGGACTGTCCTTTTTTATTGTTTCTCTCCCCGCTCTAGCACAGATCTCAACAGATCCCCCTGCTAGGCAACCACCAGTCACGTCCTAATACTAGTATTCCCAGAGACTCTGAATACTGGTACTGTTATTCTCTTCACCGCTGCCACCATTTGTTACAGTTTCCCTTCAGCCTTGGTCATTACCTTACCCTCCCTTCTGGTCTGTGAAACCCCAGCCAAGGATCAGGCCTTTGGTAAACCAAATTAAGTATTTATTAAAGATAACAAAGCTAACAAGATTAACAAGATTTCTTCTTAAGGCACATAAGCATATGGTTTTACTCAATACTAATCCAAACTCCACCCCCCTCCTTCTCCACTCTCTCCTGGCAAACAACTCTCTAAACCCCACCAAGCAAGCCACTCAGTTCACCTCATCCACCACCACCACCTCCCAGATTCCACTGTATCTCTTCCTTTTATACGTTCAGCCATTTTAAACACTCAGCCAATCATCTAGCATTCTACTGCCCATTCACTCCCCCTCCTCTTTCACTCCACTTACCATGTATCTTCTAAACAACCAACACTTACCATATATACATTAATATAGGAACATCACATTTCCCCCCCTTAAAACAACGGCAGAGTATTATTTCTGTTCCAGGATTTATACGTCGCGTTAACAAATAAAAGTCTCTATGGGGAAAATGTCTTCCTTTGTTCCTCCGTCTGGTCACGTCACTGCAGTCCCAGCCACTTGCCTGGAAAGTCCATTGGCCAGTACATTGTCCTTGCCTTTTATGAACTGGAAGTCCACTTGATAGTCCTGTAGGGCCCAGGACCACCTCTGCAGCATAGTGTTATGGTTTTTCATAGTCTGCAACCATAACAAGGCCCGATGATCCGTAGTCACTGTGAATCTTCGTCCCCACACGTATGGGCGCAACTTGTTCAGTCCCCACACGACCGCTAGGCACTCCTTTTGGACCGACAAATAGTTTTTCTCCCTCGGCGTCAGCTTGCGACTCAGGTACGCCACTGGATGTCTGGTGCCTTCTCTCTCCTGCAGCAAGACGACTCCCAGCGCCAGGTCCGACGCATCTGTAGCCACGATGAATGGTTTCTCATAGTCTGGTGCTATTAATATGGGTCCTTGGCACAAGGCTTGCTTCAGTAGATCAAAAGCCTTCTGACATTCATCCGTCCATACCACACGCTCAGAACACTTCTTCTTTGTTAATTCATGCAAGGGGATAGGCCACAATTGCACTGCCTCTACCTTGCTCCATAAGGGGGTGATTTTCCCACTCCCCACCCCATGTCCTACACAGATTACTTCACTCACAACTTTCCCATTCACACAGCACAGTACAGATCTGACTGGGGCATGCTCTCCAGTATCAATGGAATGTATAACTATACTGGTTCGGCCAGGTTTATTACTAAAGAGATTCCTATAGGTTTTCAAAACTCTCAGAATCTCTTCTTTTACTTCCTCCTTCACCTCCTCTGACCATTCCACTTGATCTACCCCTCCTTTGTCTTTGCTTTCCTGTACCAAATCTGGAAGTTCAGGCCCACTTCCCTCAGGGAATAAGGTAACTTGCAACACCTGTGCATCCCTGGTATGGTAAGGCTTCAACATATTTACATGAACCACTTTGCTTTTGTCCAATTGGTCTGTGGTGATTACATACGTCACTGTGTCAAGCCTTTCTCTGATGGTATATGGTCCTTCCCAGTTAGCCTGTAATTTGTCATGTTTCCTGGGTATGAACGCCATAACCATATCTCCCACATCATACACACGTTCCCTGGCTGTTCTGTCATACCAGTAACATTGCTTCTCCTGTGCTTGACTCAAATTCTTTTTCACCACCTCCATCATTGATGTTAATTTATTGCGGAATTCCAATACAAAATCTACTACAGATGTTTTGTACTCTCCCAGGGTTCCTTCCCATGAATTTTTTAATAGTTCCAAAGATCCCCTCACTTTTCTAGTGAACATGAGATCAAAGGGTGAGAAGCCTGTTGACTCTTGAGGGACTTCTCTGTATGCAAATAAGAAGCATCCCAAACGTTCATCCCAGTCTTGTGGGTGATCTTGAACATAGCTTCTGATCATGCCCTTCAAAACGCCATTGAATCTCTCTGTTAACCCATTAGTGGCGGGATGGTAAGTAGTGGTCTTTAGATGTTTTAGACCACAACATTTCCACATACATTGCATCACTTCTCCCATGAATACACTGCCTTGATCCGTCAGCACTTCATGAGGGAAACCCAGCCTCATAAAGATTTTTAATAAAGCCTCTGCCACTACAGGGGCTTCTACAGATCTTAGTGCTTCTGCGTCTGAGTACCTGGTGGCAAAATCCACCACCACCAATAGATATTTCTTGCCATGCCTTGTGGGTTTGGAAAAAGGGCCCACCAAATCTATTCCCACTCTATAAAAGGGTTGTCCAATTATAGGAAGGGGCTTTAAGGGTGCCTTAGTCTTTACTCCACTTTTCCCCACCTTTTGGCATATTCCACAAGATAGACAATGTTGTTTTACATCTTTGGAGATGTTTGACCAATAATAGTGTGCCGCCAATCTCCTCTTGGCCTTTTTTATTCCCAGATGTCCTGCACATGGGACATCGTGGGCTACCTCTAGCAATCTGGTTCTGTATTTGCTAGGTACTATCAATTGCTTCACTGGTTCACATTCATCCTTTCTCTCAGCGGGCATCCACAGTCTATATAAAATCCCATTCTCACACACAACTTGATTCCTCAGTTTGTCAGTGAAAGGAATCTGTTGGGTCAGAGCTTGTTCCTTTATCTGCTTCAAACTTATATCTTTATGCAGCTCTTCCCTGAATTGCTCTGCTTCTTTCTCATCAGAGACCACTTGATACAGTTTGTCTCCTTCAGCAGGCCTGCTAGTGGTTGCTATGGTGACCTGAGGCTGGTTAACAGATTCCACCCTGTTTGTTTCAGCCCCCCTTAATATGGCTTCTTTTTCTCTGCCAATTTGCTGTCTGGTCACTACATAGATCTTTCCTTGGGCTCCCATTACATCTCTTCCCAGTATTACTGGTTCTTGTTGCTGGGCATTAATGCCTACTTTATATCGGCCCTCTCGGCCTCTCCAAGTCATTTCCACCAGGGCCACAGGCAAACTTTCTGGTTGACCCCTCACTCCTTGGATAGTCACAGTTTCCTGAGGTAATATTACCTCAGATTTTATTAAATCTGGCCTCAGCAATGTTTGAGCAGCACCAGTATCAAGCAATGCCCAATAATTTGCCCCTTGTACACTCACTTCCTCTCTCAGACTTGAATCAAGGTCTGTTACTTCTGTCCAGTTTATCTGGCAGAACTGAACCTTTTTTGCTGTTTCTAAAGCCTTGGGCTCTGTTTTCACTGCCCTTGTCTGAGCAGGATTACTAATGGGGTTGGCAACCTCACATTGAAAACGTAGGTGCCCCGGTCTACCACATTTGTAGCATAATTTCTCCTCACTTTTAGGGTACACAGATCCACTCTGGGGTGTCCTGTGCCCTTCAGATTTTACTGGAGGACTCACTCGCTGTGGTACCACATCCCTTCTGCCAGCATTATATGGTCTGGGTTTAAAATCTCTTGATGTTTTCCCCACCCAGCCAGTTCTGTTGGAGGCGAAGTGATCCGCCATCTCTGCGGCCTCCTGCACCGATGTAGGGGAACGGTCTTTGACCAGGAGCCTTATTTCTGGTGGTAACTGATGGTATAATTGATCCAATATCACGAGGTTTTTCACCTCCTCCACAGACTGAGCTTTTTCACTTGTCAGCCATTTCCCAAATATGTCCATCAGTTTTGCCCCCAGCTCCACGAAAGACCTCCCTGTCTGTATCTGGCAGTTTCTGAAAAGCTTTCTAAAATAATCAGGCCCCAGTCTGAATCTTTTAAACACTGCTTCTTTGAATTCAGCATAGGTGACGGGCCTGTCTGAGGGGAAATATTGGTATACCTCAGCCAATTCCCCTTTAATCAGGTTTGATAAATACTGCATGTATTTATCTTCAGGTAGCCCCCACAACTGAGCTGCCTTTTCAAAGGTTGTGAGATAAATTTGAGGATCTTGACCAGGCTCATAGACAGCAAAGTCCTTTGGAGTAATTTTTATTTTTGCTCCATCTCTGTCTTTCCTTGTCTCATCAGAATGAAACTTCTCTCTTTCAAATTTTAACTTTTCTGCCTGTAATTCCGCATCCACTCTCATTCTCTCAAATTCCAACTCCCTCTGTTTTTCCTTCTTTGCACCTTCCATCCTCAATCTCTCAGCTTCCAACTCCCTCTGCTTGTCTTTTTCCTCAGCCTCCCATCTTAACTTCTCTCTCAAGTACTCTATATAAGCGGGATTGCTTAAATATCCTTCTGGGGTCTCTTCCCTGACAGGTTGTTTTTGCTGGGCAGTTGCAAATCCTATAAGTGCTACCCTCAATTCATCTACCCCTTTACCCTCGTGAGGTAAATTGAATGTTATGCACTTCTCCACCAGCTCCTCTCTTTTCATTTTTATGTATTCAGCCATGGTGTTTGAGTTCACTCACTCTTTGCCACACACTCTTTGCCAGTCACTCTCACAAGTAATCTTGTTTTGTTATTTCTGTTTGCCACACCACTGGTAGGGATTCTCTAGTATTCGTATCTCACTGCTACAGCCAACACCTGTGACGTAGTCTCCTTTGTCACCACGTATCTTTGGGACTCTCTTTGGTTCGTATCTGGATTCTCTGTTGTTCGTATCCCACCGCTACTGCCACCACATGTGACGCCCTTCCCTGGCTCTCCCTGTCAGGTTCCTACCTGCGCGTGGCTACTGCCTGTCTCTAGGCACCACCAGGGACTCCACCAGTCCAGACTGTCCTTTTTTATTGTTTCTCTCCCTGCTCTAGCACAGGTCTCAACAGATCCCCCTGCTAGGCAACCACCAGTCACGTCCTAATACTAGTATTCCCAGAGACTCTGAATACTGGCATTGTTATTCTCTTCACCGCTGCCACCATTTGTTACAGTTTCCCTTCAGCCTTGGTCATTACCTTACCCTCCCTTCTGGTCTGTGAAACCCCAGCCAAGGATCAGGCCTTTGGTAAACCAAATTAAGTATTTATTAAAGATAACAAAGCTAACAAGATTAACAAGATTTCTTCTTAAGGCACATAAGCATACGGTTTTACTCAATACTAATCCGAACTCCACCCACCTCCTTCTCCACTCTCTCCTGGCAAACAACTCTCTAAATCCCACCAAGCAACCCACTCAGTTCACCTCATCCACCACCACCACCTCCCAGATTCCACTGTCTCTCTTCCTTTTATACGTTCAGCCATTTTAAACACTCAGCCAATCATCTAGCATTCTACTGCCCATTCACTCCCCCTCCTCTTTCACTCCACTTACCATGTATCTTCTAAACAACCAACACTAACCATATATACATTAATATAGGAACATCACAACAGACTTCACTGTTTTGGAGTGGGAACAAAAGGAATCATGAGGGAGGATGGTGGAGGAAAACATCTGAGGTGGGGGGTGGCACCCTGCGACCCCAAGGGTCTTTGGTGGTAGACTGGCTTCTGCCACCCAGAAGGGGATACAGTCTCTTTTTCCAGTGGGAGAGTTCTCTCCCTTGACCTGCCCAGTAGATGGAATGGAAAAAATAGCAAAGATCCCCAGGAGACTAGGGTGGGACAAATGTCACCCCTCTCCCAGCAAGAATCCTGTTTACCCAAGAGTTGTTGGTGGGTAGTTGGCCCTCCCCCCAAGATATTTGGGGATCCAATGGAAGTTTCTTAACTAACTTGAATGGGGGAGACAGAGATCACTTTTGAAACCAAACACAGTTTTTACCCACCCACACACACACACACACAAAAGAAATCACTATGGTGGAAGTGTCCTGCAAAAATAATTCACTATGATTAAAAGCTAGACTTGCCCATCAAAACAAGGGATCCCCCACCTGCCCACACTCTGCCCTCTTGAGCTCTTGGTGTTTCCCCAGTCAGCTAGGTTTCTCAGGGGGAAAAAAAGAAAAGAAAATATGGCCATGTGTTGTTGGACAGCCAAGACCACAGAGTGTTTTGGAAGCTTGGGGGATCCCTGATCTACTTTGAGACACCTTGTTAATGGTGCTATCTGACTCAGAAACACCAAAAATCTCCGACTACTCACCTCAATTCCCCTTGTAATTTCTGTAGTTTAGGTTGGTGCCCTTTGAGACTGGTAGGGCAGAAGCCAGGGAGGCCAACAGTAGGGGGAGCCAGACTAAATGGCTAGTGGAGCTAGAGCCAATCACAGGGAGAGACAACTAATTCTGGTGTTGTCCCTGTCCTCCTCCCTACTGAATTCTATAAGAGCAACACTGAGACTAAGAAGGAGGAAGAGGAGGTTGACAGCAAGTGCCAAGCCCTGGACTGGTTGTAAGCAGGGGTGTAGTTGTCCAGAGTCTCGACTGATCTTAGACCCCTTAGTTTTTTGGGAGCGGGGTCCCAGTAGGGTCCCTATGTCCCCAGCATTCTTCAAGCCAATCAGGATGAAAGGGGAGCGTGTTAGTCACTAAGAAGAGTCTTACAACTTGCTTCCTTGGCCTTTCTTGATGTTTAGAGCTAATTGGAGTGAAAGGAGGTGAGTCAGCCAGTGAGAAGACTCTTTTCAGTAGCTAACACTCCTATGAACATCTGTTGTTGTGGGAGGAGGCATTCACAAGGATCTCATTCTCAATCCAGCAGCAAAAGAAGAAAAGGGGGAAGGGTATGTGTGGCTGTGACTCTCAAGAAGGGACCCTGCACTTCTGAATTTGCCATTACATTACTGGTTGCAAGTAAGGAGGTAGGCAGGTGGGAGCTGGCTGAGGACAGGCTTGGTGGGACAGTGCTCCTCTTGCCCTAATGGGCTGGCCTCCATTGAATTAGCGGTATGCACAGTACCAAGGCATGCCAATAATAAATAACAATATAATACCTAAGTTGCTACAATAGATAAAGGCATTATTGAAAAAGCAATCCTAGTACACTTATAAGGCCAATTGAACACAGTGGAATTTACTTCCAGGTTAACACAGAGGAATAAAGGAACAGGAATAAAGTAGGAATGGCATTGCTTAGACGCCTTAGAGAATCCACCTCTGGCAAATTCTGACCTGTATTTTCAGGTACTGGATATGTTTACCGGAGTAGATAACAAAATGCTGGAACTGGTTTTTAGTTCGTGGAATACTTTTCCAGAATTCTGCAAGCTGGATGAAAGGAAATAGCTGCTTCCCTCTTCTGGTTTTTTTTTTTGCACTAATGCCCCCTCCCAAATAAATTTAAAACGGAATTTTTCCCTTCCCAAGGCATGCCAATTCCCAGACTGTTTTAGATCTTAACACAGTTAATTAATTATGTGATAGTGCAATAGCAAATTTTATTTTTAGGTTAAAATATATAATTCAAATAAGGCCCTGGATCCTTGGACTTTTCAAATGGATATTGCAAGTATGGAAAGTCTCAGTACTATATGGCTGTTTATAGGTAGAAAGGCAACAATCACAGAGAGGAAAGGAGGTTGGATGCCTTTATGCTTTTGGATTGAATGAAATATCTTTGTGGCATCAAAACTTCATTATGGTAAGTATGACAATACCGAACTTGTTGCCTCAGTCTATCCATTTTTCATTTTTCATAATTACAGCCTTAATATACACTTTTTTTTTTAAAGAAAAGACCATTGTTTAGGAAAGCTGAGATGAAAGTCAAATGTGGTAACATTTTTCTTTCTCTTTGTTCATAAGGCCTCTGGAAACTAATGAGATTTATTCTGAGAATTAGTTTATAATTGTGCTTTAACAGCACTGTGACATTTAATAATGTCAGAAGGATTTTGCTTTAGGCCAAATGATTTCATTCTCTGTAGAAAATTAATTACTGCTTTCTGAATAAACCATGGGTGTGTTTTTCCCCCCAGTGAGCTAAGCAATATTTTCAAGGTTAAGCTGCTTTCCGAAACATTGAGGAAGTGTTTAAATGAAGAATAAATTTAGAGATGGAGAAATGGAATATTAGTTTAACCACACTGTTAGAAAACAAACAGATTGTGTTAGGCAGTGGCATCACTGAAACATCTATTATCACTGATCAGATGTGTTGGGGAATATGAGCGTAAAATATTTTCTTCCTCTTTTTTTTAATGGAAAGAAACTTTTAACAACTTGAATAATAAGGCTGGGATCCTGCATGGTCTTTTTAAATGACTGAGTCAAACTGGGGAGGTGGCATAATCTATGGCATATTTCACTCCCCTGTAAAATTAGCCTTACACCTCAGTGAAAATATGGGGTGGGGCATCTGCCAAAATGTTCCCCCATTCAGAGTGATGACTGAAAACATCATTCTGCCTCTGATCTGGCTTTGTGATGTTGTCATGCAGCCAAATTTGATTGACTGCAGGGTATTGCAATGCTTTCTGCTGGCTGATGGTTCGATTATGTATCCAGCAGGAAGTTAGACCTCTTTTAAAAGAAAAGAAATTGTGCCGTATCAAGAATGAGTGTAAATGGGATTGGCGTTCCTGCCTTGAATGGGGGCGTGTTTGCCGCCACCACCCCCACTATGCAGAAGACTCGGGAATGTTCCCGAAGGTTTTGAGTGGGGTCAGGTGTGGTCTTTGGACCAATTAGGAAGAAGGGATTAGCAGGTATAAAAGCCCACTCCTCCCTTGAATCTTGCCTCTTTTCACCTCGTGACACCCTCCCTCCCTCCCTGTCAGTATGGGCTTTGCTAGTTGCCTGTTGGGGCTGAGTAGGAATCATTTGGGGGGGATTTCAGAATACTTTTAGTTTTGCCTACTCCATACTTTATGGGTTGATTCAATTGGCTTCCGGGAGGGTTGTGGTTGTCTAGCTTTGGCTGGCATGGAATTCGGGCAGGTGAGGAAGCAGGGAGTAAAATTAGGAGACTGAGGCATTTTGGTAAAGGGCACTCGCCAGGGAACCATCAGTGCTGCATGTCTGGTGGCAATCTGGGGAGTGTCCTTGTGGGACCAGCTTGCGCATCATGATGAACGCCTGTACAACAGGGCCAGGCTGCAGAGGTTGGAACCACATACCTGGCTCTACTAGCAAGGAGGGAGAAGTTCCCACATCCTTGACTGGTGGGTTATAGTCCGCACTGACTGACATGCCCAGAGGAATGGAGGGAATACTCCCTCCCAGTTAGGTTGATCCTCACCTGCCCGAAGCAGTTCAATCCAGTTAATTGGTTGGAATTGGCTAAGGTTTAATATTTGTTATATTTTAATAAATATAACATTATTCCACATTTGTGTCATGAGTCTTCTTTGGTGTGGTGGCAATGAAATGGTGTGAATAATGCAAGGCTGTGGAAAGGCTTTCAGAAATGTTTAGCCATGAACTTGTGGCTTAGTAACAGGGTTGGGGAACCTTTTTGGCTCCATGAGCCAGATCCTTATCAGGATTGGTGTCACAGGCCCAATTTGACAGGTAGGTGGGGTTACCCACCTGTCAATCATATGCCATCAATATGTCATCATAAGATTGACAGATGGTCCCCCCCCAACTGCTAAAATCCCTTGCACAGGGTGCCCAAGTGTTGGCTGTCAGGCCCTTGGGAATCACCGCACAATAGGTATTGATAGCCCTATGCTCTGTAATTGACATTTTGCCTTGTCCTTCAATGTGTATCTTGACTCAGTTGCTGGATTCAAGTGGAACTAGTTGCTAAATAACTTCTGTTTCCTTGCAGCTTCTGGTGCTGTATTCTGCATTGTGTAGGCTTCTTTGTGGGGTGCTGGTGTATGGGTGGCTTCAGGGCTGAATGTGTCCTTCAACTCTGATGATACGTCAGATTTGTCTTGAAATTCTCCCCATCCAAGAACTTTTTATCTGTGACCCTCTCTTAAGATCTCAATCAGTTTTTTGACATACCTTATTACGGTTATAATTAACAAAATCTCCCAGTTTTGGACTAGTCCAAATCTCCAGGTTTGAACTGATAAATCCAGCCAAGAAATGGAACTTGCTTTGGTTATTCCAACTTTTTTTCTTTTTCCCCATTATTAAAGTCAATCCATTCTGATTTCTTTAAATAAAGCTTTTACTGAAACAAATTCTGTGATTATTTTAATTACATGGCTAAAACCTTCTACTGTATCAAGCAGTGCTAATGCTATATCATCAGTGCATAGCAGAGGTGAATAATTTATCTCCCCCTGTGAAGAAATCCTGCTTATTTGAATTAAGTTTTAATGGATATAGTATAATGTGTTCTGACATTTGTACTGTAATATACATGGCAATGTATTTAATGTGGGAAGATTTCTGTCTGGTCCAATGAAAGTTAGTTTAAGTGTTGTGTGGGACCCTAACTGCCAGAAAAAAGAAAAAAGAATAGAAAGTATGCATATAATAGTGCAGGTTTATAATTTTCAGTTACAGTGTGATTGGCTGGGAATAGAGGGGCCAGAAGAAGTATATACATGGCTGGGTGCTGGTTAGCAGGAGTTAGTTGAGGTTGGAGTTGTTGGTGTTTGGGAGTCACCCAGAAAAAGGAGGCAGCAGAGGAAGAGGAATGGGGAAGAAGAAGGAAGACCTGAGAGGCAGCTGGAGTAACTTGGTTGCCAAAGACTAGCTGACGATAGTAGAATCACATGGCTTGGTCAGAAGAGACAAGAAGCAGCTTGAAATGTTGGTCTCTGATAACTGATCAGCAGGGCTGGTGCCCAAAGGTGGCTAGGTCGGGCCCTGGCCAAGGGTTCTATGGCCCACAGGGGCCTTTGAAGGGCCCCTCAATCATAAGAACATAAGAACATAAGAACATAAGAAGAGCCTGCTGGATCAGGCCAGTGGACCATCTAGTCCAGCATCCTGTTCTCACAGTGGCCAACCAGGTGCCTGGGGGAAGCCCGCAAGCAGGACCCGAGTGCAAGAACACTCTCCCCTCCTGAGGCTTCTGGCAACTGGTTTTCAGAAGCATGCTGCCACTGACTAGGGTGGCACAGCACAGCCATCATGGCTAGTAGCCATTGATAGCCCTGTCCTCCATGAATTTGTCTAATCTTCCTTTAAAGCCATCCAAGCTGGTGGCCATTACTGCATCTTGTGGGAGCAAATTCCATAGTTTAACTATGCACTGAGTAAAGAAGTACTTCCTTTTGTCTGTCCTGAATCTTCCAACATTCAGCTTCTTTGAATGTCCACGAGTTCTAGTATTATGAAAGAGGGAGAAGAACTTTTCTCTATCCACTTTCTCAATGCCATGCATAATTTTATACACTTCTATCATGTCTCCTCTGATCCGCCTTTTCTCTAAACTAAAAAGCCCCAAATGCTGCAACCTTTCCTCGTAAGGGAGTCGCTCCATCCCCTTGATCATTCTGGTTGCCCTCTTCTGAACCTTTTCCAACTCTAGAATATCCTTTTTGAGATGAGGCGACCAGAACTGTACACAGTATTCCAAATGCGGCCGCACCATAGATTTATACAACGGCATTATGATATCGGCTGTTTTATTTTCAATACCTTTCCTAATTATTGCTAGCATGGAATTTGCCTTTTTCACAGCTGCCGCACACTGGGTCGACATTTTCATCGTGCTGTCCACTACAACCCTGAGGTCTCTCTCCTGGTCGGTCACCGCCAGTTCAGACCCCATGAGCGTATATGTGAAATTCAGATTTTTTGCTCCAATATGCATAATTTTACACTTGTTTATATTGAATTGCATTTGCCATTTTTCTGCCCATTCACTCAGTTTGGAGAGGTCTTTTTGGAGCTCTTCGCAATCGGATGGGGGAGTAGCGCTCCCCTTCTGTGATCTGCGATCACAGGGAGGGAGCTTTCAGGCCACCCACCCATTCGCTTGCTCCACCTACCTTTCTCTCCTGTCTTCTGAGGGTTGCCATCAACCAAGATGGTGGTGGAGGCTTTTTAAAGAGGCTGATGCTCCTACTGCCATCTTGGTTGATGGCAGGCAAGTGCGTGTGTATGCCTGTAGCATACTGGGCATGCGTGCCATCAACCAAGGTGGCGACAGGGACATCAGCCCCATAGAGAAACCTCCACTGCCATCTTGGTTGATGGCAGCCCTGAACACAGAATGTGAAAGAGAGAGGTAGGTGAAACAGGCAGGAGCTGCACACTCAGGGCAAGCTGGTGCCCAAGGGCTTAGTCATGCCTGGCGCCAGCCCTGCTGATCAGAGTACCAATGGAAGATTTCCAGGGCAGTGTTGAAAGAGAAACCTGCACTTCTATAAGTCAATAAAGGGTTCAAAAAAGAGATTTCCAGTAAAGTCCACAGTGATAGCATTGGTGAGGCTTAACTGGGGTGGAGAGAATAAAAGGGCAATTTGGCTGATGAGTTTTAATAAAGTAACTGCTTCCTTAAAGCTGTCTTTCTGTAACATTCATAGCTGAATATTCAAGTGTTTGGTATTTAAAGTGACTGTAACAAGTTAATAAGCCATGTACTTATTTAAAGAAACAATATTATTTTTCAAGTAACCAGATAAGTTTGTGCACTTAATAATATTGTAATAAACAAACAAATAAATAAATAAATACCTTTGTTAAATATATCTGTATCTGACTGGCTTTGTACTACGTTTGTACTGCACAGTTACTGAGTTATTGCAAAGTTAAGGGTGCAGAGGGAATAAAGTGAAACTGTCAGAGTGTGGAAAAGTTGCTTTTTTGAACTACAACTCCCATCAGCCCAATCCAGTGGCCATGCTGGCTGGGGCTGATGGGAGTTATAGTTCAAAAAAGTAACTTTTCCAAGCTCAAAGGTGGCAGTGGCACAGATTTAGGAGAAGCATAGGAATGTAAGTTTTGCTGTTATAGAGTTCCCTCCACACACCCCTTCCCTCCACAAGAAAAGTTTGATAGGTGGAACACCCACCCACTAGGAACTTAGACAGGACTTTGTTGTCTCTCTTAAACAAGAAGAGAACGGTAATATGAAACTCCCAATACAACTAAGGCTGCATTCAGATGGGACTTTATTCTGTATTCCCAACATTTTCTTACTTGTTAATTTTTGTGTTTCTGTGATCTTTCACACGATGTAAAATCAACTTCTGGAAATCTAGCAGAATCTAGTGGAAGATGATCATGCTGAAGTTGATGATGACCATAATCACCACCATTTGAATTTATATCCCATCCTTCCTCCCAAATTGTTTCCAGAAAAAAATCCATTTGCAGCCTTGGAAATCTGAAATATTGTGGAGACTTTGCAGTGTCAGTTTCCCATAGTTTTCATGGTTCACACTCCCATCACTCCTGTAGCAAAATCTTGGATGGTATTTTGGCATACCATTGGGCAAACTGAATTTCACGTAGGGGAGAGGTGTCTGATCATGTTTATTGTCATCACACCATGCCCACTTGTGTGAATGAAATTTAGTGCAACATGGCTGTATATTATATTGATCAAGAAGCCACATTTCCATAATGCAACAGGTACTGCAGCATGAAAAGGATGTTAGACATCGGGATGGAAGTGCTGGCATTATAACAAGCCAGTAAAACTAACACAATAAACCCCATGTCTGAATGCAGCCTAAGCCCAGTGCCACCTAGTGACTAAACTATAAAATGTCACTATCCATACACACATGATTCGTAGGTTCGTAATTAGATTCAGTTTCCCTGTTCTGAAGTTGATCACCGAGTGCCAACAGACTCCTAAATCACCAACATTTTAAAAACGGCCAAGTTATACTGGCTGTATATTTTTCCCTATGACCCACTAGCTTTCCTGGGTTGTATTGGAATTTAGTTAATAAGCTGTTGCAGTGAAAATGCTTCTCAAATATAGAACAAAACATAGTCCTTTCCAGTGGCACTTACTTCATGACATGCCAATGTTAATAATTTTTGAACAGCTGGCACCAAAACACTACAGAATAATCAGCTTAGTTGTTGCCTAAGTAATTCATTCAATCCTGACTGATTCATATTTTGTTACAGGATGTAAATGCTGAATAAACAGCTCTTATGCTAATGCATTGCCTGCTCTGATAACATGACATCCTACATCAGTTTTCAAGGACCACCTGAAGTCATGCAAATAAATTATTTGGCCTTAATGATGACAACAGCTTGCTCATTTGACTAGGAATAATTGGGGGATTTACAAATTGCTGGGGGGGGAAGGAAGAGTGAAAACAAAGCATTTATTTTTCAGTAAATAAATATTTTTGTTATCAGTATTATTTATTTCTGAAACATCAGATGTGTGCCTGATGCTACCCAAATGCATTTCTAAAAATCTCACTACCCAGGGGCCAAATAAAATGAGATAAAGGAGATCTGTGACTGGATCTCTCCATTTTCCTCACATTAAAGCTGCTGTGTGGGGAACAGGGGTGGTCCTATTCTGATAGCTCAGAGGTAGAGCATTTGCTCTGCATGAAGAAGGTCCCAGGTTCAATCCCTGGCATCTCTAGGTCTGACTGGAGAGACTCCTATCTGAAATTCTAGGGAGCTGCTGCAGTCAGCATAGACGATACTGAGCAAGACGGACCAATAGTCTGACGTGGTATAAAGCAGTTTTCTATGTTCTATGATAAGAGCACCACGACTGAGCCATAGGATGTTTGCTCCTCCTTCCCATGCAGTTTTCCAGTAGAAATAAAGCTGCTGTTAGCCCTGGGTGGGGTAGGAGGACAGGCATGAAGTAGGCATCTGTGTAGCCCAATACAAGTTGAACCTCATGTATCTTAAGAACTACTACACAAGAATGTCTTTTCAGTCATGGGCCCCCGTCTGTGGAATGCTTTCCCAGGGAAACATGCCTGCCCCCATCCTTGGAAGTCTTTAGGAGCTTTTCAGTTCACCAAGACCTTTGTTGCCTCCTCATTCATAATTGGCGATCACTCATGGCCAAGTAAGATTGTCTTCCAGGATAAGGTCTTTAAGTGACTGTGGAGACCAGTTCTGGATCCACACAGCCTCCCACAGTGAGGACATAGGTTTCCAGATTGAAGATGGTCGCAATGAGGATTTGTTTGATGTGCCTTCTGCTTAGCTCATTTGTCTCGTTCGCCCTGTATTCGGGCTTCTTCGAAGTCCATAGCACCTTTGATAATAGCTGACCTCCATTTGCAACGTTCATGGGCCAAGACTTCCAAGTTCTTGATGCTCATGTTACATTTTTTTTAGATTTGCTTTAAGAACATTCTTAAAACTCTTTTGCTGTCTATCGATATTCCATTTTCCATCCTTAAGTTGGGAGCAAAGTAGCTGCTTTGGAAGACGGTAATCAGGCATTCGAACAACATGGCCAGTCCAGCGAAGTTGATGTTAAAGGATCATTCTTTCAACACTGGTACTCTTTGCTTCTTCCAAAAAGCTATCATTAGTCCGTCTGTCTTCCCAAGTAATTTGCAGAATTTTCTGGAGGCAGCGTTGGTGGAATCTTTCAAGAAGCTGGGAGAGATGTTTATAAATGGTCTGTGTTTCACAGGCGTACAGTAAGGTCGGTAGTACGATGGCTTTGGTCTCCCTGCGAATATCCCGATCCTCAAACACTCTACACATCATTTGGGAAAATGTGGCACTTGCAGAGCTCAGATGATGTTGAATTTCAGCATCGATGTCAGCTTTTACAGAGAGATGGCTGCCGAGATAGGGGAAGTGATCAGCGTTCTCTAGCATCACACCATTAAGCTGGATTGATGGTGAAGGACTCCTACATTGGTGCTCATCATTTTGTGGGGCGGGTTAGGAGTTGGTCATCATTAATATGTTGCTGGATGAGCACTGTATGGAGTTTGTATAGTCTCCCTGGGCTCCTACTGGGAGGAAGCGTGGGATATAAATTTATAGCCTGGATTATTGTAATGTGCTCTATGTGGGGCTACCCTTGGGTTGGTCCAGAAGCTGCAGCTGCTGCAAAATGCAGCGGTGAGACTGCTCACTGGGGCAGGATATCGCCAACATGTCATCCTGCTTCTGAAAGAATTGCACTGGCTGCCCATTAGCTACCAGGCTATTTTCAAGATTCTAGTTTTGGTGTACAAAGCCCTATACAGCATGGGACCAGAATACCTGAAAGACCATCTTATGTCTTATATACCCAATCAATCACTGTGCTCTGCAGGTGAGGGCCTCCTGCAGATACCATCTTATCGGGAGATCCGTCTGCACAACATAGGAGGTGGACCTTTAGTGTTGTGGCACCCACCTTTTGGAATTCCCTCCCCTTAAATATTATACAGGCAACATCTCTGTTATCTTTTCAGCGCCTACTGAACACTTTCCTCTTTCAACAAGCCTTTTAAGTTGAGACTTTATCCCAGTCTGCATCTGTTTTGGAACTGCTTTTTAATACATTTTTAAACCTTTTTTTAAAAAAAGATGTTTTAAAGCTTTAAAAAAATGTTTTAAAGCTTTTTTCCTGTTTTTATCATGTTTTAAAGTGTTTTAGTACTTTTGTTTGCTGCCCTGGACTCCTACTGGGAAGAAGGGCAGGATATAATAATAATAATAATAATAATAATAATAATAATAATAATAATAATAATAAAATTACTACTGCTATTACTACTAATACTAATACTGCTATTACTACTACTAATAGTCATTTTTTTCTGGGTTTAAATTGTTTTTATGTATTTTTTTTTGTCAAAACACTGAGAATTTTTATTGTACAAATTTGTTATTTAAAAACAACCACCACCTAGATTCCTAGATTGTGCAACTTGCTCCCCCTACAGTCCTGTGTGGCCACACAACTACTGGCATTCCAGGCTCTGTTTTTTTTAAAAAAAAAAATCACCAAAACACACATATATAGGGATAGAAGAAGAAAAAAGCAATTCAGTTTGCATTTAAAGGTGAACATACCTAATTCACACTTTCCAAGTATGCAGAACAAAACACAGCCATCCTTCGAAATTCTCACTTCTCTGAATTTTGCAGTGCAGTTTTTCAATGATGTGTGCAAAAATGCATATGCTGGAGTAAAATGTGCTTAAAATGCATATATTAGTGAAAGGCTGCTTTCACACATGGGGCTGATTAAAAAGGGAGTGCTTCTGTCCCAATTTCTAAAATCCCTTTCACTCTGCAGTACCTGTTGCATTAAGGAACAGCAGCTTTTTCAGCTGACATAGTAGCATTTCGCACAACTGTCTTTCACACATCTTGTTTTTGTCCCTCACCCATGCACACTGTTCCCAACTGTGTAAGAAGTTTAAGATTTCATCCCATCGCCATGCAAGCCCTCTCCCTTTAGAATCTGACTTTTAAAATTGTTTTACTTGTAACAAGACAGGGCTGTGTGTAGGAAATGCTGCTGCTATCTGTGCCGATCCTGGAATACTGGTACAATTTTCATCAGGCAAAAAAACCCACCCGTGTAACTAAAGGGAGGGAACGCACTGCATGCTGGGATGCCTGTTACATGTGTGGCTGCAGCTAGTGAAAAACTCCTGCAATATTCCAGGTTCCCAGCCTTGCTAACGGATTATTTCTGGTATCATTTATCACAGAAACTAGCACTAAACTTCCACTATATTCCACTACAATTCTGGAGCTACCTTGTGCGTTGTGTGAAAGATCAAAAATAATGCTCAAATTACCAGTTAAGAAATCATCAGAATAACAGAATAACGTGCAGAGTGAATATTTATTTATTTATTTATTACACTTGTATACCGCCCCATAGCCGAAACTCTCTGGGCGGTTTACAGCAACCAGAGTGAAAGCAGCCAAAATAACATACAATGAATTATATTTGGAAACATTGTTTTGCAAAAATGTATATGATATACAAAATTGTGTACAAAATATAAATTGTCTGTTAGTAGAAATTTGCACTAAAATGCTGATGAATCTTCATGAGGATTTTTAAAATAAATGAATAAATTGCAAAGTGATGCAGAAATGTGGAAAACTGAACCGAACACACACATTTTATTGCACAGAGACTTTGGTTTTTGATTGTTTGTTGCTTCCCTAGTTTATTGTTGTATTTTTTAAATTATGTTTCAGCTGTGTTGTAGTAACATGTGTGTGTGTGTGTGTGTGTTAGAGAGAGAGAGGTTTAACATCAATTCCTCTTCCCAGGGAACTCTTGGAACTGTAGTTCTGTGAGGTCTCCTAGCAACTCTCAGCACCGCTAATAAACTACAGCTCCCAGGATGCTTTGCGGGAAGCCATGACGGTTAAAATGGGATCATAGTGTTTTAAATGTAACGTGCAGATATGGACTTATATAATACTTGTGAAGTTACTTGAACACTTAGTAAAACTGCTATAGAAATGCTAACTCTTTGCTAGATGCACCCAAAGTGACTTGCAACACCTTTTCTTTACTTGGACATACTCTCAGTTGACTTTCAGCAGGACTTGTGTGCCAGAAGCACTTATTAGCTTCTTCAGCATCCACACTTCTGGCTTGGTTCCAGTTAATTTTCCTTCCCCACATCAAACTCACAGCTATCAATGAACAGTGAATGGAATATTTCATTCACATGCATAAGCTTTACAAAACCATCATTTAGATCCGCATACTTCAAATCCCGATGCAGGAAGAGTTCCATCCATCCTAGAAGGCTCATTTGACTTTAATCAAATTGAACAAAGTAATGTTTTGGAATGGGGGGGGAGATATATTCTAAATATATATTCTAAGCCACCCATTTGCATATCTGCACCCATCCTACCCAGAAGCAGAAGCACAATAGTAAGCCACAATGACATTAATTAGTTATACAATTTCATCATTATAGCTTTGGCATTTTTTAGAAATGTTCATAGATGTGATATTCTACTTCCAACATCTCTGTTGGCTAGGAAGTATTATCAACACTTGACAGAGCAGATATTTAGATCCAAAGACTTCATTCAAAAGGCAACAAACATTAAGTATTTATCGTATAGCACCATGACTACACATGGCACTTTACAGAGCACATGAAGACAGGTCCTGGACTTGAGGACCTCACAAGCTAAAGTTCAACTCGGGACATCAAAGGAAGGGAAGAGAGTAGCAAGCAGGGTAGTAAACAGGGTTCACATCAGTAGTATAGTGGCAAATTCAGAAGTGCAGGGTCCCTTCATGTTATTCACAGCTGCACACCCCCTTTTTTGCTGCTGGGTTGAGAATGAGATCCATGTTAATACCTTCTCCCACAACAACAGACATCCCTAGAAGTCAGTAAGCATGAAAGGGAGAGTGTTAGCTACTTAAAAGAGTCTGCTCAGTGGCTGACTCACCTCCTTTCACTCTCATTGGCTCCAGTCATCAGGAAAGAACAAGGAAGCATGTTAGAAGACTCTTCACAGTGGCTAACACACTCTTCTTTTATGCTGATTGTCTTATAGGTTGCTGAAGACATAGGTACCCTGCTGGGACCCTGTTCCCCAAAAAAGTAAAGGGTGTAAGACCCCCTGAGACCCTGGACGACTACACCCCTGGACCACATCCATACCTTACATTGTTTTGGAAAGTGTGAATTAGGTAAGTTTGCCTTTAAATGTGAACTGAATTAAATAACTCCCCCATTCCTAATAATGATCTGCCCAGACTGAATCAAGTGAGTCTGGTTTGGAATCAGCATTCTGTGGACTCCTCCCACATCCCTAATTTTATCTCAATGTGTACATTTCTAAATATATTTTATCCCAAACACACAATTTCTTACACATTTTGATATTTTTTTGAGACAAGTCCTGCATCACAAAATTAGGAGAAATTCCTGTTAGGAGCTGTGAATTAGGTTGGTTTGATTAATATTACTTACTGAACTAAATTCTCCACTATCGCTGTTTTTTATATATACAAAGGTGAATGGAGATGTGTTTTCAGAGGGCTCCGCTTTACCTAGTTTTTCACTCCCTTCAGTTCTTTGACTTTACAAACAAATAATAAGGCTCAAGTGTGACAAGGGGGTGTTACCTCTGGATTAGATATCCATGGTGGAAAATAACAGTGCTTTAGACAAGTGGTCACCAGTCTAAATGTGGGCCAGTGGAAATGTCTGGAATTTTGGGCAAGTGCCAACGGTGCCAGTCAAAACATGACTGTCCTGGGGTGTGTGGCATAAATAAAAAATATGCTGCGAGGCATAGCAAAATACAAAATGGCTACCATGGGGGCTTGGCATAATGACTTCAATGCAGGGCCCCATCTGCACTATACATTTAAAATGGTATCATGCCATGATAAACAGACATGAATTCTCCCACAGAATCCTGGGAACTGTGTGCTAAGAGCTGTTAGGAGATCCCTGTTCCCTCCACAGAACTACAATTTCCAGATTTCCCTGGGAAGAGGGATGGGAACTGTAGCACTGTGAGGCGGAATAGGGGTCTCTTAAAACTTATCAGTAGCCTTAACAAACTACAGCTCCTAAGACTCTTTGAGGGCAGCCATGACTGTTTAAAGTGACATGATACTGCTTTAAATGTATAGTGCAGATGGGGTCTAGAAGAGACTAAGCCAGTGCTAACAGGTACTAGGCAGAAAGAGCAAACAATCTCTTGTGTGATGTGAATTTTTGAGGAGATTCTCAGCGAGAACTTTCATGGGCACCATAGGAGGTACTAGCAGGCACATTGGCTCCCATTCTCTGGCCACATTCACACCATACATTTATCCCACTGTTATTCCGCTTTAAGCAGCCAAAGAACCCTCAGAAGTGTGGCTTGTTAAGGATGCTGAAAGTTAAGAGAACTCAATTCCCCTCACAGACCTACAATTCCCAGAGTTCCCTGGGAAGAGGGACTGACTGTTAAACAACTCTGGGAACCCTAGCTCATCACGCATCTTAAGCACCATCTGTCCACACTGAGTATCCATTCCTAAAGTTTGCTGAGTGTTATGATGTATGCCCCTTGCTAAAAGTTTTTTTTTTAAAAGTGCTGCAAAGAATATGACAAATTGGACAATACGCAGGCTTTAAAATTTCAAACCTCCTTTGGAGTGTATAGCCTTGCCAAACAATTATTGTACACCTCTGTAATTCTTACCCAATGATGTGTCTCATTTTTCTTTCTTCTCTTTGGAAAGGGGAGGATTCCTCTCCCCTTCCCGTGTTCCACTCAAATAGCTATTCACCATTCAATATGCCACGGAAAGAGAGAAAGAAGTGGGAGGTCATTTTTCTTCCTTTCCAAGCACTTTGTATCTTCCTCTTGAATCACCTTATAAAGTGACAGGCAGAGCAATCCAACTCATGGGAAGCTGGCAGAGGGGTGCTGGCAGAGGAGGAGGAGCTGGCAGGAAGCTCCACTGCATTCATTGGCTGTTTGGGAGCCACTGGGCTGGCTAAATGTCAGCGCAGCCAGGAGCTGCATGCACAAATGGAAAAGAAAAAGGCAGCCCTCACAAATACCCCTACTAGTGAGTAGGCGCTCCCCATTATTATTATTATTATTATTGTTGTTGTTGTTGTTGTTGTTATACCACATTTTCTACAAATACACATGTGCTCAAAGCAGTTCACACAAATAGTCCAAATGCAATAGCACAGCACATAATAAAAAGTATAATCACTACATTAAGAAAAAAAATCTATATATACATTAAAGAATAAATGAGCATAAAGCTCAACAACAAAGCCAAAGCAAAAATATTTAAAACTAACCCCCAAGCTGATACAAAATCTCTTCCATCCCCCGAACCCCCATAGCTCAACCCAAAGGGCCAGAAAGTCTTCTGAAAGAAGCTGCGTTTGAAGGCTTCCAGGGCTGGAGCGTGGGGCAAGGCAGGTGGAAATAGCCTCCCCTGACGACAAACCGAGTCTCTCTCCCCTCACCATTGACTTCCATTACAATTATTTAGACCAACCTTTTTCTTGGCATAATTTTGGCCCGGATCTGGACCAGCAGGAGTGCTCGGAATGGAAGTTAAATGTTGCATAAGTCCCCCTTGGCTCCTTGCCCACCACATCCCCCCAAAGGCCATTTTCCAGGCCTTCTGATGGCTTCCACCCGTTCCAGCAGGCTGGGCTTCCCCAGCAGACCCCCAGCTGAGGTGGCAGGGTCCCAGCTCTGCCATAGCTGAGAGACTTCTGCTGGCAGAGCCTGGACCCTGCCACCACAGCTGGGGGTCTGCCATACCCAACTCCCCTCAGCCCAGAGTAAAAATGAGTTGGATTGTGCCCCAAAATCTACATACAGACTCAGTCTCAGTTACCATAGACTTTGCAAATAATACTAATGCTAATGCTAATGCAGGAACAAGAATGCGAACTCTAGAGCAGGGATGTAAGAAGGCATTGTTTTCCATTCCAGCCTGTATTCATCACATGCAGCACCACTTCTGTTCTACTGTATTTGGTTTTCCACCAAAAAAATTACATTATTCGTCTTACTATCAGCTGGGGTAAACATATGCAACTTGTGCAATTCACATAATTAATTCAGTAAATTACATAAGTCACATTGTCATTACTTTATTCCATCCCAGTCATTTCAATGACAAAGGAAACACAATGCAAATGGAGGAAGATGTAATTGATTATGCATTGCTTGTGGACTGAAAGCAACAACAACAGTGAACACTGATCATATTCACTAAATTTCTGTTCCGGGCATGGGCAATTTCCACTCCTGTTTCCATTTTTGTCAGAATTCTCTAACATTCCTAGTATACACTGTGATACAGAAAGCACAAAATATTTCTTGTGACAGTGGGCAGTAAGAGTGTCAGGGTCTAGAGCAGCCTTTCCTAACTAGTGGGCCACCAGATGTTGTTGGATCACAATTCCCATCTTTCCTGACCATTGGCAATGCTGGCTGAGGCTGATGGGAGTTGTGGTCCAACAACATCTGGTGGCCCACTAGTTGGGAAAGGCTGATATAGGGGAAAGGCCATAGCTCACTGGTAGACCCTGGAATCAAAGCATTACCATACTAATGGGTTGAACTTATGCACAGGCCCAGCGCCACTACAAGGCATACTCAGGCAGCTGTCCAAGCACTCTAGAAGGACTCACATCTGATGTCTGCCCTGGGCCAGATTCTTAATATGTCAGGGATGGGGAATCATAGGACCAGGGGCGAAACGCAACCATCTAGGCCAGCCTTTCCCAACTAGTGGGCCACCAGATGTTGTTGGACCACAATTCCCATCGTTCCTGACCATTGGCAATACTGGCTGAGGCTGATGGGAGTTGTGGTCCAGCAACACCTGGTGGCCCACTAGTTGGGAAAGGCTGGTCTAGAGCAAGACTGCTGAATAGGATGAAGAGACACTGATCTGAATCTGGAACATTAAGGGTATGCATCTTATGGAGCACATGCATGCAGATACACTGAGGTCTATCTCAGGGATGGGGAATCTCAGGCCCACAAGCCAATTTCAGCCCTCTAGTCCTCTCTCTCTGGCTCTTGAGACTCTCCGCAGGCCACACACCCTTTCCCCATGCACATCACTCCTCACTCACATTCCTTTGCACTCTCCTTCGGTGTGATTTGCTAGGGATAAAGGATAGAGACTAGCCTACTTTACAAAGGTAGAATTTGCATTCATTACCTTTCCCCCACCCCAGTCCCCTGCTTTGCATCATCCTTGGGTGCTTTTGTCTCACTGGAACTTGTTTTTTTAATTCCAAAAATGTCTCTTGCTGCCTGGATGGAGAATAGAGGGGAGTCTGTGTAGAAACTATCCTCCTGTGAAGCTTATCATAGAAGGGGCATGACGGAGATCATTTGGGAGAGAGTTCCATAGGGTGGGGGCCACTATTGAAAAAGCCCTCTCTCTGGTCCTCACCAGTCTAGCTGTTTCAACTGGTGGGATCGAGAGAAGGTCTTCTGAGGCTGATCTTGTTGAGCGGCATCCCTGACGATGTTGGAGGTGATCCTTCAGACAGATTGGTCCAAAACCGTATAGGGTTTTAAAGGTCAAAGCCAACACCTTGAATTGGGTTCGGTAAGCAACCGGTAACCAGTGTAACTCCTTCAGTATAGGAGTGATATGGTCTTGCCGGCGGCTGTCTTTAATCAGACGAGCAGCCGCATTCTGTACCAGCTGCAACTTCTGGACCGTTTTCAAGGGTAACCCCACATAGAGCGCATTACAGTAGTCTAGGCCAGAGGTGACCAGGGCATGTACTACCGGTGGGAGCAGATGATTGGGGAGGTAGGGGCGCAGCCGCCGTATCAGATGAAGTTGATACAGCGCTGACTGGCTCACAGCCGAAACTTGAGCCTCCATAGAAAGCTGGGAGTCAAGGATGACCCCCAGGCTGCGGATCTGGTCTTTCAGGGGCAATCGTACCCCATTAAGCACCAGGTCCAAATCCCCCAATCTTCCCTTGTCTCCCACAAACAGTACTTCAGTCTTGTCCGGATTCAGCTTCAGCCTATTCCTTCCCATCCAGCCACTCACCGCCTCCAGGCATGTGGACAAGGTTTCAACAGCCAACCTTGGTGAAGATTTAAATGAGAGATAGAGCTGCGTGTCATCTGCATATTGATGACATCGCAGCCCAAATCTCCTGATGATTGCCCCCAGTGGCTTTATATAGATGTTAAACAGCATCGGGGAGAGGATGGAACCCTGTGGCACCCCACAAGTGAGAGGCCAGGGATCCGAAACCTCCTCCTCCAATGCTACTCTTTGGTACCTACCGGAGAGGAAGGAGTGGAACCACTGCCATACAGTGCCCCCCACACCCAGCCTCCTCAGGCGGTCCAAGAAGATAGCGTGGTCAACGGTGTCAAAAGCCGCTGAGAGGTCGAGGAGGACAAGGAAGGTGCCTTCGCCCCTGTCCCATGCCCTCCTCATATCATCTACCAAGGCGACCAAGGCTGTTTCAGTCCCATGTCCAGGCCTGAAGCCCGATTGAAATTGATCCAGATAATCCCCTTCCTCCAAGTGTGCATGCAACTGTTTAGCCACCACCCGTTCTACCGCCTTGCTCAAGAATGGCAAATTTGAGACTGGGCGGAAGTTATTCAAATCTTGAGGATCCAAGGAGGACTTCTTTAAGATTGGTTCATAACTAATTCAAGAATCTCCAGTTTTCTCCATTCTTACATCCTCAATCAAATACCCTTACCCTTAGTGAATGCCTCATAACTCATAGAAAAGGGCTGTAGCTCATTGGAAGAGCCAGGACCGGTGCCAGACGGCAGCCAGGTCAGGCCCTGGCCAAGGGCCCCTGGGTCCCAAGGGGCCCTTGAAGGGCCACTCCTTAGGGTGGGTGGATCGTGCTCCCTTCCATGATCTGCATCAGCATCAGCTCCCGACCCTGCTGTGGATTGTGAGAGGGAGCTCCCATGCACCCCCTACTACCGTGCAGGCCCGTGACGCCCGCCTGCATGCTCCATCTACCTTTCCCTTGACATAAATAGTGGTTGCACTGCGGGTGCAAGCCTCCCATCAACCAAGATGGCGCCCGAGATTTCCCTGAGGGGCTAATGCCCCTGCCGCCATCATGGCTGATGGCAGGGATTTGTGTGCGTAGCACGCATGCATGCCATCAACCAAGATGGCTCTGAAGGCATCAGCCCCTTAGGGAAGACTCAGCTACCATCTTCATTGATGGCATGCATGCAAGCAGAGCGTGGGCAGCATTCACCAAGGGAAAGGAAGGTAGGTGGAGCATGCGTATGTGTGCACGTGTGTACCAGGGCCTGGGGCAGGCTGGTGCCCAAGGGCCCCGGCATGCTTGGCACCGGCCCTGGGAAGAGCATCTGCTTTGTAAGCAGAAGGTCCCAGGTTCAATCCCTGGCATCCCTAGCTAGGGCTGAGAGAGATTCCCTGCCTGAAATCCTGGGGAACCGCTGCCAGTCAGTGTAGTCAATACTGAGCAAGATGGACCAATGGTCTGATTCAGTATAAGGCAGCTGTTCCAGTGCTGATACATATGTACATCCTTTGGGTAGTGAGCCCACTATGAAAGCTAGTGTCAAAACCTGTCCTTTGATTTCTAAAATGTCTTCTCCCCCTGGCAAAAGAGGCTTTTATTTTTCTGCCTCATTTGCAGGGTCCCCTGTGACGCCCTTCCCTGGCTCTCCCTGTCAGGTTCCTACCTGCTCGTGGTTACTGCCTGTCTCTAGGCACCACCAGGGACTCCACCAGTCCGGACTGTCCTTTTATATGGTTTCTCTCCCCGCTCTAGCACAGATCTCAACAGATCCCCCTGCTAGGCAACCACCAGTCATGTCCTAATACTAGTATTCCCAGAGACTCTGAATACTGGTATTGTTATTCTCTTCACCGCTGCCACCATTTGTTACAGTTTCCCTTCAGCCTTGGTCATTACCTTACCCTCCCTTCTGGTCTGTGAAACCCCAGCCAAGGATCAGGCCCTTGGTAAACCAAATTAAGTATTTATTAAAGATAACAAAGCTAACAAGATTAACAAGATTTCTTCTTAAGGCACATAAGCATATGGTTTTACTCAATACTAATCCGAACTCCACCCCCCTCCTTCTCCACTCTCTCCTGGTAAACCACTCTCTCAAACCCACCAAACAACCCACTCTTTCTCTTCTCCCCCCAGATTCCACTGTATCTCTTCCTTTTATACGTTCAGCCATTTTAAACACTCAGCCAATCATCTAGCATTCTACTGCCCATTCACTCCCCCTCCTCTTTCACTCCACTTACCATGTATCTTCTAAACAACCAACACTTACCATATATACATTAATATAGGAACATCACATTCCCCCCACCCTTAAACAACGGCAGAGTATTATTCCTGCTCCAGGATTTATACGTCGCATTAACAATATAAACAAGTCTCTATGGGGAAAATGTCTTTCTTTGTTCCTCCGTCTGGTCACGTCACTGCAGTCCCGGCCACTTGCCTGGAAAGTCCATCGACCAGTACATTGTCCTTGCCTTTTATGAACTGGAAGTCCACTTGATAGTCCTGTAGGGCCCAGGACCACCTCTGCAGCATAGTGTTATGGTTTTTCATAGTCTGTAACCATAACAAGGCCCGATGATCCGTAGTTACTGTGAATCTTCGTCCCCACACGTATGGGCGCAACTTGTTCAGTCCCCACACGACCGCTAGGCACTCCTTCTGGACCGACGAATAGTTTTTCTCCCTCGGTGTCAGCTTGCGACTCAGATACGCCACTGGATGTCTGGTGCCTTCTCTCTCCTGCAGCAAGACGACTCCCAGCGCCAGGTCCGACGCATCTGTAGCCACGATGAATGGTTTCTCATAGTCTGGTGCTATTAATATGGGTCCTTGGCACAAGGCTTGCTTCAGTAGATCAAAAGCCTTCTGACATTCATCCGTCCATACCACACGCTCAGAACACTTCTTCTTTGTTAATTCATGCAAGGGGGTTGCTATTTCCCCAAAATTTCTCACAAACTTCCTATAAAATCCAGCCACACCCAGAAATGCCCTTACTTGTTTTTTGGTTAAGGGGATCGGCCACGCTTGTATTGCCTCCACCTTGCTCCATAAGGGGGTGATTTTCCCACTCCCCACCTTATGTCCTAAATAGATTACTTCCTTTAGTCTAAACTGGCATTTCTTAGCTTTTATTGTGAGGCCTGCTTTTCTTAAGGCCTCCAATACTGTTGTCAGGTGTTGGACATGCTCAGGCACCGACTTGCTAAAAATGGCCACGTCATCGATATAGGCCACTGCAAAATCTGACATGCCTCGCAACACAGTATTGATTAGCCTCTGAAACGAACTTGGTGAGTTCCTTAGTCCCATGGGTAAGGTCACAAGCTCATATAACCCATCTGGTGTACTGAAGGCAGTTTTGGCTCTGGATTGCTCGTCTAGTTCCATTTCCCAAAATTCTTTACAGAGATCTAGTGTAGAGATAATGGTTGCTGCCCCCAATAACTCTAACATTGCGTCTACCCTAGGCATAGGATACGCATCTGGGACAGTAATTTTATTGATTAGCCGATAATCAATGCAAAACCTGGTCGTTCCATCTTTTTTCGGAACCAGGACAATACTTGAGGCCCAGGGACTGATGGATTCCCTGATCACTCCTAATTCCAGCATCTCTTCCACCTCCTTTTTGATCTCATTCAAAACTTTCCCATTCACACGGTACGGAACAGATCTGATTGGGGCATGATCTCCAGTATCAATGGAATGTATAACTATACTGGTTCGGCCAGGTTTATTACTAAAGAGATTCCTGTAGGTTTTCAAAACTCTCAGAATCTCCTCTTTTACTTCCTCCTTCACCTCCTCTGACCATTCCACTTGATCTACCCCTCCTTTGTCTTTGCTTTCCTGTACCAAATCTGGAAGTTCAGGCCCACTTCCCTCAGGGAATAAGGTAACTTGCAACACCTGTACATCCCTGGTATGGTAAGGCTTCAACATATTTACATGAACCACTTTGCTTTTGTTTAATTGGTCTGTGGTGATTACATACGTCACTGTGTCAAGCCTTTCTCTGATGGTATATGGTCCTTCCCAGTTAGCCTGTAATTTGTCATGTTTCCTGGGTATGAACGCCATAACCATATCTCCCACATCATACACACGTTCCCTGGCTGTTCTGTCATACCAGTAACGTTGCTTCTCCTGTGCTTGACTCAAATTCTTTTCCACCACCTCCATCATTGATGTTAATTTATTGCGGAATTCCAATACAAAATCTACTACAGATGTTTTGTACTCTCCCAGGGTTCCTTCCCATGAATTTTTTAATAGTTCCAAAGATCCCCTCACTTTTCTAGTGAACATGAGTTCAAAGGGTGAGAAGCCTGTTGACTCCTGAGGGACTTCTCTGTATGCAAACAAGAAGCATCCCAACCGTTCATCCCAGTCGTGTGGGTGATCTTGAAGATAGCTTCTGATCATGCCCTTCAAAACACCATTGAATCTCTCTGTTAACCCATTAGTGGAGGGATGGTAAGTAGTGGTCTTTAGATGTTTTAGACCACAACATTTCCACATATATTGCATCACTTCTCCCATGAATACACTGCCTTGATCCGTCAGCACTTCATGAGGGAAACCCAGCCTCATAAAGATTTTTAATAAAGCCTCTGCCACTACAGGGGCTTCTACAGATCTTAGTGCTTCTGCGTCTGGGTACCTGGTGGCAAAATCCACCACCACCAATAAGTATTTCTTGTCATGCCTTGTGGGTTTGGGGAAAGGGCCCACCAAATCTATTCCCACTCTATAAAAGTGTTGTCCAGTTATAGGAAGGGGCTTTAAGGGTGCCTTAGTCTTCACTTTTTCCCACCTTTTGGCATATTCCACAAGATAGACAATGTTGTTTTACATCTTTGGAGATATTTGGCCAATAATAGTGTGCCGCCAATCTCCTCTTGGTCTTTTTTATTCCCAGATGTCCTGCACATGGGACATTGTGGGCTACCTCTAGCAATCTGGTTCTGTATTTGCTAGGTACTATCAATTGCTTCACTGGTTCACATTCATCCTTTCTCTCAGCGGGCATCCACAGTCTATATAAAATCCCATTCTCACACACAACTTGATTCCTCAGTTTGTCAGTGAAAGGAATCTGTTGGGTCAGAACTTGTTCCTTTATCTGCTTCAAACTTATATCTTTATGCAGCTCTTCCCTGAATTGTTCTGCTTCTTTCTCATCAGAGACCACTTGATACAGTTTGTCTCCTTCAGCAGGCCTGCTAGTGGTTGCTATGGTGACCTGAGGCTGGTTAACAGATTCCACCCTGTTTGTTTCAGCCCCCCTTAATATGGCTTCTTTTTCTCTGCCAATTTGCTGTCTGGTCACTACATAGATCTTTCCTTGGGCTCCCATTACATCTCTTCCCAGTATTACTGGTTCTTGTTGCTGGGCATTAATGCCTACTTTATATCGGCCCTCTCGGCCTCTCCAAGTCATTTCCACCAGGGCCACAGGCAAACTTTCTGGTTGACCCCTCACTCCTTGGATAGTCACAGTTTCCTGAGGTAATATTACCTCAGATTTTATTAAACCTGGCCTCAGCAATGTCTGAGCAGCACCAGTATCAAGCAATGCCCAATAATTTGCCCCTTGTACACTCACTTCCTCTCTCAGACTTGAATCAAGGTCTGTTACTTCTGTCCAGTTTATCTGGCAGAACTGAACCTTTTTCGCTGTTTCTAAAGCCTTGGGCTCTGTTTTCACTGCCCTTGTCTGAGCAGGATTACTAATGGGGTTGGCAACCTCACATTGAAAACGTAGGTGCCCCGGTCTACCACATTTGTAGCATAATTTCTCCTCACTTTTAGGGTACACAGATCCAATCTGGGGTGTCCTGTGCCCTTCAGATTTTACTGGAGGACTCACTCGCTGTGGTACCACATCCCTTCTGCCAGCATTATATGGTCTGGGTTTAAAATCTCTTGATGTTTTCCCCACCCAGCCAGTTCTGTTGGAGGCGAAGTGATCCGCCATCTCTGCGGCCTTCTGCACCGATGTAGGGGAACGGTCTTTGACCAGGAGCCTTATTTCTGGTGGTAACTGATGGTATAATTGATCCAATATCACGAGGTTTTTCACCTCCTCCACAGACTGAGCTTTTTCACTTGTCAGCCATTTCCCAAATATGTCCATCAGTTTTGCCCCCAGCTCCACGAAAGATCTCCCTGTCTGTATCTGGCAGTTTCTGAAAAGCTTTCTAAAATAATCAGGCCCCAGTCTGAATCTTTTAAACACTGCTTCTTTGAATTCAGCATAGGTGACGGGCCTGTCTGAGGGGAAATATTGGTATACCTCAGCCAATTCCCCTTTAATCAGGTTTGATAAATACTGCATGTATTTATCTTCAGGTAGCCCCCACAACTGAGCTGCCTTTTCAAAGGTTGTGAGATAAATTTGAGGATCTTGACCAGGCTCATAGACAGCAAAGTCCTTTGGAGTAATTTTTATTTTTGCTCCATCTCTGTCTTTCCTTGTCTCATCAGAATGAAACTTCTCTCTTTCAAATTTTAACTTTTCTGCCTGTAATTCCGCATCCACTCTCATTTTCTCAAATTCCAACTCCCTCTGTTTTTCCTTCTCTGCACCTTCCATCCTCAATCTCTCAGCTTCCAACTCCCTCTGTTTATCTTTTTCCTCAGCCTCAAAGACCCGCTGCTTGTCTTTCCCATCAGCTTCCATCCTCAATCTCTCAGCTTCCAACTCCCTCTGCTTGTCTTTTTCCTCAGCCTCCCATCTTAACTTCTCTCTCAAGTACTCTATATAAACGGGATTGCTTAAATATCCTTCTGGGGTCTCTTCCCTGACAGGTTGTTTTTGCTGGGCAGTTGCAAATCCTATAAGTGCTACCCTCAATTCATCTACCCCTTTACCCTCGTGAGGTAAATTGAATGTTATGCACTTCTCCACCAGCTCCTCTCTTTTCATTTTTATGTATTCAGCCATGGTGTTTGAGTTCACTCACTCTTTGCCACACACTCTTTGCCAGTCACTCTCACAAGTAATCTTGTTCTGTTATTTCTGTTTGCCACACCACTGGTAGGGATTCTCTAGTATTCGTATCTCACTGCTACAGCCAACACCTGTGACGTAGTCTCCTTTGTCACCACGTGTCTTTGGGACTCTCTTTGGTTCGTATCCCACCGCTACTGCCACCACGTGTGACACCCTTCCCTGGTTCTCCCTGTCAGGTTCCTACCTGCTCGTGGTTACTGCCTGTCTCTAGGCACCACCAGGGACTCCACCAGTCCGCACTGTCCTTTTATATGGTTTTTCTCCCCGCTCTAGCACAGATCTCAACAGATCCCCCTGCTAGGCAACCACCAGTCACGTCCTAATACTAGTATTCCCAGAGACTCTGAATACTGGCATTGTTATTCTCTTCACCGCTGCCACCATTTGTTACAGTTTCCCTTCAGCCTTGGTCATTACCTTACCCTCCCTTCTGGTCTGTGAAACCCCAGCCAAGGATCAGGCCTTTGGTAAACCAAATTAAGTATTTATTAAAGATAACAAAGCTAACAAGATTAACAAGATTTCTTCTTAAGGCACATAAGCATATGGTTTTACTCAATACTAATCCGAACTCCACCCCCCTCCTTCTCCACTCTCTCCTGGTAAACCACTCTCTCAAACCCACCAAACAACTCACTCTTTCTCTTCTCCCCCCAGATTCCACTGTCTCTCTTCCTTTTATACGTTCAGCCATTTTAAACACTCAGCCAATCATCTAGCATTCTACTGCCCATTCACTCCCCCTCCTCTTTCACTCCACTTACCATGTATCTTCTAAACAACCAACACTTACCATATATACATTAATATAGGAACATCACATCCCTCCCCCACATTTTTAAAACAATTTTGGTGGGTGCAAGATTGAGCTTACTTTATCATGATGCGGTTACTGAGGGTGGTGTGTCTGTCCCCCCTTTCAGATAAACATTTCTCCAGTGGTTTGCAGCCTTCCTGGCTGCCTGAACCTCCTAATCTGAAGGAGGAAGCAAAGAGCCAGGGCCACCCTCTAGACTGGTTGTAAAGTAAGAAGGCAGGTGGACGTGAAGGAACTAACCCCAGCCTTAGTTCCTTCACGTCCACCTGCCTTCTTACTTCACAACCAGTCTAGAGGGTGGCCCTGGCTCATTGCTTCCTCCTTCATATTCTTGGTGTTGCTCTGCAGAACTCAAAGAGGAGAATGGGGACAAAAGATGAAATAATTGGCTCTGGTGCCTCTTACTGTTTATTCTCCCTGCCTTCTGCCCTGCCAGTCCCAATGGGCATCAGCCACCACTGGGCACATCTATCACCTTTCCCCTGTAATAAACTCACGAGAAATCTTCTGGGGTTTAAAGTAGATTTGCCCTTGTGCCAGTTGCAGAGCCACACCCCTTCCTTGGAGCAGGACTGTGCACTGCACTGATTGGCTGCCTCTCATGCCAGTCATGAAGCTGCCTCTCCCCTTCTCAGAGTAGTTTTTGAAGGAGTAAACAATCCAACCCTAAAGTGCTGGTCTAACATTTGAGAATTCAAGGAGCTTGTGACCAAAACTAGCCTGAAACCTTGCAGGGGGGTGGGGGCACTGGATCTGGAAGCTGAATATGTGTCAATAAAAGAGGAAAATCTGGGAGCAAAGGCACAGCGGAAAAATCTCCTTTCATGTGCCTAGTCCAGGTGCAATTTCATGAAGGTTAGACAAAGTCATCGTTTCCATAGCAACCACAGCTTCTGTGACACAAACAATTTGTGAGCCAGGAACGAAAGGCGTCATGTTCATTGAAACTTGAAGGATGCATAAACTGTGCTTGCAGGTCCTGGTGGTTGGCTGGATGTTCCGTATGGCCCTCTGTTTACATGGTTAACAGTGAAAGGAAGGCACTATGTAATGCACATGTAACAAGAATTGAAACCATAAGGTTGGAGAAGACAGATAATTAATCTTTTCCCTTAAATCTTGCTTGACTGACACTCTTCTATTTAATCAACAATAACTACAAATGCCCAGTTCTACATTCACAGAGATTAATACTGCGTAGAATCCCCACTGACTGCATTAGCACACACTGAAAAGGCATTAAAACACATCCATAACTTTGTAAGCACCGTGATTCTGCACATGTCAGGGAGGACAAAGAGAACAGAGAAATCCTAACCATGTCTTCTTAGAAGCAAGTCCTACTGATTTCTCTGTGGCTTACTCCCAGGTATGTCAGTAGAATTGCAGCCTTGGAATGCACAACCGGTATTTACCCTGATATGTTAATCTCTCACACACAGAGACACACATCTAGACAGATCCATTTCAGTTGGGGTTTAGGTCTAAGTTTCAACCTAAGAAAAAGACAAGGGGAGCGCATCCCCTGTTGAATTTCCTCGATCTTTCAACAGCTTCCGGTTCCATTGACCATGGCATCTTTATGGAGTGCCTATCAAAGTTGACTACACCACTCTTTGGGGATTCCACCCATATCTGCACAGCAATTTCCAGAAGATGTTGTTGCAGTGAGGCCAATTTCTCTGACATTTTCGGGGGCAGAGACAGCCAAGTTTCATTTAATAAAACCTTGATTTTATCTGTAAATGTTTGAATTTTTCCTCCAAAAAGACATTTTACTGTTTGCTGTTTTTTGTTTTTAAAAAAATACAAATAAAAACTGGGCAAATTTGCTTTTAAAGTGTAAGCATTTCCCCTTTAAAATACACATTTTGTATGTATTAATTTATGAATTTCCCCTAAAATACACATTTGTGTGTGCATTTCCCCCACAAATATGCATTTTTGTGCACAGTTTTGGAGCTAAGGACCGTATCACAAAATCTGGAGAAGTGTAGAATCCAATGGGTAACAGCCTTCCAATCCACAGATTAGTTCAAGATGTGAATTTGGTTGGTTTGTCCCCCTCATAGCAGTGAATAACCCTGCAAATGAGATCAATAGCTGTCTAAACTCATCACCCACAAAAAGGAGTTGAAAACTTGGTCCAACATTTCATTTCATTCCTAGTTTTTATTTATTTATTTTCTTACATTTATTTCCCACCTTTCTTTAACCAAATAACCCAAGGTGGCATACATGATTTCTCAGATGTCTCCCATCCAGGCACTGACCAGACCCAGCCCTGCTTAGCTTCAGTAAGGTGGAGGCTTCATGTGCCTTCAGACCATTTCCTGGGCCCCAGTTTATACACACTAGAGAGAATAAAAACACTACCCCCCCAAAAAAAAACTCCTCTGAATACAGCTTACATTTAAATCAGCATGCTTAGGCATGAGTTGCATAAGTGCTGAACTTTGCCTGAACCATGTTCCTTGTTGTAAAGAATAATAGCACGCAACTCAGTCCTAAATGTGTATGCTCAGAAGCAAGTCCTCTTTTCAATCTGTCCAAAATTCGGATCACTGCAAATTTTGAAGAATGTCTCTTTTGGTGCTCATATTTTCCTGGAAAGTGCAAATTTGATAGTCAGCTGTAAATGCAAACTGAATTGAAATTCTTCTCCATCCCTAGTGTGAACTGAAATGCAGCTGTCCTTTGAAAATTGCACTTCCCTAGGTTTTGCAGTGCACTTCTCCAACCACACAATGGGTACAAAAAGGCATATATTGGGGGGGATGCATAAAAACGCATATATTGGGGGAAAGTGCTTGTAAAAAAGTATATACTTGTATATACTTACACAATTGTAAAACAACAGTGTATGCTCATATTAAAATGCTGACAAGATTCATGGGGGCATTCTATTTTTTAATGCAAACTGATGAAAAAATGTGGCGAACTGTATGTAAGACTGGGGAAAACAAGAAACTCTGAGAAACCAACACTGACATACTCGTCCATTCCTCCTCCCAAGTGAGCATGCTTAGGATTTCTGAGACCACAATTCTATGAGCACTTACCAGGGGTATAGTCATCCAGGGTCATGGGGGGTCTTAGAGCCCTTGCTTTTTTGGAAGCAGGTTTCCAGCCAGGTCCCTATGTATGAGCATGAAAAGAGAGGTCAGCCACTGAGAAGAGTTTTTGTCTTTCTTTGCTGATTGATGCCAATCAGAGTGAAAGGAGGTGATTCAGCCACTGAGAAGACTCTTCTCAGTAGCAAACACACAGCCTCCTCTTTCATGTGGATTGGCTCCTAGGGATGTAGCGGAGTATGGACCTGGAGATGACACAGAGAGCAAGGGAGATGAGGGAAAGTGGAAAAGGGGTGTGGCTGTGAGGGGTGCGACATGTGTATCATGGAGGGACTCTGCACTTCTGAATTTGCCACTATACTACTAGCATGTACTGCAGAGTAAGTCCCATTGCATTGAAATCAGTGGGATTTTCCTTCAGAGTAAACCCACAAAGGATTGTGCTGCATTTCTTATGATCTAAGCAGGTAATTTAGAACTCCAACAACTAGCAGGAAATGTGGATGAGGAAAAAGAAAAAAAATACAGGTTGAGTGGACTGTTGTGCCTCAACCACCACCATCTTGCTTTTAGTAGATGATGGGCATGTTATTTATTTCCCCCCAAATACACTTTTATATAGCAATGCTGTTTTATTTCCTCAGCCTTTGCTGTATTTAGAGGTTTACAGGCAAGCCTCACCCCCCCCGTGCCTCTTTGTCTCCTTCCTTAAGATCACAGCTATTGGTTCGCTTTCCTAACCTGTTACAGTACCTCTGAGGTAATTTTGTTTGATTCTGTTTCACCACACACACACACACACACACACAATCCTTATATGTATTATAGTCGCTGTCCAATAACCAGGCGTGTTTTGAACCAAAGTGATTTATTAAATTTGGATACTTCCTTTACAGGTTCTTAAGTGTGTGGTTACAAAGAAACATTATTTACTTCTTAATGAAGTACACTCATTAAATTGTCCAATTAACACCAATAATAATGATCTGCCTCTCTACCCACACTACAACCACTCCTCCTACCCTCTCTCTCCAAAAGTCCAGCTCTATCTGCTGTTCAACTTCCAAACACTCAGATACAAACCCTCAACCCCCATTCACCCAGACAATCACAAACCAGCTTAAACCAACATCCTATCTTACTCATTCCCTCTTCCCAACACTCATCACTTCCCTTAAACATTCTAATATACTAAATCAACATATATAACACAATACACATACAACATTTTAACATACAAGTGTGGAGCATCACATGGACCACACCAAACCTGCCTCCTAGACCCAATAAGCGGAACATGAAATATTTCTGACATGGCATATGCATCTATTCAATTTTGGTCCTGTTTTCTACAGAAGCCCCATTTTGCTGAAATACAGGCTCTGAGCAACAGATGAGGAATTGTCATGCCAGGTCAACATGTCTAAGGCTTTGACTTCAGACTCTTTGTTCTGCACATTGGTGATTTGTGCTGACACAGAGACAGATGAGAGGCTATATTTTGGTGTCACCTGGTTTTTGCATTCAGGAACTGTTCGCTTCGCTAAAATTACAATTCCCCTCCCCTCCATCACGTCAACTTTACTTTTTAAAAATTAGACACATCTGGCTTTTGTTATCTGGAAACGAAGAAGAACAGGCTGGAGGGACAGATTTATATAAATTTGCGAGTGTCACGCAGCAGTTATACTGCAGTTTGCATTGCCACAGAAGGTGGTGCTGCAAACTACAGTGTCACCCAGCCATGCTGGACCCAACGCCAGGTGGGCAGAAGAAAGGTTAGTGGTCAACATTGGGCTGCAGCCCAGCGGGGGGGGGAGAGAAGGTGAGCGAGTGCACAGTGGCTCAGCCATGCTGGGCTCAATGCTGGTGGGGGGGGAGAAAGGGGAAGGAAGGTGAGGGGTGCACTGCAGTCCATCCACGCTGGCCTCAAGGCTGGTGGGGTGGAAAGGAAGAGACAAAAAGGCAAGTGGCGCACTGTGGTCCAGCCACACTGGCCTCAAGCCCAGGGGCCAGGGGGAGAAGGGACAAGGAAGACAGGGGGTGGGCAGTGTCCTGGGCAACCCAGAGAGCTGCTTTGTGGGAGGCCTCAGTGTTACTAACATGAGGCCTCACTTTTCTCCAGACCATGTGCTTGGAGGGGGGAGGAAGAAAGTATGGTGGGTAAGACTGGAGGGAGAGCAGGGTGGAGCCTTCGTGATATGGAGCAAGGGGAGGGGGAGGAGCTTTGAAGACGTGGGGCAAGGGGAGCGGTCCTGGTGACATAGGGCTCGGGGAGGGGTTGGCACACAAAGCATGCAGGGGCAGAGCCTTACTTTGTCATATTTTTGTAAATAATAGGTGGTATCCAGTTAATGTGTGCAAGGATTTCCTCTTGCAAAATTGAACTTTCCCCCCACCTCCCAACAGGCTCCAAAGGGTTGAGGGGAACCCCCTAGAACAGTTTTAGGGGGTATCACAGAGAGGAGAGGGGGAAATGTTCCATTGTGCAAGCAGAAATCCTTGTGCTGGCAGAGTGATTTACATAGCGCTACTTTGAATATAATAACGTAACAACAATAATTTCTCTAATATTAAAAATAAGAGAAATATATCTGCACCTATATCATTATGTTTATAACTATGTCTGTCTAAAGATTTCAGATTATCTATTTTTATATAAACCTGGGAGAAATGAGTAACAATAAGAGCAAACCTAATGGGCCAGAATTATATTGTGACAAGTGGGACCTGTAACAAAATGTAGCAGCATAGAGCGCTCCTGGTTGGTGTTCCTTCCAGCTAGTCACTCATTCTTTCAGGATAATCTATTCCATATCATTCCCCTTCTACACTGTGAACACTGTGCATGGTAAGTATTCACTGGGCTGTTTGGGTGGTTTTTTGCCCCTTTAGTCCTCCTACCCAGCAAGTAGGGAACGGGATATGTTTGGTTGTTTGTTTATTATCCTCCCCTTCCTCCCCGAAGGAGCCCAGGGTGGCAGCGCTCACAGTCAAGGTGGTCTCTGGCACAGTCAAGATGTTCACTTCACAGACTTTATCTGGCAAGAGTGCTGCCAGGTTTCAGAGGTGCACATGAAAGGTGCCTTCTGTGTAGTTCCAAGCAGTAGTTTTTGCAGAGAGATTGGCAACAGTCCAAGGTCGCCACCCTCAGCTCAGTCCAGAGCTGGGGGGAGTGGAGAACTAGGTAGCTGTGCGGCCTTGGACTTGGGCCCCAAAGTCCTATTTAGAGGCATTGTTGTCATCTGGGTCACAGACACGACGGACCCTGCTGAATGTCAGTCATTCGGTGAAGGCTTTTTGCAAAGTTTAATCTGATTTTACAGTTAATTTGAACTGATTTTATCTTTTGTGTCTCTTTTATGACCCCATTGTACACCACTTAGAAATGAAGGTGTTATGTGGTATATAAGTGGTGGAATTAAATAATGTGTAATCATAATGTGGGGGGGAGTAAAGCGTAAATGTGGGGGGGGGGGAGTAAAGCAACAAGTGACCTGATCCCGGGTGGGGGTAGATGGAAAGGCAACCCATTCTTCCCTCAGTATTTCCTTCTTTAGGAAACCACTTGTTGATATGTAGATTGTTTTCCTCAGGCTTTACTTCCTTCTTCCTTCATCTTGGTAGATAGTTCATGTGAGTGCTAGCCTTATGACTATAATGGCCACATGCATGCCCATACTCAGAATGACTTTATTTCCCAGGAGTAATACACCTTAAGTTTCTTTATTCTTTCAACCACCAGTCTTACCATTTCAGGCCCTTTAAGATGCCTGAGTTTAGAAGGTTTCCACTCAGGTTTTCAAAGAGACAGATGAAACATGCTTGGCTCTCCATCCGGAAAACAACCCTATTCAGAGAATTATCAGGTTCTATTACCTTGGTTGTTCCCTGTTATCCCCCACTGTGTTTTTACTAGAAGAAAACAAGCTTTCTATTTCACCTTATCATTGGCAGGTTCAGAGTTCACCTCTTGAGCGAAAGCACAGCAAGACATAAACATGGCAGTATGAAATGTTGCTCCTATTCCAATCTACCAAGTGGTGAGGCTGATGGAACTGGATGGAAAAGTCAAATTTGTCATCTGCAGCTTAATCACCTCTAATTGAAGTGACCTATAATTATTATCATCTGCTGGAGAGGATAAACCATGCTAGATTATTTCTCTCTCCCCCCCCCCGACACTTAACATTTTGCCATTGAAGTGGGTGGGGGAAACAGACAAGCAAAACAAGGCAAGCAGCATGGTTTGCAAAATAACTTGAATTCTATTCACCAAGGGGGGGGCGGCAATGGGGGCGTCTCAGATTCCAGTAGCCTGAAACATGCTGTGAGTCTTTCTCAGCCTTCCCCAACCCAGTGCTCCCAGATGTTTGGAACTATGACAGCTGGGGCTTATGGGACTTGCAGGTCACATTCACACCAGACATTTATTCCACTTTTATTCCACTTTAAACAGTCATGGCTTCCCCCAAAGAATCATGGGAAGTATAGTTTGTGAAGGGTGCCGAGAATTGTTAGGAGACCCCTATTCTCCTCACAGAGCTATAGTTTGCCAGAGTGGTTTTACAGACATTTCCTCTTCCCAGAAAACTTTGAGAATTGTAGCTCTGTGAGGAACAGGAGTCTTTTAACAGCTTTCACCACCCTTCACAAACTACACTTACCAGAATTCTTTAGGGGAATCCATGACTGTTTAAAATGGAATAATAGTGGAAAAAATGTCCGGTGTGAATGTGGCAGTAGTCTCAAATATCTGGACTGGAGGGCACCAGGTTGAGGAGTGCCTCTCTCTCTCTCTCTCTCTCAATGACACTCAAATCTATTACAACTGCATGCCAGTGGTAGGCAGGTCCAGAGGCAAAGGTGAGAGAAACAAAGCATATGACTAGGGCTCTGCGCACATGTACACATGCACATACACACACAGTGGTGGCTGGTGGTGCCCTCTGGGACTGGTAGGGTAGTAGACAGGGAGCCCAACAGAAGGTGGAGCCAGAGGCAACTAATTCTAGCTTTGTCCCCAGAGTGATTTAACAAGTAATCCCCTCTTCCCAGGTAATCTCTCGGAACTATAGCTCTATGATGGGGATAGGGCTCTCTTAACCACTCTCAGCACCCTTAGCAAACTACAGTTCTCAGGATTCTTTGGGGGGAAGCCATGACTGTTTAAAGTGGAATCATACTGTTTTAAATGTATGCAGCAGATGTGGCCTCCCATCTTCATTATGGGGATGGAAGCATCCCCCACAATTTAATTTGTTTCTTCTTCTCAGTGTATTTTTTTCCCTTTTTCCTTTTCTTTTTTTGCATGTGATTAAAATCTCTGCAGTGACCACTCTGAGGCTCTCAACATCTCATCATGCATTCAGTTTGCTCTGAGGATACCATAATCAAAGGCACAGTCAACTCCTCCATTAAGTGGCGAGCAACAATTTGAATGTGATATATTTGGTGATAGATCTGTGGAGACAGTGCCCCACCTTACCAGGCTGATTGAAAAAAACAAAAACACAGCATTTCCTTCTGTTAGTTGAATGCATGCATTTTAAAAGATTTTGCATTAAAGAAAAACAAATGAAAATAACAGATGATTGCACATTGGGTTAAAATTGTATTTGTTTGTCCCTGCTGCTTCCTAGGGTCTGTTGCCTGAGCAGTTGCCCCACTCTCCCTAATGGTCGGGCTGACCTAGCTATTTTTTCTTTTTCCATTAATTGCCTCATACTGTCTTTATCCAATGTAACTGTTTCCTAATATACCACCCAACAGAGAATATTGTAATGCGCTCTACATGGGGTTACCCTTGAAGACGGTCCGGAAACTTCAGCTGGTGCAGAATGCGGCGGCACGCTTGATTACACATCTTACAAGATCAGCCACACAGGATCTCCTCTAGGTCCCACCGGCCAAAACAGCTCGGCTGGTGCGGACCAGAGAGAGGGCGTTCTCAGTAGTGGCTCCCACCCTCTGGAATTCCCTCCCCTACGATCTTCGACATGCCTCCTCCCTGATGAGCTTTCGACGAGCGTTAAAGACCTGGCTCTTCAGGCAGGCCTACAGGAATTCGAGCTAGATTAGTTGTAATGTTTTAACTGATGTTTTGATGCTAGTTTTAAATTGATGAATATGGTTATTTATTGTAGTGTGTAATGTATTTATTGAATTGTATATTGTATTTGTTGCTGCTGTAAGTCGCCTAGAGTGTCCAAAAATTGGACAGATAGGCGACTAACAAATTAAAGTTTATTATTATTATTATTATTATTATTATTATTATTATTATTATTATTATTATTATTATTATTATTATTATTATGTGGAACAGAACAATCTTCCCAGAGTGATTGGCAGCCTTTCCCCCTCTGAACTGACTGCTGTTGATGATGGGGGGGAAAACCCTGTAAAAGTATCCCAAGTGTTGTGCTTACATTCATTATTGAATTATGCATTCCCTTTGATTGAGCAAAACACACAAGAACAAAATAGTGCTTGTCTCTCCTGTCTGTCTCCATTATCTCTGGCAAGTGACTTTGCATGAGGATCAGGAGCAGATTTGACACCTGTGCCTTTCTGTTCATAATGCAAGTTGGAATATAAAACCAAATTAGCTTTCTGGGGAGAGTGTATACAAAATGGGTCTGTTTTAATTGTAATCTGCTTAACCTCCATTATTCATGTCATGTAAATTTCTTGCATGTTACATTCAATGATCTTACTGCATATCTGAATATTTCACTGGCCCCTGTTGGGCGATCGAATTTTATCTAGATAGGAAGCTAAGGAGCAACAGGTTGCCGATTACACTGGTGTGAACAGAAAGCTACAATGCAGATGGATTGCTCTAGTGTCCTAGCTTAGTCCAGGTATAGAACGTTTGCTGCATTAATTATGACAATATTTAGAATCTTATGCCCTCAGTGGCTCATTCTTCTCATCCATCCTCAGTGCGTATGAGTAGACAGTCACACAGGAGGGTGTAAATGGATGACACAATTCCACCCAAGTGGAATTTTACTGTTCCGAGATCCACTGGAATGTGGACAGATTGGCAGTTGAAACACTGCAGAATGTTTTATTACGGAGCATCCCCACAAGGTGAATTAAAATAAGGATTAAAAAGGTCCTATAAATCAATTATTATTGCTGCTTAAACCACCTGCAAACTGTTGGCATTTGTTTTGAAAGCCCACCATCATTCTGCTGTCAAACTGATCTCGGTTTCATTAGCAGAGCTGGCATCATCAGCTGCTGGCATCTTCCATCAGCAGAAAAAAATACAGGGAATGTAATTGTAAGCAATGTCTTAATTTTGTTAACATCATTCCAAAGTCTTGATGACACTTTTTATGTAGTTTTTTTTTAAAGGTCTCTCTTGGAAGAGGACCACCGCCACCCCTACTTTCCTTCTCAAGGCACTTGTCTTGATATCTAAAGCCCTGAACAACTTAGGTCCAGGATACCTTAAGGACCACCTGAGCCATTATATCCCAGCCCAATTATTGAGATCATCTGGAGGAGGACTGTTAGTTGTCCTCTTTGTTACAGAGACCCAACTGGCCAGAAGTTGGGCATTTAGTGTCACCAGTCCCACGTTGTGGAACACTTTTCTAGCAGAGATTTGGCAGGCATCCTTGCTTTTGACTTTCAGGGATTTCTTGAAGACTTTTTGAAATGTAAACAGGCCTTTGCATTTGTCTACAATGTTCATGAGAAGTTAATCATTTCATTCATTGTTCTGTATTGTTTTTAAAGGTTTTTTTAATGTTGTTCTACACTATCCTAATGTTTTCCAAGAGGACAGTATATAAATATTTTTTTATAAAAAATAAAACTAAGGCCTAGTTCTAGTGGACATGCTGACCAATCTCTGGGCTATACCTCTTCTGACAGCAGATGATGTTTCATATGACTCCACCATACATAAAAATCACCAGAAGGCTAGATGATCTCTTTCTGTCATGCTACATTTCTATGTACTTGTGTCCGTACAGGATGTTTATATTTTAATACTTGTGCAGTTGGTTTTTTATTTATTTATTTATTGAATTGATTAGTCGCCCATCTGGGAGGTTGTCCAACCACTCTGGGCGACTTACAGCCAAGAATATACAAGTACATTAAACAGTAACATAAAAACATTAACAGATTAAAATCACAACCGATCTCTACAGAAGCAACAGAACTTAACCCATCTCAAAAGCCTGTTTGAACAGCCAGGTCTTCAACGCCCAGTGAAAACTCAACAGAGAGAGGGCCTGGCAGAGGTCATTTGGTAAAGAGTTCCATAAGGTGGGGGCTAGCTACTTTGCCTGGTGGGATTAGGCCTCTCGAGGCCAATCTTGTTGAGTGGCACCCACGATGGTGCTGAAGGCGTTCCTTTAAGTAAGTTGGACCGGCACCATATAAAGTCTTAAAGGTTAAGGCTAATACCTTGAATTGGGCCCAAAAACTTTTATACTTAAAAGCCTATTTTGCCATTAAGGGTATATAACATCATCACCACCACATCATCATCACAACAAATCTAACCCCTGCCCATATAATATCCTGTTCCTAAATTAGAATGCTTGGAGTTAATATAAGCAGCAAACAGTAGTTTGCCTTTTCGCATTTGGGGATTGCCCAAGTGCTTCTGTAGAACAGGGTGGCCTCCTAGCCATTGCCAAATAAAGAGGGAATGCATAATCCCAGTAGGAAACAAAAGACAGCACACATTTTCACAGTGGTAGTTAAGGCTGGTGGGGTGGAAGTCAGGGAGACCAACCAATGATAGGCAGAGTCACCCCAGAATCACACCAGAGTGGCCGGTTGTAAGACAGCAGACAGGTGGGGGATGGCTGAGGACAGACTGAGGTTGGAGGGGCAGTGTCCTATTTGCTCTAATGGACCAGCCTCCACTGCGTTTTCATAACATTTGCATAAGTGCATACTAAAATTTCTATGGAAATACAATGCATCTCACCACAGTGGGAGAGACATGTGTTCAGGTCACCTGTGTCCCTGCTCAGTCTGCAATCCAGGTGCTAACTGCTGATGGACAATGGCAAGGTTCCTAATCTCCCTCTTAGGATTTGAACTCTTTAAACCAGACTTGATTCAGGCAGGGCTTCAAATACAGGGCACTTTCAAATGAAGGACTGTCCTCTGACAGCTAAGTTTAAATAGAGGACCCTCCTCTGTAAAGCAGGACACACGCAAACACTAAAAAGGTAAAAAAATCAAATTGCAACCATTTGGTCAGTTATTGTTACTTAAATATATATCCTGCCCTTCCACCCAAAGGAGCCAAGGGTAGCAAACACACAAGAGATAAAACAATTCAAACATCTAAAAATATCAGACACCCACAAAAATCTAAAAACCATAGAAACGTAGATTCATAGAATTGGAAGGGGCCTATAAGGCCATCAAGTCCAACCCCCTACTCAATGCAGGAATCCAAATTAAAGCATATCCAACAGGTGGCTGGTCAGTGCCTCTTGAATGCCACCAGTGTTGGAGAGCCCACCACCTCCCTGGGTATTTGGTTACACTATCTTACCACTCTAACAGGAAGTTTTTCCTGATGTTCAGCTGAAATCTGGTTTCCTGTAATTTGAGCCCATTATTCCATGTCCTGCACTCTGGGACAATTGGGAAGAGTTCCTGGCTCTCCACTGTGTGACAACTTTTCAAGTACTTGAACAGTGCTATCATATCCAATACAGATGCAGACTGCGAGAGATCTCTACTTAAAAGGCTTATTATAAGAGGGAGGTCTTCAACAGGCACTGAAAAGACAAGAGAGATGGTGCCTGCCTAATATTTAACAGGAGGGCATTCCAAAGGGTAGGTGCCACAACACTAAAGGCCTGTCTCCTATATTGTGCAGAATGGACCTCCTGAAAAGATGATATCTGCAGGTGCCTTTTTCAGGCAGAGCACAGTGATTGATTGGGTATGTAAGGGGTGAGATGCTCTTTTAGGTTATAATTTTTGCTACACTTTCAACCCTTCAAATTTGGGGTAAATATTCCTAGGTCTTTTAACCTGACATATAGGGATTATAGTCTCCCTTCCCCACTTTCCTGCAAAAGTGTATGGCTCTTCTGTCTCCCCCCCCCGTCTAGGAATAAAATGCCTTTAAGGCATAGATGATTGTTCATCCAATTATAGCTGACTCCCTAACTAATAGTTTTTACTTATTTAGTTTTAATAGCTTCATGCCTTTTGAAAATGCCAGCAATATTGCTCATAAATCATTGTCCTTTTCTTTAGCTCTCCTGGATTAATATAAATTCACTTTAATTATATTTCTGGTTGGAGCAATTATATTTAATCCACACACACCCCTCCTGTGTGTGTAAGTAGGTATTAGATAGGCCACTGAAGCCCATTAAATAGAAGTGGTTTAGGTTAATGATTAGATATAGATTTTGTTTAGACATACTGAGAAATGCAGTGCTTGCTGCATTTTAAAGATGGATGTGTCCTCTGGTAGACTTTTCTTATGGAGGAAAGTGTGTGATTTTTAACCCAAAACTGTATTTAGATTCATACCAACTAATGTACAGTATATCCCAATTCTACAAGAGGCATTTTATGGATGACTAGGCTTACTGAGAATTAGAAACCTTCAAATGCCTATAATGTTTTGGATCAACTAGCTGATGAAAGGAGAAGGCATTACCAACTGCCTGAAGGGGAGAGATAGACAAAGCACCTCTTTAAAGCCCTTAGAATAATTGGCCATCCACTTCCCTAGTGTTATGGTGCATTTCTGCAGAAAATGTGTGGATGAGACTTCCTACAGGCTCTGCTCCTGCTCCTCCTGTTTGTAGAGCCACTATGAGGTTTTCACCCCTGCTAAACTGACCTCTCACTTCTCCTGTTGTTCCAGACTATCTGTAAACATTCCTTGTCGCTCATTTAATTCTCCTACCACTTAAAATAATCATGAAGATGCAGCGACCACACATCAGCTCAGCTAATTGGTGTCAAAAGCAGCACTAACATGCCACCATCCCTGTCCCAAAGAGCCTCATCACAATTAAAATCTATGAAAACCTATGGAGTTTGAGGAGTACGTGGGTGCTTTTTTCATGACCAGGATTTATTTATTTACTTAATTTGTTTATTTACTTACAATTGTAAGCCCACTGTTCATCGTAAGTGATCCCAGGGCTGATTCTGTGACATCCTACTCAAAACAAACCAGAAATATAAATCAGTTACCATAAATCATTTTCAGCATCAGATAAAAACTATTGTTGTTGTTAATAATAATAATAATAAATGTAAATGTACTGCCTTCAAGTCGATTCTGACTTATGGCGACCCTTGAACTGTGATAATACTTCTAGAATGGGGAATGGAGAATGGAGTGTGCCTGATCCCTCGCTTCTACACAGCCCCTGGAAGGGTTACTGTTAGGGATTGTGGCCCTTGGACTGAAAAGGTTCCCCATCCCTGATTTAAAACATAGGAAGCAAACTTATATCAAGTCAGACCACTGGTCCTTCTAGCTCTTTATTGTTTATGCTGACTGCTAGCGGCTCTCCATGGTTTTGTGTGCGGGCTTTTCCAAGACAAAAATGAAAACTGGGACCTTCTGTAATGCAAGGCATGTGCTCTGGCACTGAGCTACAGTGCTCTGTCACTGAGGGTCTTTTCTGTGATGGATGCCATCACAGAAAAGACCCTCTGCCCGGTGACATAACTCTGAAGTCAGAGACACCCAGAGAAAGGCATCTGAAGAAGATCTTAATTGGTGCTCAGTTCATGTGGGAGAAGGCTGTCCTTTAGAAACACAGCTGTTTAGCACATTGAAGGTCAAATCCAGGCACCTGAATTCAGTCTGGAAACACACTGGGAGCCTGGGCAAATTTCAGCTACAGTTCTATGTTGGGAGGAGAGTACCAGTATTATTATAAGGATGCACGCCACAGTTTAGTTTAGTCAGTGTAAATATGTTAGCAGAACACTTTGCAAAAGAAATTCATTTGTGTATGTGATCCATTTCCTGAGTCAAGTTTCCCCCAGCTTCTTATTTAAGAGCCAGGGAATGACAGAGCTGCTTTGATATCCTGGAATGTTTCTGCAACTTCTGTGTCAGTTGTTAAGAGTGCCAGGAAAGGTAGGGCTTGTGCATGTATGCACATGCAAGTCTACAGTGAATGCCACTGTATCATCTGCAATGACAGGTATATGGTTGGTGCTCATGGCTATACCTCTCTTGACCTGCTTTCATGACTCTGCCTTGAGAGTGAGACAAATTCTTATTGACAGACCATCGCCTTCCCTCACCCTCTACATAAGCAGCAGTTGGACTGTAAGCAGATGAGAGTGAAATCAAAAGTGAATCTATCATCATCGTCATCATCCAAACTTGGAATGACAGCAGAAGGCCTAAGGGAAAATATGCATCTGAAAGTGGAAGTCAAATTGCCTATATATTAGTTTATGGACAGGAATCAGTGACTTGCCAATTTATTATGTGAGCACGACTGCTTTCTTTCCCATGAAGAAATGGGTTTGAGAGTTGTTGTTGTTGTTATTTATTATTTATTTATTACATTTAGACCCCACCTTTCATTCACCATGGAACCCAAGATGGCATACATGTTCCCAGACAGTCTCCCATTCAGGCACTGGCCAAACCCAAACCTGCTTATCTTCAGCAAGGTGGTGGCCTCATGTGCCTTCGGACCATTTGCCTTCAAGTCGATTACGACTTACAGCGACCCTATGAATCAGTGACCTCCAACAGCATCTGTTATAAACCATTCTGTTCAGATCTTGTAACTTCAGGTCTGCAGCTTCCTTTATGGAAACAATCCATCTCTTGTTTGGCCTTCCTCTTTTTCTACTCCCTTCTGTTTTTCCCAGCATTGTGGTCTTTTCTAATGAATCATGTCTTCTCATTATGTATCCAAAGTATGATAACCTTAGCTTCATCATTTTAGCTTCTAATGATAGTTCTGGTTTAATTTCTTCTAACACCCAATTATTTGTCTTTTTCACAGTCCATGGTATGCGCAAAGCTCTAATCCAACACCACATTTCAAATGGGTTGATTTTTCTCTTCTCCGCTTTTTTCACTGTCCAACTTTCACATCCATACACAGAGATCAGGAATACCATGGTCTGAATGATCCTGACTTTGGTGTTCAGTGATACATCTTTGCATTTGAAGACCTTTTCCAGTTCTCTCATAGCTGCCCTCCCCAGTCCTAGCCTCCTTCTGATTTCTTGACTATTGTCTCCATTTTGATTGATGACTGCACCAAGGTATTGATAATCCTTGACTAGTTCAATGTCCTCATTGTCAACTTTAAAGTTATATAAATTTTCTGTTGTCATTACTTTAGTCTTTTTGACATTCAGCTGTAGTCCTGCTTTTGTGCTTTCCTCTTCAACTTTCATCAGCATTCGTTTCAGATGATTACTGGTTTCTGCTAGTAGTATGGTATCGTCTGCATATCTTAAATTATTGATATTTCTCCCTCCAATTTTCACACCTCCTTCATCTTGGTCCAATTTTCCTTCTGTATGATATGTTCTGCGTATAGATTAAACAAATAGTGTGATAAAATTCACCCCGGTCTCACACCTTTTCCGATTGGGAACCAGTCACTTTCTTCATATTCTGTCCTTACAGTAGCCTCTTGTGCAGAGTATAGGTTGTGCATCAGGACAATCAGATGCTGTGGCACCCCTATTTCTATTAAGGCATTCCATAGCTTTTCATGATCTACACAGTCAAAGGCTTTGCTGTAATTTATAAAGCACAGTGTGATTTTTTTCTGAAATTCCTTTGTCCGTTCCATTATCCAACGTATGCTTGTGATATGACCTCTGGTGCCTCTTCCCTTTCTAAATCCAGCTTGGACATCTGGCATTTCTTGCTCCATATATGGTAAGAGCCTTTGTTGTAGAATCTTGAGCATTACTTTACTTGCATGGGATGTTAAAGCAATACTTTGATAATTACTGCATTCCCTGGGATCCCCTTTCTTTGGAATTGGGATATATATTGAACACTTCCAGTCTGTGGGCCATTGTTTTGTTTTCCATATTTCTTGACACTTTTTTGTCAAAATGTGGACAGATTCAGTCTCAGTAACTTGTAACAACTCTATTGGTATGATATCTGTTCCTGGTGATTTGTTTCTTCCAAGTATTTTAAGAGCATCTTTCACCTCGCATTCTAACATTTCTCGTTCTTCATCATATGGTTCCTCCGTGAATTAATCTGTCATCCTTGTATCTCTTTTATATAGTTCTTCAGTGTATTGCTCCCATCTTCCTTTTATTTTATCTCTGTCAGTCAGTGGTCCCCTATTGATTATTCAACATCCCTACTCTTGGTTTGAATTTCCCTTTAATTTCTCTAATCTTTTGGAATAGGGCTCTATTGCAAATGTGTACAATATGCATTGTTGCACTTATGGTTCTGACCGTGTTTCTATCTCCTTTTGCTTTTGCTTTCCTTCTCTCTTTAACCATTTTAAGAGTTTCTTCAGTCATTGATTGAGGTCTTTCTCTCTTTTTAACTAGAAGTATTGTCATTTTGCATTCTTCCCTGATAATGTCTCTGACTTCAGTCCATAGTTCTCCTCGTTCTCTGTCAACTAAGTTTAAAGCCTCAAATATGTTTCTTATTTGAGCTTTATATTCTTCTGGGATGTCATTTAAATTGTATTTTGGCATTATGATTGCTTTGCTGTTCTTCTTTAGCTTTACTCTGATTTTCAATACGACCAGTTCATGATCTGTACTGCACTCTGCTCCTGGTCTTGTTTTCGCAGAAAGTATGGAACTTCTCCATCTTCTGCTACCAAGTATATAACCATAGATCAATTAGATTTAAGCCAGATCAACAGCTGATGATTAATTTAGTAGAGAATATTGGGAGCTTGGAGGATGGCAGAGGGGATTTGGTAGAAAGTATTTAAAATATAGTTAGTGTCTCTTTGTAATTAGACCAAGGGGTAAAACTACTGCGCTATTCTTCCTGGAGTGGTTTAACAATCTACCCCTCTTCCCAGGGAACTTTGAGAATTTTAGCTCTTTGAGGGGAATAACAACTCTCAGCTTTACAAACTAGAGTTAGAAGGATTCCTTGGGGGAAGCCACAACTGCTTAAAATGGTATGATGCAGTTTTAAATGTATAGTGCAGATGGGGCCCATGACAAAAATCAACATGGGGAGCAGTTGCTGGATGCAGCTGAATGGAGAGCAGGGATCAGTTTAGAAATGGCTCCAACCTCTTTAAATTGTTTCAAAGCATGTAGTGCTTGCAGCTCTGAATCCATGTAACAGTCCTAACAGAGTCCTCCATTCTTATGTACTCAGTCCCAAGACTGGCCTGTCTAAGCAAGATATTAAAAAGCTCTTGCTAGCAAAGACCCCAGCAAGTTCTTTTGCCCTCCATTCATCTCTGCAGGTAAACAGCTTGTTTAACTGGGAAAGACAAAATATTCAAGAGGCAGAAATTTGCCATCAGTGTCACACAAAAGAAGAATGAAAGCTACCTCTTTTTTTACCTCTCACTGGGATGCAAAAGCTCTTCCATTTTTTTTATACAAATGGATTTTGCATTAGTCAAGTACAACATACTTTAATGACTGGAAATGTCAAAGTGATTAGAGTAAGCTGGCATTTCTAAAATGTTGGTTCTTCTGCTGCTTCATGATCTGGCAAGCATCCTCAAATTATAACTAGACTGCTAAAACAGACTTTTGTATTCCAAGAATGTGTCGTGCTAATTTCTCTTTATGTGCCAAATATTATTGCAGAAATGTGTGTGTGTGTGTATGTTCAGCTATACCTCTACTAAACAAGCTTGTATAGGAATGGCAAAATTCAAGATAATTATTTGTGTCAGTGTTTTAAATGGAGCATAGTGAAATTCTTCAGGAGCTCCAATGCACACATAGAGCTCTATGGATAAGCTGTCGTATTCACTTCTGTGCCAGGTTCAGCATTTCAAATTAGCATGTACAGCACTTTCAGGATCTCTGTGCTTCAGAACCACTATGCACAGAGGGTCAGAGTGCGGAATCAACATGTTTTTATAGCCAGGATAATGGTCTGAATTGCAAAATCCAAATACAATTAAAAATCCAGTGCTTTTCACCAGGCCTGGCACCAGTGGGCAGCCAAGCCAGGCACTGTCTGAGGGCCCCTGTGACTGGAAAGGTGGAACTGGACAGTGGCACAGATCGCAGAGTGGGAGGTCCAACCAGCCCCACACACAAATGCAGCTGGCATGCACTTAAATACACCCAATCATACCACCTTTTCCATCATTGCATGCCTGCCATCAACCAAGATGGTGTCTGTTAGCATGCCTGCCTGCCATCGCTCAAGATGGCAAGAGGGGGTGTTAACACCACCATCTTGGGTGATGGCATGCATGCATGCTGATGCAGCAATGCAAGGGGTAGTGCAACTGGGTATATTAAAGTGCACATGTGCATGGGGAAGATGGCACAATGGTCTGGTGCTCAAGGGCCCGTGGTGGTCTGACACCAGCCGTGCACTTCACTGGAACAGATTAGAAAGTAATATTTGTCCAGGGAGTTGCATTATGATCCGCAAGCAAGTTTGGGGCTTTGGACTGGGTTAATCTGCTGTGAAAATCAGACCAAACAAATGCCTTTCCCATCCCCATCCAGAGCTAGGTGGAACTGAGAGGTCATGGCAGCAGTAACTTGCAATGCTGTGGTTAGCTTTGCCTTGAAGACAGCTGGGACAGTCTTCACACTCGGAACCTTCTGCTCATCAAATGTGCTCTCTCTACCACTGAGCAATCGCCTTTGCCCATAGTGGCCTCCACAGTTCCTTTGTTCAGAAGATTGCATGGGAGGAGGATTTTATTCCTGTTAACATCACTCATTGCTGACATTTGTAAGTGACCTTTTACAGATGTAAATGATGTCTGTCAGGGCTTCTCAGGCTTTGTCATATAACATGCCTGCTTAATATTTAAAAGCTGAACTGGTAGTGGCTCTTTCTGCAATCGTTCAAAGGAATGCTAATCTTCTTCCACTCCTTCTGACTTCTATGAACAGAAAGACCTAAAGGAGAGATGGGGAACCTGTGGCCCTCCAGATGTTGTTGGACCCCTGATCTCATGGTCTGTGGTCAGGGATGAAGGGAGCTATAGTCCAACAACATCTGAAGGACTATAGACTCCTCCCCCCTGTTCTATAGGACTTTCTCAATCAGATGATTGGTTCATCCAGAACAATACTATGACTGGCAGGCTCTTGTCAAGGTCATAGGTAGTGTTTCATTTTGTTTATTAAATTTCTTAGACTCAAGACATCTTACAACAGATTCAGATATACTACCCCACTCTGCAAAATACACACACACAACAAATTCCATAAGAGAATAAAACCACCCTGCCCCCCACACCCCACGCCCCCCACCTACCTGTCTGCTATCTTTTACCATTGCCCTTAACAAAGATGGTGGCTGCGGTTTTCCTAAGGCACGTGTGCGTGCTATGCGCTCGCATCTCTTCCATCAACTAAGTTGGCGGCAGGGGCTTCAGTACCTTAAGGAAACTGTGGCCACCATCTTCATTAAGGGCAATGGTAAAAGACAGCAGACAGGTAGGTGTGGGGCGTGGGGTGTGGGGGGGCAGCGGATTGCAGAAGGGGAGCGGATGGGTGGCTGAGGGCCCCCCTGTAGCTCCAGGGGCCGTCGGGCCAGTGCCCCACCTGGCCGCCCTTTAGAACTGGTCCTGAGCATCTGCTTTGCATGCAGAAAGTCCCAAGTTCAATCCAAGACATCTCCATTTTGCTGGGAGAGACACCTGGTTGAAATCCTGGAGAGCCACTGCCAGCCAGTGAAGACAATACTGAGCTAGATGGACCGACAATCTGACTCAGTATAAAGCAGCTTCCTGTGTTCCTATGATGCCCAAGGCAGCTAACACCATAAAAACAGCAACCCAAACAATCTACAAAACACAGCAAAGAAAAATTCAGACAGCAATAAAACCAAAGAAATTAACAACCAAAAGGAGAAACAGACTAAAATCAGATTCTAAACAGCAGAAAAATGGAAAAGGTTGCAGGGAAATTCAAATTTCTGAATGACATTGAAACATCAACAGAGAAGGGGGGCACCTAATCTCTTGGTGCAGGGAGTTCCACATGCTGGGTGTCATCACTGAAAAGCCCCTCTTACATACAGCCACCAATGACAATTTGGAAAGCAAATCCCAAAATCCATATTAGGGCAATACTTTTATTAGGCCAACCAAGACATCACAAAATAGCATGCAAGCTTCTGAGATCTCCAGAGCTGTTCATCAGGCCGGTTGGTGAACAGAGCAGTGTAGTGGGGGGAGGGGGAGGAGAGAAAACACTGAAGTCTGCACCTGGTCAAACTGTTTAAGACAGAATGGGGAAGGTGGAAGCAAACATTCAACTGAGGCTCTGCTGTCTGTTCCCTTTTGATTATGATATGAGCCAGTTCTAGGGTCAGAGTCATACATGACAAAGCACACAAAGCATAGGGAAGCTGAAATGAAATCATAAATCTAGATGGCCCAGTGGTCTGACTCAGTTCCTATGCTCCTCTGTAATTAAATTCTCCTCTATCCCTAGTTCTATGATTAATGCAATTGGTCAGCAGGTATGTAGATCCAACATAAATTCTTGATTAAAATGTTAACTCCTTCCTGCCTTGGTTTATGATCACCAGGAAAGTGCATCTGTTCTTGTAGCTTTGGGGATTAATATAAGCACAATATAAACAGAGACATTCCAAACTAGTCCCTGAAGTTTTTTCCACCTTGCCAAATTTTGCTGCCTTGAATGTTCCAGCGGGCTATTGCAGCTGTGTGTGCATCTGCTATTGACACGCTCTCTACCAGAAGGGTAGTCTCCGTAGGATATCTGTAAAACAGCAATCTGTCAGTGCAAATATTGATGAGCACCTTCTCGCCTCCTCAACCTCCTTTTATTGTTTGTGTTTCCTTCTCCCCGTCCCCCCTTTCCAGCATCAGTTTCACAAAGAATACTGAAAATGGATTAACACTTGCTAGTTGCACAGAAAGATAAAGGCTACAAATCTGGAAAAATCCCAGTTCTTCTTGTCATTGAGAAAACCAATGCATGAACCTGTTAGAGTTGGATTACACAGGAATTAGTTTTTTGCCTGAATTTTCAGCATTTGCTTAGTATGTGCGGTCTGCACACATGATGACTGAACAGACATAGCAATGCATTGTGTGTTGGCAATATGAAAGTTCTGTATCTAGGGGTTATACTTATCATGCACACCAATGTTGAGAGTTGTTTGGTCTATTCCTTTCATAGACCTATAATGTGCAATGTTCTCTGGGAAGAAGGAATGATTGCAAAACCATTTGGGGAACTGGGAGGGAAATAGGGGTCTCCTAACAATTCCCAGCACCCCTCACTAAACTGCAGTTCCCAGGATCCTTGGGGAGAAGCAATGACTGTTTCAAGTGGTATGATGCTGCTTTAAATGAATAATGCAGATGGCGCCTTAACGTGGCCATGGCATGATTACTTCCTTTTTTTCTTTGCAGTGTTTTCAACAGTGCATACACAAGTGTTGGTAACACAGAGGATGAAAAGATACAAATATACTGAAGTGGGGGTACACCAGTAAATTCTCAGTCAAAACCGCAAGTGCAATTACACCAAAGTCACTTTTTTGTAGTGTTTTATCAATGCCCACCTGCAGATTTGTGATATGAAGGAGAGGAAGATTTAAATAAATGGAAGGAATGGAAAGCTTGCAACAAACTGCATGGGGCCCAATTCCAGAATGAATTGTAGACATTAACATGGAATTCAGGTAGAACAAGTCAATCCATTGCCCATGGCCCTCTCAAGACAGAACATTGCTTGTGCCCATGAGACAGTGCTCTGTATTGCCAACATTCACTGGTGGCACCTCTTTAGGGTTTTAGGCAGGGGTCTTTCCCAGCCCTACATGGTAATACCAGGGACCTGGGACCATCTGCACACAAAGCTTCTCCACAACTAAGCTACTATCTTATCTGTTTGGTTTTAAAATGAAATAGGAACAATAGATAGTCCTATTTCTTAGCAAAGTATAAATGCAACAGCAGATTTGAGAATAACCACTCCCACATCTTCTCTCAGACATACTAGTTAATCATATAACTAAACAGAGACAATCTTCTTAGGTAAAAAGAATAAAAGAATATTTACTCATGACTTCCATATGTTTAAGAAAACATAGGCTCTAGTTTAGACAGAAATAGTCTGTAATCTCAGTCCATTTTCAGTCATTTGGTGAGGACGCTCCTGGAAGGAGCATCTGCCTGCTCCTTCTGCTAGAGGTTAATGGAGGATATGCAAAAAGGATCAATATCCCCAGACAAAGGAGGAGGAAGAGAAGGTAAATAACCCCACCATTTAAGGAAGTTACATCATGGTAAACAAACATACAGAGATATCCCAAATAGTGGTTAGAGAGAACGTCTCCCTATCAAAGGGGGCGGAATGCAAGCTTGCTTAAACCCAAAACTCCTCCTCAAGCTGGCATATAAGAACCCAAGAGTCCCATCTTGAACTGAAGTCTCTGGAAACAGTCTCTTGGCAATGGCTTTGTCAAGATGTCCGCTGTCATTTCTGTAGTTGGACAGAATCCTTTCTCTGTCATCTCACACACAATATGGTTCTTTATCCCTATATGTTTAATGCGTGGTGTGATTCTCTCAGTCTGAGAAAGTCTAATGCAACTCTGATTGTCTTCCATCATCTGCGTTGCCCTTTATACTCTTATTCCAAGTCCTTTAGTAATCTGTTAAGCCAAATGTCTTCTTTGCATTCTTCTGCAGCATCTACATATTCAGATTCCATGGAAGAAAATGCTATTATATCTTGCTTGTGGCTAGCCCAGGAGATAGGTCCATCTCCATATGTAAACAGGAAGCCACTAGTTGATTTGGATTCTGAACTGTCTCCAGCCCAGTCTGCATCAGTGTAACATGCAAGTTTTGGATCACTATTACCTGGCAATCTCAATTTAAAGTCCATAGTCCCTTTCAAGTATCTAGCCACCCTTTTGACAGCAATCCAGTCCTTTTGTGTGGGTGTGCTAGTTTTCCTATATAAAATCCCTACTGCACTTGCTATGTCAGGTCTAGTGTTGGTGGTTAAGTACAGAAGCTTCCTTATTGCTGTTCTGTACTGGTTGTTGTTTGGCAAAGGTTCACCTACATCATTGTCTTTAAGAAAGTCTGTCATCATGGGTATTGCTACAGGATAGGCATCTTTGAGTTCTAGAGTCTTTAAAAGATCAACAATCTTTTACCTTTGGTTGAGAAGGTAGGAGCCATCTCCTTCCCTTTCAGTCTGAATGCCTAGGTAGTATGTTGCAGTGCCTAATTCTTTAATCTCAATTTCCTTGTTTAAATGATATACAACTTCTATGTAGTCTTGATCTCGTTGAGTCGCCACAATCAAGTTATCGACATAAATCAGAATATATGTCAAATGTCCATCTTTGCTTCTGGTGTACAGGCATTGGTCTACCTCACCTTGCTTGAAGCCTTGTTCCTTGAGCATTTTATCCTGTTTCTCATTCCAGGCTCTTGCAGCTTGTTTGAGTCCATACAGGCCCTTTTTGAGTTTACATACAAGATGTGCTTGCTTCTGGTTCATGAAGCCAGAGGGTTGCTGCATGTACAATTCCTCTGTTATTTCTCCATGCAGAAAAGCAGTCTTCATATCAAGGTGTCTGACGTGCATATGTTTGGAGGCTGCCACGCTTAGTAGCATTCTTATTGAGCTGTGTTTGACAACAGGAGCAAAAATAGCATCATATTTTATAGTCCCCCCTGTATTTCTGCAGGAAACCTTTGGCAAGTAGTCTTGCTTTGTAGCATTCAATTTCTCCTCCTCCATCTTGCTTCACCTTGAACACCTGTCTGCACGCTATGGCTTTATTGCCTGGTGGAAGCTCTGTCAGGGTCCACATCTTATTCTTGTGCAGTGCATCCATTTCCTCCTGAGTGGCTTTTCTCCACTGAGTAGCCTTGGATGCTGGCATCTGCTTAATCTCCTCCCAAGTTGAAGGTTTGCTAGGTAGCACCGACTTTGTGAGGTAAGACAGGTGTAGAGGTGGTACACCCTTGTTGGTTCATGATGAGCATCTTGGAGCCTGTTCTGGGATCTGGTCTGGCTCTGCAGCATCTTCCAGTCCAGTCATTTGATCATCCTCATCTGTGTCTGTACAGCTCTCATCCTCATCCTCATTTTCTGCAGTCTCTGCCTCTTCATCCTGCTCAAGGCTTGGTTCAGGTTGTGTAGATGTCTGTGGTGTCACTGGTGTTCTGTGTGTGGTACTGGCATATCTATGAGAGATTGGACGTGGTATTCTTGCTCTTCTGAGAAATCTAGCACAGTCCCTCTTTTGTCAGCTCTGCATTGCTCATCAAAGTAGACAACATGTCTTGCACTGACTTCACCTGGTTTTAGGTTCATAACTCTGTAGCCTTTGCTACCAGGAGCATAGCCTATTAAAATAATCTGTTCTGTTATAGCATCTAGCTTTTGCCTCTTTTGTTTTGCTATGTAGGCAAAAGCAATGCTTCCAAACACTCTAATATGTGCCAGGTTTGGAATTCTGCTATGCCACAATTGGAATGGGGTGTGTGTGATGCTCTTGGTTGGCAATGTGTTCTAGATATAGGTTGCAGCCATTATCACATAACCCCACAGTCTGCTGGGTAGATCAGTATCAGTAAGAGTGCATCTAGTCATTTCCAGAAGAGATCTAAGTCTCCTTTCAGAAATCCCATTCTGCTCCAGAGTATGACTGACAGTCCTCCTGTGCAAAATGCCTTGTTCCTCCAGGTAACTTTGTGTTTGGTGCGATATAAACTCACTGCCATTGTCAGTTTATAGAGCTTTTGGTTTCCTCTCAAATTTCGTGCCGTCTCAAAAGCAGGCACAAGCGAAGTCACCCTTCCCGGAAGTCAGCAAATTTCGTGCTAACTATGGAGATGTATTTCTTTAGCATCTCATGTGTTTGACTTCTCCTTTAGTAGGTAGGTGACACAATATCTTGAAAAATCATCCACAAAAATTAGCACATATCTATTTTTCCCAATTGAGGGTACATTAAATGGTCCACAGAGGTCACTGTGTATGAGATCTAGCACCTTGGTGCTTCACTTTTGTGTTCTTGGTGGAAATGATGGTCTTTTCTTCAATGCAGTTTATGCACCTGCTTGTGTTATCATGGTACTCTTGGTTTACCTTGATATCTGTTGCAAAGTTCTGTTTCTGTAGTTGTAGGATTGCCTTTGGATCGCAATGTCCCAGCTGCCGATGCCAGAGGTCTAAGCTGGTCTCATCCTTATCCACTATGGCTGCATTTGCTTGTTCAGCTGAAAGACTCAATTCATAAACACCATCATTTTTCAAAAGCTTGGGCAAACAAAGTATTATCTTTGGTCACTGTACACTTTCCATCCTGGAAATATATTGCAAATCCTTTCTTATCTAATGCTGAAACACTTAGCATATTGCAACTCAATTCAGGTACAAATAAAACATGATCTGTTACATTTTCTATGGTTTCATGAGGTAGTTTGCATTTTACAGCAACATGTCCAGTTCCATGAATATCCATGTGTTGGCCGTTAGCAGTCTGAATTTTTCCTTTAGTATCTCTGTTCATTTCATCAAATGAAGCTTCATTAAATGAAGAATGATTTGTACATCCACTGTCCAAAATGCAATTGTTTGATTTTTGCTTATAATTATTTGCCATAAGACCTTTATGCACTAAAAGGAAATTGCTCCCTTCTTTGGGTCCTGCTTTCTGAGGCCCTTTGTTATTCTTAGGTAAAACATGCTGTCTTCGTCTTTGTTCTCTCTGTTTGAAATTTGGAGAGCTACCATTGGCTGATGGTTCAAGTTTCTCTCCTAATGTGCCCATAAGGAAACCCAGCTTCTGTTGATCTTTAAACTCAAGTCCAGTTAACTTCAACTTGCCAATCAAGGAAGTTATAAGCTTTTCACAATCTCCCTTTTTTCCAGTCTCAGGTTGGCCATATCCTGAATCAACATTGTCTGAGATCTGAAGCTTGTAAAGCCAAGCGATGTCTGGAGTTTTTCCAGCATTTCCTTAGCTGTGTTGCATTCACTTACATGAATCAGCTGATCATCTTCAAGAGAATAAAAAATAATGGCTTTTGCAATTGCATTTTTCTTTGTCCAATCCCTTATCTTTTGGGCATTTTACTGTGGCTTTGGTTTCTCTCAACACAGGAAAAAACTTTGTTTGCTTCTAGAGCAATCCTTACTCTACTTCTCCATTGCTGATAGTTAAGGGCACTTAATTTTGGCAACCTTTCTTGCTGGTCTGAGAAGGGCTTGGTTTGCAAATTGACTCAGAAAAAACATCAGCCCCAAAAGTCTCTTTTAAAACTAGTGTCTGATTCAGAGCAAAGGGGGAAACAAACACGCTATAAAATGCTCAAAATAAAATCCAAAAAAATCTGGTTTAATTCTCAATTTATTCTGGACCACATAACCTGTTTGGTTTTAAAATGAAATAGGAACAATATGTAGTCCTATTTCTTAGCAAAGCATAAATGCACCAGCAGATTTGAGAATAACCACTCCCACATCTTCTCTCAGATATACTAGTTAGTCAAATAACTAAACAGAGACAATCTTCTTAGGTAAAAAGAATAAAAGAATATTTACTCACGACTTTCATATGTTTAAGAAAACATAGGCTCTAGCTTAGACAGAAATAGTCTGTAGTCTCAGTCCATTTTCAGTCATTGGTGAGGATGCTCCTGGAAGGAGCATCTGCCTGCTCCCTCTGCTAGAGGTTAACGGAGAATATGCAGAAAGGATCAATATCTCCAGACAAAGAGGAGGAAGAGAAGGTAAATAACCCCACCCTTTAAGGAAGTTACATCATGGTAAAGAAACATATAGAGATATCCCCAATAGTGGTTAGAGAGAATGTCTCCCTATCAAAGGGGGTGGCATGCAAGCTTGCTTAAATCCAACATTATTTAGTACAGAGAGAAGGACTAAAGAAAAACACAGAGAAAACCCTGTCATTCCCATGCTGAGCATTTTTAAGCCCTGGCTCGGATTAAATTGTTTAAGTCCAAACTCAAATTAAACTCTGTCCATGGGGGTCCAAATTCCTTTCACTTCTTACAGCAATTCATTGCATCACTTAAGCACAGTGTGATTAATGTTCCTCACCAGGAATCTTGACTTGAAAAGAGGAACGCGTTAGCTTATTTAAGACAACGGATGCTGTAGGAATTTTCCAAAAAAGAGAGAAGAGGAAAGGATAACCTTCTGGTTTGTTAACTGTCACTTCCCAAGGTTTCCCATGACAAGTGTTGCTTGTGCCCATGAGTCAGATAGCAGTGTTAAACTGTGCCCCACTGTGATTCTTGCTTTACTACCACAAGGAAGCCAGACTGAGCAAGCTGCCTCTGCAAAGGGAAGATCTTTCAAATGCTTCTTCCACTCTCAGTTTCGGAAATTACATTTCACCATGTAGTTTTTAATCTGTTGGCATCAGCCGTATAAAACGACAAGTGAGAATGATTTAATTTTACGATAGCACTGCACTAGATGACCATTTTATGTTGCTGTAAAAAAAGGGAGAAAGAGGGATTTGATGTATTGTTATACTTTGCTCTTCATTCTGCTTTTGAGGTCCTTATTCTCTGGGGGGAATGTGACAATAAATTTAAGAGAGCATCCCTCTTTATAGTAAAAAGCCCCTTTAAGTAACTCTGGACAGTATAAAGAGATCAAGAGGCACAAATTGCATCTGCTCTCAGTTTAAGATCTCAGTGGTAACAACAGACTTTAAAGCCATCTCTTCCCATTCCAGTTCATCATTAGTATATTTGCTTGGGCTTTAACTGTCTGTCTGAGATTGTTAAAGGGGGAGTCAGAGACAGGTGAGGAAAAGGAGATTCCCCCCTCTGAAAACCGACACTGAAAGACAGCAGTGACTGGTGGCTCCATGTCAGTGGGGCAATGGAACCTGCTCCTGGTTTCAGTCCAAACTTTCAAGGAGCTTTCCAAGGTGCTGAACTAGGTTCAGACTAAAACCTACTTAGAGCCGATTCTACTGCCCCACTGACATGGAGTCACCAGCCACCAATATTGAAAGAGCTGGTGAGAAGTAACATGAGGCTGTTTCAACAAGCCTTTTAAGTAGAGACCTTATCCCAGTTTGCATATGTGTTGTAATTGTTTTTAGGGTTTTTTTTAAAAAAAGATGTTTAAAAATTAGTTTTAAATATGTTTTTCAGATGTTTATAAAATGTGTTTTGTTTTTAAGATGTTTTTAGTGTTTTTGTTTGCTGCTGTGATCTCCTTCTGCGAGGATGGGTCAGATATAAATGTATAAATCATCATATTCATCATTCCATCTAGCTCAGTATTGGTTACACTGGCAGTGGCTCTCCAGGATTTCAGATGGGGGATGTTCACAGCCCTACCTGATGCCAATGATTGAACCTGGGGCCTTCTGCATGCTCTACCACTGAGCTATGGCTCTTCCCTAAGTGCAGTCAGTGGGAAGAACGAGAATCTTCCAGAAACTGAAACTGACATATTCACCCATTCCTAGTTCTAACCCAGAAAGAATTCCCAGTTAGTTACTGCTGCATGTGCCACATTGAGACAAATCTTTGCTTTCTAAGTATCTCTTCTTTCCAAATCTATGCTGCTCTATTGGCTCCTCCCTCCCAGATCCCCCCCATTATAGTAGGCTAAGGAGGAAAGTACCTACCACATGAGGATTCATGGAAACAAGGTTCAGCGTGTCGAGCCTCTGACAAATCCTCGCTGCAGCCAGCTTTTGACAATCATCTTATCATTACTGCAGTGTGTTATACATGGGGATGCCTTTGAAGATAGTTCAGAAACTGCAGCTGGTGCAGAATTTAGCAGCCATATTGTTGACTAGGGCAAGACAGTCAGAACATATAACACCAATTCTGGCATGACCTCGACTACCAGTTAGATTACATCAATGCATTATACATGGGTCTGCCTTTGAAAACAGTTTGAAAACTTCAGTTGGTGCAGAATTCAGAGGCCAGATTGCTGATTTGGACAAAATGGTCAACACATAACAACATTCCTGGGATGGTTGCATTGACTACAAATTAGATTCTGGGCCCAGTTCAAAGTGCTGGTTATGACTTCTAAAGTCTTCTATAGTTCAGGACCCCAATACCTCATGGACTGTCTCTCCCCACATGGTTCCTGCATTCATCATTTGAGGCCCTTCTCCATGTGCCCCTCCAAAGGTTCAGAGGGTGGTGACAAGAGAATGGGCCTTCTCAGTGGTGACTCTCCATTTGTGGAATGGTGTCCCCAGGGAGTCACACCAAGTACCATCACTACGTTTTTTGGCACCAGGCAAAAACGTTTTTATTCACTCAGCTTGGGACGTTAATTTGAAGAGTAAATTATGTTTGTGGCCCCCTCGATGGATCGTCACCTTGTAGTGGTGTGTGTGCTTGTGTGTTCCAATGAACCATATGAATGATGCCGTTGGGAGTCATGTACTCCCAGCAGGGTCACCCATGGCAGTAAGGTCAAGGGAGAGGAATCAGACAAAGAACGATCCAAGAATGTTCTCAACAGCAGAACAGGCGGAGGATAACAATGTGTATGTTACAATGGCTGTGAAGGTGGATGAAGGCTGCAGCAGATAAAAGACTTCCAATTGTTGTGGTATCCATGCCATTGGATCAAAGCCTTTTCTTGTCAAGATTGTGTGTTGTTTGTTGTGCCCCGATCTCCCCACATAATACAAATTCACGCACAGGTGTCTTCCAACCAAACCAAACCAAAGCCAAGCCAAACCAAGCCAAACCAAAAGTCCCATGGCAATTGGTGAATGGCGATGGGAACATGACTGTGAAACCCGGAAGCCCCTAATCATGCACTGGTACATGGGTGGTGGATACAGACTCAGTCATCCTGGCTCAAGGACTGAGGCAGTTGAGTAGTTTGGCAGCTGTATCCACGAATAGCAGTCCTATTCAGGTTCCACTCTGCTCACCCCATATGGGGTGAAATGGGCAAGAAAAGGTGCCCTAAACATAGTCTGCCTCATCTCTCTCCCTGACTGGATTACCACGTTCAGTGGGGTCAGCACTTAGCAGTTGCAAAAGACAACTGAACTTTGGAACATGGAATATACAGATATTACAGATACAATACAGATAGTGAACATTCTGAATGCAGGACTGCCATCATCACGAGTGAGTTGAGACATTTTAATATTGACATAGGAGCACTCCAAGAAACTCAAAGAGCAGGAGAAGGAAAACTGAAGGACGAAAAAGGAGGTTATATCTTCTTCTTGAAAGGACTGCCTGGATAATGGTTAGGCTTTGCTATTAAAAATAACCTTGTGAAGCTCTTGTCAGAAGTTCCTATTGGCATTAATGAACGACTCTCAATTCTCCATTTAAAACTTGTCAAAAACCAGCAGGCAACTATTGTAAGTGCTTATGCACCAATATTAGATGCTGATGAAGACATCAAGGAAAATTTTTATAACCAGCTGGACACCATCTTATCAGAGATACCTAGGGAGGATAAAATTATTCTCTTGGGCGATTTCAATGCAAGAGTTGGGCGTGATTTCGATTTATGGGCAGAAACCATTGGGAAAGAAGGAGTTGGCAAAAGCAACCTGAATGGAATTCTACTTCTGACTAAATATGCAGAGCATAATCTTGTTATTACAAACACACTCTTTCACCAGAAAAAATAAATTTAAAACATCATGGAAGCACCCTCGGTCAAAACACTGGAATCTCCTGGATTACATAATTGTCTGTGCCAGAGATCGTCATGATGTACTCCCCACTAGGGCTGTGATGAGTGCTGATGATTGCTGGACAGATCACCAATTAATTCAATCCACTATGGCCATTAATATTGTTCCTCAACGTAGGCTCCAAGGAAGTAAACCAAGGCATAAAATGAACATACATGCCCTTCATGATCCAATTAAGAGAGCCTGCTTTCAAACAACTCTCAAGAAAAATCTACGGATGAAACTCCCTGAAAATGTCAAGGAACACTGGATTAAACTGAAGAATCCATTATTGCAGCATATGAACAAACTATTGGAGACCAAACTAAGAAACATCAGGATTGGTTTGATGAGAATGATAGTGACATTGAACACATCCTTGACAAGAAAAGGAAAGCCTTCCAGATATGGCAGAAATATATTAACTGTGCTGCTAAGAAAAAAATCTATGCCAGTGGAAAGGCTGAGGTCTAAAGAAGAACTGGAGAACTTAAGAACACCTGGTGGATAAAGAAAGCTCAAGAAATCCAGCATTTTGTTGACGCTCACAATGCACGGGGCTTTTTTAATGCCACAAAGGCCATCTATGGACCAACAAATTATGGTACAAATCCCTTATGTTCAATAGATGGTACCAAACTTCTTCAGGATAAAGAGTCTATTGCACTGTGCTGGAAAGAGCATTACCACAACCTTCTTAATCATAACTCTATTGTGGCTGGTGAGGTCTTCTCGCAAATTCCACAACAAACTAGAGATGAGCTTGCAGTATCCCCTAATTTGGATGAAGTCAGTAAAGCCATAAATCAAATGAAAAATAGCAAAGCTAGAGGACCTGATGGGATTCCTGCTGAAGTCTTTAAAGAAGGTGGGCCTGGACTTACACAACTGCATAAACTCATCGAAAAAATCTGGATGAGGGAGGAGATCCCGGAAGACTTTAGGGATTCCATAATTATCACCCTTTTTAAGAAGCGTGATAGAACAGATTGTGGGAACTATTGAGGTATCTCTCGCTACCATCAGTAAAATCCTTGCAAGGATCCTTGCAAATCACTTCCTACCAATCTCAGAGGATGTCCTCCACGAATGTCAAAATGGTTTCTGCCCTTCCAGGGGGTTAGTAGACATGATTTTCACTGGACTGTAGTTTCAAGAAAAATCCCAGGCGCAGAATCGACTTTTATATATGGCGTTTATTGATCTGACTAAGGCCTTGATACTGTGAATCAAACCACTCTCTGGACCATCCTTCTGAAAACTGGATGCCGTGATAAATTTGTGAATATTTTGCGACTCCTTCATGACAGCATGACAGCATGATAGCGACAATTTTGGATAACAATGGCTTTCAAGGCAATCCATTCAGAGTTGGATCAGGCATAAAACAGGGATGTGTCATTGCTCCTACCTTATTTGCTATCTTCTTTGCTATGATTTTACACCTTATTGAGGGGAAACTTCCTACTGGTGTGAAAATCATATATTGAACAGATGGAAAGCTTTTTAATCTCAGTAAGCTGAAAGCACAAAGAAAGTTAATGTCAACCTCTGTCATAGAACTTCAATATGCTGATGATAATGTAGTCTCTGCACATTCAGAGAAAGATCAAACTATCCTAAATGTCTTTGCAGAAGCATATGGAAAGCTTGGGCTTTCACTTAATATTAAAAAAACCAAAGTGCTTCATCAACAGGTGCAAACTTGTCCCTCTGTAGCACCATCAATCCAACTTAATGGTGTGATGCTGGAGAATGTTGATCACTTCCCCTATCTTGGCAGCCATCTCTCTGTAAAAGCTGACATCGATGCTGAAATTCAACATCGTCTGAGCTCTGCGAGTGCCACATTCTCCTGAATGAAGCGTGGAGTGTTTGAGGATCGGGATATTCGCAGGGAGACCAAAATGCTTATTTACCAACCTTACTGTATGCATGTGACACATGGACCATTTATAAATGCCACTCCCAACTTCTTGAAAGATTCTACCAACGCTGCCTCCGGAAAATTCTGCAAATTACTTGGGAAGACAGACGGACTAAAGTTAGCGTTTTGGAAGAAGCAAAGACTACCAGTGTTGAAACAACGATCCTTTAACATCAACTCGCTGGACTGGCCATGTTGTTCGAATGCCTGATCACCGTCTTCCAAAGCAGCTACTTTGCTCCCAACTTAAGGATGGAAAATGGAATACCGATGGACAGCAAAAGAGTTTTAAAGATGTTCTTAAAGCAAATCTAAAAAAATGTAACATAAGCATTGACAATTGCGAAGTCTTGGCCCATGAACGTCCCAAATGAAGGTCGGCCATTATCAAAGGTGCTATGGACTTCGAAGAAGCACAAATACAGGGCGAACAGGGCAAATGAGCTAAGCAGAAGGCACGTCAAACAAATCCTCATCACGACCACCTTCCATCTGGAAACCTATATCCTCACTGTGTGAGGCTGTGTGGATCCAGAACTGGCCTCCACAGTCACTTACGGACCCACTGTTAAAGACCTCATCTTGGAAGACAATCTTACTTGGCCATTAGTGATCACCAATGAAAATGAATATGTTTGTGGCCTACTCAATGTTTTAATGGGGTGGATTGAGTTGGAACTGCTTATTTATACATGTTATTCCTAATCCTAGGATTCTCCTGTCCACTATGAGGATAATAAAGTTAAGAATAAGTTGACACTTTACCCCTTCCCCTGGTTTTCTGAAAATATCCATTTTCTCAAATACAGGGGATCCGCTGCTTTCTTGAGGGAGGAACTTTCCCTGAGATTTTTGAGGGAGTTGCTGTTTACCTTACTTACTCTTATGAGATGGCTAAGTGTTTCCTGTTCCTTCTTCTTCTGTTTGCTTTTTTAGCTTAAAAAGGGGTCCACATAGTTCACAATGGTGCCAAGGTCTCTCCACAGCTTTCCCTTGGCTGCATGTGGGGAATGGCTGTAGCTCAGAGGTAAAGCATCTGCTTTGCATGTAGAAGGTCCTGTTGTCTCCCAAATGGGTCCGTTGCCCGGTGTGCAGTACAGCCAAATGACCACACCCAGGTTGAAGGGTCCAACAAGCTTTATTTCATTCTGGCCAGAAAGAGGTGCAAGGCAATAATTCACAAAACAAGCACACCCCTTATGGGGGTGCTACACTTTTATACATTGCAAGCAAAAATTCATGGCACATTCTAATTGGCCCCTTAGTGCCAACCTGTCACCTTTCCATTGGTCGATCTTCTGACTATGCCCACCAGCTCTTATGCACACGGCACATTAATTTCTCTACCCATATCTGCATTCCAAGTTAGCCATTACAACAGCAGCTTCCAAGCACGTATTTTACTGATAAGCTTCAGAAAGCATGTAACCTCTCTAGGCCTTATAAAATTCAGTTTCTTTTTTGTTTTTTTCTGATGGCCCTGAGCCATCAGTCCCAGGTTCAATCCTTGACATCTTCAGGTAGGCCTGGGAATGCCCCCTGCCCAAAACCCTGTAGAGCCACTGCCAGTCAGTGCAGACAGTATTGAGATAGATTCATCAATGGTCTGAATCAGTAAAAGGCAACAGTCTATGTGGCATGTGTATTGTATCATTATTCTGGGTATGGTCACAACTCTTACTCGCAAAGAGTATTCCCAGCTACTGATAGGAAAGATGGTCAACACATCTGTCCCTATCCCCTAGCTATCCCCTGCAAATATTGGGGTCATAGTTGTGTTTATGTTCTTGGCACTTTTTCTTATTCCCTGTTTAATGATAGGCAAACCTTTAGGATTAGGATGTCTCTATGTGTACCCAATGTTTTTCAGATTTGAGATCCATAAAAGAGATTAGATGATGAATCTGAAAAGCTTTGTAATAAAGAAATAAATCTGGGAATGCCCACCCTCCCTCTTTTGTTCCCCTTTATCTATATATATATATTCTGTTTTGGGCTTTTTTGATTTAAAAATGAATTGTTCCATTTTCTGCTGCCAGAGTGTCAGTCGGTTTTTCTGAATTTGCGTTGGGAGGACATAGAAAAGATAGGTAAACTTCAGGACTCTCGTCATTTTGACCACTGCTGTTTTACTGGAGAGTGATATATTCAATTTTGTCCTATTTTTCAAATCTTCCTTTACCTACCAGGTATGAATCCATATTGATCTGCATGAATCAATTTGGTGATCACCAATTTAAGTCTGTTTGCGAGGACTGTTGCGAAAATTTTATAACCAGTGTTTAATAGTGATATTGGATGGTACGAATCTGGAAGCACTGGATTTTTACCTGGTTTCAGTAACAATACAGTATGCGATGCAGACCGTGTAGGGGGCATCCTTGCCCCTGTCATTATTGTGTTACAGTATATAGTTTAGTCATGCGAGGAATAAGAATGGTATCATAAAGTTTATAATGTTTATAAAAATTATTGACGACTCCATCAGGTCCTGGTGCTTTATTTACTTTGAATTCCTTTATTGCTGCCCCTACCAGTGCCATGTGGCAGCTCTCCTCCACACAAGGGAGACTGACCGTGCACACATAACCAATAAATGCCTAACTTTGCTGTCTCATTTTCCCTTGTGTTTTGTGTTGTTCATTTGCCTTTTTTTTGAGTGTGGGGTGTCCAATGGGGAATTTGTGCAGGTGGAAAATCTGCTTTAAAAAATGCTGGTGATGGATGGTTTGGGTCTCTCCAGCCCTGCGCTTTGCAGTGAGCCCCACCGCATTATAAGCAAAGCAAAAAGAATATGTTTTTAATTTTGAAAAGCAGGGAAGGTCAGGAGGTCTGGGCTCACCACAAGAGACCTGGAGCTCAGGTCCCCTCGGTCACACCCTAACAGTGCCTCTGCTTGAGACCTTCCTTGCTTGGTTGAAGCCTCCACTGAGGCTTTTGGAACAGGCTGCAAGGCTGCAAGTCCAGTGGTCATTCTGGAAAGTTTTCTGATGCCCGTTTAATAGCCAGGTGCCCGCTGGAGTGTTCTTGGAGATATCCTAAATCTGCATTTTAAAACTGGATCTCAAGAAAGTCGTGTCACACGTCAATCACATCCCCAACTGTGGACCAGGAAGCAAGTTATGTGGATGACCTGCTGGGATTTGACTGGCAGGTCCATTTGCGTTCATGGCACTTACCGTTTTGCATAGACTACAATGGCAAGTGCTGCTGGCACAGACTGTGCACTTCATGCATCTTCCCTACGCTGTGTCTGATTCATTGGTCCAGGAGTGAGACCCTGTCAGCATGTAATACCCCTGTTCACGGATCTGCATTGGCTGCCGAATTGTTACCGGGCCAAGTTCAAGGTGCTGTTATATTGGTATATAAAGCCCTTAACAGTTTTGGACCAGTTTACTTGCAGGACTGCCTTGCCGCATATGTGCCCACTTGACTGCTTCCATCTGCAAAACAGGCACGGTTACAGGTGCCACATAATACTCATTACACACTTGTAAGAAATCATTATTTTCGTGTGGCAGCACCTACTTTTGGAACTCTCTGCCTATTGATATCAGGCAGGTGCCTTTGCTGTATACTTTTCAGCACCTGCTTAAACCTTTTTTTCCTTTTGGTGAGCCTATTTAGACACATAGATGTGGATGTGTTTTAATATTTTTAGTCTGTTACTGTTTTGCTTAAAAATGTTTTTAATTACATGTTTTTAACTTTTATTGATGTTTAATCTCATTTGTAAACCACTTAGAGATTTTGTTTGTCTGTGTGTGTGTTTACAATCAAGAAGTATATACTTTCGTTTTCCCTCCCAAGCCATATATTTAGAAAAATTAAATTTTGCGCAATACAGATTTTTGTTCACTCGTGCAAGATTTAATAGCTTACCCTCTGCTATTTTGACGGGTCGTTTTCAGGGTATCCCGGTGGAAAATCAAATTTGCATTTGTAAGATGTATTTACCTGAAACTATAAGTCATGTGCTTCTCGTTTGTGAGCTATATTCAGATGCAAGAAAAGAACACATTCTTCCATTTATTATAGGATTTCCAGGTAGATCTATAACCTGGAAAACTCACTATCTTTTGTCTGATAAAATAAATAATATAACTTTACATGTGGCAAAATTATTTATATAGCTCAGTCCATACAAAAAAGGTTGGTTTTTATAAATTTATATAATTAATTCATTGCTGTATTAAGCTTGAAATAATTCATCCTTTTTAATTTGTCCATGTGGGTCTACGAATATAAACAATTAAAGAAGAAGCTTATTCAAGGCCATAGGTAGTTAAAACAGAACTTAGACCTGGAAAATGTGCGTCTACAGTCTATTGTTTGCCTTAAATGGATGGCTGTTAGAACTGGGGTGAAACAGATAAAATGACACCTCTCTGTTGGTCCATTCTAATAGGTTTTCTGTTGCTTACAAGTTGAAGCACAACACAGTTTGTAAATAAATGTGTATATGTATATTAATTGACTGAACTGTTTTTTTATGGATGATGTATTATTAATGAATTCTGTGTACCTTTTGGGTCTTCGGCCGTAATAAACTAAACAAACAAACAAACAAGTATATACACTTAAATAAATAAATGATATGTTTAGAACAGGGTCATCTTTATTTATTTTCCTGCACTTTCTATCCCACCTTGCTGCCATGGTGCTCCAGATTCCCAGGCAATCCCCAGTCCAGACAACTGACCACATCCACGTCTGCCTCCCTTCAGCAATGTGGTAGCCTCAGGTGCCCTTAGACAGTAACCTGGGAAGCCAAGGCGATGCCCTCCAGATGGCATTGGACTACTATTCCCAGCATCCCTGATGGTTGCTGGCAGGGCTCACACAGCTTTTGGGGTTTGGTGCAACTGTGCTGAGGGATGTTTGTCAGGGGCTGAGCTCAGAGTAGGGATGGAATCATCAGTATATTTTGGTTCTCTCCATATCTCATTGTCTGAAAATTCGGTTCTCCATATTTCTGCCACAATTTGTGTGTTTTTTTTCTTTTTAAAAAATCCTCATGAAAATTCGTCACCATTTTAGTGCAAATGTATCCTAATATATACATTTTAGTATGTCCTCTTGACTAATGTACACATTTTCTGCAAGCAATTTATCCTAATATGATGCATGTTTGTATGTTGGTTTCACCAATGTTTTCATTTTGTGCACATTTTCCCCTAATACATGCATTTCTGTAAACATTACTCGGTTGGAGAATTGCATTGCAAAATTCGGATAAGTTTGAATTTTGAAGGATGGCTGCGTTTTAGTTCTAACGTTGTATCAGAAAGTTTGATAAATTCATCTTGAAAGGCAATCTGAATCGAATTTCTCCCCCAGACCAAGCCAAGAGGCATTCTGTGGGCAAAGTAAGAGGGTAGCTGCATTGCCTAGCACGCCTCCTTTCAAAGCCCTCTCAAACCTGCCACCAACCCCTTCCCCACATATGAGTTTTCAGCCCCAATGGGAAGGTGGCAGATCACAGCTTTGGGGTACAAATAATCTGGTGCCACATAGATTATAAAGACAAATGGCAGGTCAGTCAAAATTGACTTTATTTATGAATCTAAAGATTAAAAAATACAATATATATATAACAACAACAAAAGTGCTCAAGCAACACACACATACACACACACAGAGAGAGAGAAACAGGGCTCCCTCCCTTGCTGTCCTGCCTCTTATTCCAAATCTTCGATCTGCAGCTCTTCAGGGTGGGAAAGAAAGGAATAGAAGTGAGTCTTCCTTGTGGCTGCTTTATTTGACTTTGCATGGTTCAGACTCCATCCCTGGCATACTTAGGCAACTGATGGAGGTCCCATGCCTGGCTGGCCCAATGGGGCTGCCACCCCCCATCCTCACCACCCTTCTCAGATCATTTGGCCCCCTCCTGCTGCAGTCATCAGTCTTCACCACTGAGGGAGCAGCTGGCAACTGCCGCTTAGTTCTGTCCCCCACCCCACTTGTTTCGCCTTGGGGCAGGAGGGCTGGGATTTCAATTTGTTTTCATGAGAACAAGAAGTCAAAAAATAAGCAAACCCTCTTTGTGCCACAGCACTGTCCCATTCTACATTGCATGCTTTCCAATTCTGAGCACTGCACAAGTATGCAAAGCAACTTGAGGCTTGATTATTTAGTTGCTATGCATAATCATCATGAATCATCTATGGCCTTGCTCTGTGGACATCAAGTCAAAACCAAGGTGAGCTTCATCTCCAGAGTTCCTTGTGGAGTTCATGAAAATCTGCCAAGCTTTATTCAGCTCCAGATGCCTTAAAGTTCAGGTTGAGAAAAACCATTTCCCCCCCTGCCAAAATGGATTAGAGTTGGCGATTAGAAGGGGGCTGAGAACAATTGCTTAGACTGAACTCATTTCTTCATTCACCATAATTGCTGAAGTCAACAAGGCTAATCTGATTTGTGGGAATAATTGAGGTCATGATGTAGAGGGGAGAAACAGAGAGCTTGAGCATTAAATGCAAATGAAATTATAATCATCATTTTGACTGATAAGCAGAGAGAAACCAAAAAGAAAAAAGAAAAACCCAACTAGAGCATGTTTATCTCAAATGTTTTGAGGTTTTGATTTATTTTCTTAAAGCAAATATTTAATATAGTGCAAAATAGTTGCATGCCTGAATTATGTAATTGTCAAAAGCTTTTGGCATCTGTATGTGTCTGCCCCATGTGGCAAACCACTGTACTGCAGATAGAAACCCTCTTTGTGAAGAAGATTCTGAGGTGTCTCCACCCACATTGACCACTTGCTCTTCCTAGACAGGCAGCAGTTTGCAGCACTTCCTTTTTTAGCTGAGCCTTTTGTGAGCTGCAAGATCTTTCTGAGCTTTGGCATGTTTTTTTAAAAAGTGTTTTTAAATTTATATATTTGTATATTTGATTTTAATGTTTTTAATTGTTGTAAACCACTCAGAGAGCTTCAGCTATGGGGCATATACAAATGTAAATAATAATAATAATAATAATAATAATAATAATAATAATAATAATAATAAAATGTTCCTGTATATTTGGTTGTCCTTTGCTCCTGGCTAATTCTTTGACCCTGCCTCTTCCTTTATTTATTTATTAAATTTATGTCCCACCCTTCCTCCCAGAAGGAGTCCAGGGTGGCAAACAAAACCACTAAAAGCACCCTAAAACATCTTAAAAACAAAATAGTTGAAAACATATTAAAACAAAGCATCTTTAAAAACTTGTTTAAACAAAACAACTTAAAAACATCTTCCTTTAAAAAAAAAAGCTTTAAAAACATCTTTAAAAGCAATCTCAACACAGACACAGACTGGGTTAAGGTCTCTATTTAAAAGGCTTGTTGAAAGAGGAAGGTCTTCAGTAAGCACTGAAAATATAACAGTGATGGTGCCTGTCTAATATTTAAGGGGAGTGAATTTCAAAGTATCAGTGCCACAACACTAAAGGCCGATTTCCTATGTTGTGCGGAATGGACCTCCTGATAAGATGGTATCTGCAGGAGGCCCTCTCCTGCAGAGCACACTGATCAATTGGGTAAATAATTCAGGTATCCTGGTGTCAAGCTACATAGGGCTTTGCACACCAGAACCCTGAATTTGGCGTGGTAGCTAATGGGCAGCCAGTGCAATTCATTCAGCACTGGGCCAACTGTTGGCCATATTTGTCCTTTCATCCTGACTTGTTCTTTAGTCCAAACTCCTAGCATGTTTCTTGATTCTGCTTCTTTTTAGGTCCTTTAGTCTTGACTTGCTTATCAGTCCTGATTGCTGGCCTTTCCCACAGATCTCGATTCCCAGCTGCAGATGCCTATGCCCCATTCCTGACAGTCAATGATTGGGATATAAGACCAAATTTTGCATTCTTCCCTGTATCTGTCACATACATCACTGTTTCCATTCTGTTACAATTCATCTTCCACCAAAAACGGCATTATTCATTTCGCTGTCCACTGTGGTGAAATTACATAATATAGTAATTAATTAACTTACATTGTCATTACGTGATTCCACCCCATTCATTTCAATGCAAAGAAAACACAATACAAATGGGAACATAATCAATTATTTATCATTTGTGCACTGAAAGCAACAACTGTGAGTATTGATCATATTTACTGGATTGATTTTCATTCCGGACATGGGATGAAGATCAGCAGTATCTGCTCCTGTTTCTGTTTCCATTGGAATTCTCTGACATTTCTATTTCATAACAGCCTCTCTATATTCAGCTTTTATTCTGTGAGTGGCAATATATTTTGGCCCTCATCCAATAGTGTGCACATGGAGCATCAAGGGCTACTTTCGTGTCCCATCCCCTGTTATTATCACTCTGCCTCGCGCAGGGAAAGACACACTTTATTATTCACACCCCAAAGTACCAATACTGTTATAGGAATTTGACCTATTTCCCCAACCCTTCCTATCAATAACCAGGCTTATAGGTTAGCCTCAACCCTCCTGGGAACCAGAGCTATGAGTTGATACTGTTACACTCTCTTGGATTCTCGCTCCCACCATAGATATATGTAATTAATTCTTTCTCTGCTTGGCAGTAGAGTGGTGGGAAATTCAGAAGTGCAGGGTTCCTTTATAATAATCACAGCCATTCCCCCTTCTAAGGTTATACAACCTTCTAAGATTATAGAATAATCTGGGCAGGCTTGAATTCTGCTTTCTGCTTCTTTATCACTGTCACCATTCAACTATCCTTTCTCATTGTCAGAGGTATTGCTAGACTTACTGAATAAATGTCTACACATTTATCTCCTGCTGCTACCCAACAGCTTGATGGTGTAGATGAGATACTATCATCAGGATTCACTGTCTCTTCTCCTGCAGTTACATAATTCTCACTCTCCACAACTTAGTTTTTTGAAGTAGGAACTAATAAGAGCTCCTTTCATTCTGTTTGGCTCCAATTAGCAGGAAACGACCAGGAAGCAAGTTAGAAGACTCTTCTCAGTGGCTAACTCCTTCCCCTTTCATGTTGATTGACTAAGATGCTGGAGATGTAGGGACACTGCTGGGACTGTGCTCCCAAAAATGTAAGAGGTCTAAGACCCCCCAAGACCCCAGCCAGCTACACCCATGCTTGGTACTTTCTTTATAGCACAACCAATAACCAGGCATATGTACAAATAAACAGCATTTATTTAAATAACAGCTATTAATAAAATATAAAAAGAAGTCTGCTCAGTTTCTTGCTTTGTTCAAAATCTTACGGTTTCAGTACAGCTCTTATGGTACTTCCTATATGTTTCTCAATAACGTCTCCTCAGAAAATTATACTCTAACAACCTGCCTCACCTACCCAAATGTATCAACCCTCTCCCATTCAAACCTAACTCCTCCCCTCCTTAGACTATTCCCAAAACAAAAAGCCCTGACCCTACTCTGACTAAAACTGCCCAATTATCCAAACCACTGGCACTCAATACTAAAACACACCATCCATCCCATTCACTCAATCATCAACAGTACACTGCAACATTGTTCTCACTCACTCCCCTTACCCTCACTCTTCTTACCATACTACCTCTAATATAGACTGAGTACATATTTACAGTCTATGCCAACACATTACTAGTGTACACACCATAGCTACACACAAGTAAAAACTGCAGTGATGTGATGTGTGGTGTGTGTGGACTGCTGATTGGCACAGTTGAAGTTTATTTTACAGGGATACACAGTTTCATCTGCAGACACAATTCCTTGTTCAGCTAGAGGTGATTGTTCATAGGTCCCCATCCGAGCTGAAGTTAATCATGCCCAAGGCTGCATTCCAATGCACCTTTACTAGGGGGTAAGTTGCATTGAACACAATGAAACTTATTTGTGGTGACACACATCTAACAAGATTGTGCTGCATGTCCCATTTAATCAAGTAAATCAAATTAGCACAACTAATTTCAGTTAGTAACTTTAAATGGATCTAGACAATGGTCCCTAGCTAGTTTAGGGCATTATCTCTCTCTCTCTCTCTCTCTCCCTCTCTCTCTCTCTCCCCCCCTTTAAATAATATATTATGTTATATATATATTCTGATGAGCTTGCAAAACTACTACTATTACTGCTGCTGCTACTACTACCATTACTGCTACTAATGTTTTAGATATAGATATAATTATCTTTCAAGGCTTTTAAGGTTGCAAACACACACTCAGATGGTGAGAGTCAATCTCAGTAACTCATCTGAACCAATTGCTGAGCAGACATGTCTGGGATTACTCCATAAAACACCTGATCAAGCAAGCTAGACTCTTTGCTTCAAATTAGCCTCTTTTTATAGGACTGCATACAGCAGAGGTCCCTAGTCCTTGGGGTCCTGGGGGCACATTTGGAAATATTTTGTGGGCACCATAAAATACCCATTTCACAGATAGAAAAATTGTGATTCTCAGACACCCCCAATAGGCAAAACCCCAGCAAATAAAACATGGGGGTGGGGAAACAGGCAGTGCCTCCACCCAAAAACCATCAACAAAAGCAGCCATTCCAACAAAAAAGAATGAAACACCAAACAAATAAACTCTCATTAAATAATAATAATAATAATAATAATAATAATAATAATAATTAGGCAGGACACCTTGACAGATACTATGCTGGAGGCCCCAGGCATAGGGAATGGTAGTGTGAGAACTACTCTGATGAGATGATGAGCAGATCCACACCATACATTTAAAATGCACTCAGTGCACAAGACTTCCTCCAAGGAGTCCTGGAAATTGTAATTTTTAAAAAAGATGCTGGGAATTGTAGCTCTATGGGCGGGGCACTACAGTTCCCAGGATTTTGTAGGGGACGTCATGTACTTGAAATGCCCTTTAAATGTATGGCATGGATTAGCCCTATGATGTTCTGCAATAATTTTGGTTCTGAATATGCTCTTGCAAGCATGAAAATCGGAGCAAAGTTCACTGGGCATTCCACAGGGAGAGTACAACTGCAGAAAAAGCCTTACATCTAGTAGTTGCCTGCCATGCTTCATGGGACTGAGGGTTCTGGAGTTGGTGCCTTGGATGACGACTGGAACATGCAGGGAGAAACATACGGAAGACGGAGGTCCTTAAGGTACCCCAGTTCCAAACTGTTAAGTGGTTTAAAGCACTCAGGTCTAAGCTAGATTATAGGACACAATTCTCCCCCATCCACAGATATTGATAAATAGATAAACATCAACCAATAAATAATAGAGTAACCAAACTGCAATGCATTTCTTCAAAATTGTCACAGGGCAAAAAGAAATGCTTTTAAAAAAAATTCTTGGCCTTTATAGGCTCTATTCTTTCTGTTGAGTCTCAATAGCTCACTCCTCCCCATTTCATTGTGGAGGTACGGCAGAGCAGATAGAGTTTCAAGGGCTCTCCACAGTAGTGTACTTGACAGTTGCTTCTCAAATTGGCTTCCAGTCTTCTACTCTATAATATGGTCCATTTTCCATCAAGCAGAAATGTCAAGATATATTTATGTAGAAGGACATGACAGGGTAAACTTGTTGTTTGTAAGCAGCCTTATAAATCTCTGTAGACTGAAGCTAGTTATTATGGACTTAGGTCATGTCTGAATTGCAGGTTAATTTTCTTCTAGTGGCCGTTGTGTTGCTTCACATTCATCAGAGTGCATTTATCTCCAGTACCTTGCTCTTCCGGTTGTTCCTCTTCTAGAAGTGAGGCCTAGGTCTGCAAGAGATGAATGAGAAATTTGGTTTTTGCAAATTCTGATACAAACTGACCTGATCCATACCTCTTAGATGAATGTATTGATTGGAACTTATTCATCTACCAGATTTCATACTTTGCAAATGCTCTGATGTAGTTTTAAAATATGTTTACAATTTTTGAGAGAAAACACATTCAGAAAGGCATATTTTAAGGGGAAACTACATTTACAATTACAATAAAATGTGAATTCCCATGCAGATTTTTAAAATAAAATAAAATTGGAGGTTATTTGTGGAAACTAGATGAATAGATGAACAGATGTGAATGTGACAGATAACAGAAACAGTCAGGTTCATCCATCCCTGGTGTCTGTATTCTTCTGGGGCAATTAGGATATCCAGAAGGATTCAATGTCATATAATGTTGCCACTACCAAGATTCAACTGTTTAGGCTTGTAAAAGGGGCTATGCTAGCCCCGTGGGACTTCTGACACTGTTTTCTTTGAACACATGGCTCCCATGTCATATTAAAAACTGTTTTGAAACTCTTTCAGATTTTAAAAGCAGAGTTCCATGGAAATAATTTCACAGTTCTGGAACATATGAAGATATTGTTATAGGGGTGTGTGTGTGTGTGTGTGTGTGTGTGTGTGTGTGTGTGCTGGATATCATCTTTGGGTCCCTACTAACCCTATACTTTTGTATCTATAAGATGAGGTTCTATACCAGAAAGATCTGCTGAAGTGGTCAGACCAGTCTTTTTGTTAATTTAATGGCCCTAGCCAAGTATATTAAGCATCTTTTTACATGACTAAAGAGTTGTCCAAGTACAGGTGTGTGGCCATAGAAACAACTAGCTAGTCATGCTTCTGAATGAAGGCCACATCCTAAGTGTAGGAGGACAATAAGCCAGGAGCCAGTCTAGTCTCAGCTAGACCTGGGAAATGGAAAGACATGGAGGCTTGACTCCCTCTGTGCTGAAACCAAAGCTATGACTTTGGGACACCTCCTGCCACTGCCATGGAAACCTAATGGAGCAGCAAGATCTGTTGGAGTGTTAATGCTATGAGCCCTTCTATCTTATGCTCAGCTGGTAAAATGGAAATGGACTGCCTTCAAGTCGATTCCAACTTATGGCAACCCTATGAATAGGGTTTTCATCGTAAGCGGTATTCAGAGGGGGTTTACCATTGCCTTCCTCTGAGGCTGAGAGGCAGTGACTGGCCCAAGGTCACCCAGTGAACTTCATGGCTGTGTGGGGATTCGAACCCTGGTCTCCCAGGTCATAGTCCAGCACCTTAACCACTACACCACACTGGCTGTCTTCTCAGCTGGTATGTGTGGGTAAATACAATCTTACACAAGCACATCACAGTATCCAGTGACCTTCATTCCAAGGATCCAAACCTGAGGAATGTGCTGGCACCCTTGAAGTCTCCCAAGCCTTCAAGATTGACATGGACATAACACTGTCACATACTGATAGACCACTGGTCCATTTGCTTAGGGCTGCCTACTCTGATAGACAGCAGCATTTAGCGAATCTTCAAAACCCAAAGCAAAAGATAAAAAGGGCAAGCCACGTACATTGTATGAGGGTGAGCCACAGTAGCCAGTCATGTTCTTCACTTCACAGAATGTCTATGCACTCAGTTTTTGGGTATGAGAAGTGGAATGGGGAGAAATAGTCCTTCCTGTAAACTGTTACAACTTTCTGCGCTGAAGCTCTGCTATGCTACACCATAGTTCTGAATCCAAGAATTCTGTCTATTTATTATTGCAGATAGCAGTTAGCATCTGGGTAGCATAATACAAAAGGCATATCAGGCCAAAAATCACTAATTCACAAATGTTGCTGGTACACATAGAATGAACAATCACTCTGACTGCAAGAGGTCCCACCTTACTTTCTACACTGGCTTCCTCTTCATTCTTGGATCCTGCACAATCTCCTGGCTTTGTCCTCCCTACTGCCTAATGTGGGGGGACTTGTCTGAGCCTACAGTATTTCAAAAGAGATATTTCTAATGCTGGTGTGCCACTACAGACAAGACTCGGCTATAAGACTTGAGCAAGCAATGTGGCATGAAGCACGACCCTCTCTTGCAGATCTTTAAGGCATTCACATGAAAGGGAAAGAAACATGGAAGTCAGAATGAAGATACAGAGATCCCCATGAGGGACAACAAAGTTTGATGAGTGATCTTTCTTTGTGGGGGGAAAAGAGAGCAAAGTTATGGTCTGGTGGAAGGTGTGTGACAAGAGAATTGATGCACAAAGCACATTTCCTCGGCACTGGACAAACAATAGGTCAGAGATACCTAGAAGAAGTAAATATCTCAAAGGGCCTCCAGGCAGTGAGATGTGATCAATATTTTAACTTAAGCACATCTGTACTTGTATTGACAAAACTGCTTTGCCTTTTATAAATAAAATCCTTCTTTTCTCTGGGCCAAATGCCTGAGGGATCTGCTTAAGAGAAAAGAGTGAAGCAGTAAAGTCAAACTTCAGGAGAAGTCTGTCTAAAAGAGCACGGTCTAAAAGAGATCATGGGTGAGCAGGCCAGGAGGCACTGTACTTCCAAAATGTATACATCTCAATAACAGACATGGAAAGTGAACATACTGAAAGTAAGCAAAGATACATTTGTAGTTTTTAGAATAAAGTGTTTATCTGTTTCCTGTGTTTCTTCAATAGAAGTTAAGGTAGCAGGGTTGTTTCATCAGGTGCCTTCAGAGCATTATTTATAAGAGCCTAACTAGGGATGGAAGGATCTGTCAGTTTCAGTTCTCTCAGTTTCTCATTTTTCCAATCTTATTTATTTTATTTATATATTATTAATTTATATCCCGCCCTTCCTCCCAGCAGGAGCCCAGGGCAGCAAACAAAAGCTTTAAAAACACTATAAAACATCATAAAAACAGACCTTAAAATACATTAAAACAAAACAACTTTAAAAACATTCTTTAAAAAAGCTTTAAAAACATCTTGAATAAAAAAGGCTTAAAAAACATATTGTTTAGGGGAAAATGTTTTTAAAAAAACCTATTAAAAACAATTCCAACACAGACGCAGACTGGGATAGGTCTTAACTTAAAAGGCTTGTTGAAAGAGGAAAGTCTTCAATAGGTGCCAAAAAGATAACAGAGATGATGCCTGCCTAATATTTAAGAGAAGGATTGCAAAGGGTAGGTGCCACCACATTAAATGTCCATTTCCTATGTTGCGCAGAATGCACCTCCTGATAAGATGGTATCTGCAGGAGGCCCTCATCTGCACAGCACAGTGATCGACTGGGTATTTAAGGGGTAAGACGGTCTTTCAGGTATCCTGGCCCCGAGCTATATAGGGCTTTGTACACCAGAACTAGAACCTTGAACTTGGCCCAGTAGCAAATGGGCAGCCAGTGCAATTCTTTCAGCAGCGGGGTGAAATGTTGGAGATACCCTGCCCCAGTGAGCAGTCTTGCCGCTGCATTTTGCACCAGCTGCAACTTCTGGACCAACCTCAAGGGCAGCCCCACATAGAGCACATTACAGTAATCCATCCTGGAGGCTACCAGTGCATGGACAACAGTGGCCAGCCTATCCCAGTCCAGAAACAGCTGCAGCTGTCTTATCAGCTGAAGCAGGTAAAAGGGACTCTTAGCCACGGAGGTCACCTGGGCCTCTAGTGACAAAGATGGATCCGAGAGCAGCCCCAGACTATGAACCTGCTCTTTCAGAGGGAGTACGACTCCATCCAAAGCAGGCAACTGACCAATCATCCAAACTCAGGAACCACCAGCCCACAGCACCTCCATCTTGCTAGGATTCAGACTCAGTTTATTGGCCCTCATCCAGCCCACCACCGAGTCCAGGCACTGGTCCAGGGCTTGCACGGCCTCTCCCAATTCAGATGTTATGGAGAAATAGAGCTGGGTATCATCAGCATACTGCTGACACTTTGCCCCAAATCTCCTGATGACCACTCCCAAGGGCTTCATATAGATATTAAACAGCATGGGGACAAAATGGTACCCTGAGGCACCCCACAGCACAACTGCCGGGGGGGGGCGAAAGACAGTCACCCAATGCTATTCTCTGAAAGTGACCTTGGAGATAGGATCAGAACCACTGTAAAAAGTTCCTCCAATACCCATCTCACCAAGTCGGCCCAGAAGGATACCATGGTCAATTGTATCAAAAGTCAATGAGAGATCAAGTAAGAATAACAGGGTCACACTCCCCCTGTCCTTCTCCTGATAACTGTCATCCTTTAGGGCAACCAAGGCTGATTCAGTCCCATAACCAGACCTGAACCCAGACTGGGATGGGTCAAGATAATCTGTTTCATCCAAGAGTACTTGCAATTGCTGCGCTACAACCCTCTCAATCACCTTCCCTAAAAAGGAGGTATTTGCAACTGGTCGGTAGTTGTCACAAACCAATGGGCCCACACTGGCCTTTTTCAGGAGTGGTTGGATCACCGCCTCTTTCAAGGTGGCTGGAACCACTCTCTCCCACAATAATGCATTGACCACACTCTGGATCCACTCAGTCAAACCCCCTTGGCAAGCTTTAATAAGCCAAGAAGGGCAAGGGTCGAGAGGACATGTTGCTGGCCGCATCATCGCAAGCACCTTGTCTACATCATCAGGCCACATCAGCTGAAACCGTTCCCAAGAAGTTGCAGCAGATGTTGCACTGGACACCTCATTTGGCACTACAGTAGATGTGGAGGAGGGATCGAGACTGCTACGGAGGTGAGCAACTTTACCCTCAAAGTGTCTTGCAAACTATTCACAGTGGGCCTCCGAAGGGTCTAAAACTCCATTTCCTGGAGTTGATGTCAACAGACCCCTGACAATATGGAAAAGCTCCACTGGACGGCTACTTGCGGATGTGATGGAGGCAGAGTAGTGGGCCTTCTTCGCTGCCCTCACTGCCACACAGTAAGCACGGTTATGATGTTTAACTCATCCCCGATCAGCCTCACAGCATGTCTTTTGCCACTTGTGCTCTAGCCGTCATCCAGCCTGTTTCATTGCCCTTAGCTCACTGGTGTATGAAGGTGCAAATCGGACTCCACAATGCTGGAGAGGGCGCTCGGGGGCAACCATGTCAACAGCCTGATGCGCCTCACTGTTCCACAGTGTGAGAAGGGCTTCAACAGGGTTACCTGCTCTATCTATTGGGAACTCCCCAGAGGCATTCAGGAATCCTGTGGATTCCATTAGGCTCTGGGGGCAGACCATCTTAATCTGTCCACCACCCCTGCAGGGAAGGATCGGAACCATAAGTCTAAACTTCACCAGGAAGTGGTCTGACCATGACATTGGGGTGACATCCACCCTCCCTATCTCCAGACCACCCCTTCCTCCATCTGGAGCAAAAACCAAGTTGAGGGTGTGCCCTGCCCTATGCGTCAGGCCAGTGACAACTTGAAACAACCCCATGGTCGTCATGGAGGCCATGAAGTCCTGAGCCAGAACACTAGAGGCAGCCTCAGCATGGACATTGAATTCACCCAGCACTATCATTCTGGGCTCCTCCAACACCACAGCAGAGACAGCCTCCATTAGCTCAGTCAGAGAAGCTGCTGGGCAGCAGGGTGGACGGTACACCAGAAGCAACCCTAGTTTACTGTCTCCTTGGTCTGACACTAGGTGCAGGCCCTCGCAGCCAACTCCAAGACACAGTGGTTTCCTGGTGACAGAGAGGGAAGTTCTATAGACCACAGCAACTCCTCCCCCCCCCGTCCCTGCAGCCTGTGCTGGTATTGCACCGAGTATCCAGGTGGGTAAAGCTGGGTCAGATCAACTCCTCCTAGCTTACTCACCCAGGTCTCAGTAACGCACACCAAATTGGCACCTTCATCCACAATGAAATCATGGATGAGAGTGGTCTTATTGTATACCGATCTGGCGTTAAACAACAACACACACAGACCAGTGGGCACAGCAGATGAGCAATGAGGAACCTATCCATGAGAGGAGTGGCAGCAAGGAACAAGGTGCAGATAGCCTGGCCCTCGTCTTCTATGGTAATTCATCACATCCCCATGGCTATATTTCCCTCTACCTGTGATCACTGAAATTGTGGTGGCATCTTAAATTCAGTTCTCCACATTTCTATAGCAATTTGCGTTTTTCTAAACAAAAATCATCATGAAAATCTTCAACTTTTTACTGTAAAGTTCCAATAAACATATTTTATGCAGTTTTGATTAGCTTACACCTTTTGCAAGCAATTTATCCTAATATAATGTATTTTTGTTTTTTATTTTCATTACTACATTCATTTTTACACCCTTTTCCCTAATCTATGCTTTTTGTAAACATTGGTTACAGAAATGCATTGTAACATTTGGATATACAAAATTTGATGGACAGCTGTTTTCTCACATTGTTTCAGAAAGTGCAAACAAAAAAAAACTTTAAATGGAAACTGAATTGATTTTCACCCTCATCTCTGGGACCAACTACATGTTATGTTAAATGTGTTTCTTCGAGAAACATTGGGACATTTCCCCCCTCAATCTTAGATGTAGCACCCCTTGATTTCAAACACAACCACAGTGCACAGGGAGGCATGGATTAACCTTCCCTCCCTGCCATGCTCATGGAAACAAAAATCTGCCTGTGCTGCAATTAGCCATATATATAAAAAAAGGCATGAATGATACTCACAAGGCTCCCATTAGTGGGAAAAGAAGGGTTGAACTGCAGGGTTGATGGAAATGTGGTGGGGAGGAGTGCCTGTGACTAAACGGGGGGGGGAAATCCCTTGTGGCACACTTTATGCAACTTATGTCTTAAAACAGGCATGCTTGAGTTTATAGTACAAGTATTATCTGCCTGTCTATTGGTTCATGATGAAGCAACACCCTTTGTTTTCTTCAAAACTATTGTAATCATATGCCAGTGTATACAGATCTAATGGATTAATAGATCAATTAAAATACATTTGATTTCTTGACATATAAACACATTTGATTAATTAACAATTTTTTTAACCCAGTGACAGCTCTACTTTCCAAGCTTCAGAGTTATAATGTGCAAATGTGTATCAACCATGTAGGAAAATGCCTAGCCGCTCACATTTATTTATTACATTTATACCCTGCCTTTCTTTTCATGATAGAAACTCAAGGCGGCTTACATATGGTTCCCAGGTGGTCTCCCATCCAGGCACTGACCAGACCTGACCCTGCTTAGCTTCAGCTGGCCTTATGTGCCTTCAGACCATTTGTTTTGAGAAGCTTTTGAAAAGAGTTCCAGGATATATAAAATGGCATCCATCTTTACATATGATCCTTGAAACGGGAAATATTGTGTTTCTGGTTCTACCAGTGGAGGTTCTGTCTTTAGGACAAACGGGGCATTGTCCTACTAACCTCAGCAAGTCAATACCTGTCTGCCTTTGTACTTGCAACCAGTCCAGGGGGTGGCATTGTCTGCCAGATTCCTCCTCATTCTCAGTGGTTGCAAAGCTCCCATTGAACACCAACAATGGGCGGTATTCAGTTCTGGTTCTACTCAGAGAAGACCCACTGAAGTTAATAGACATGACTAAGTCCACATTCACACCATATCTTTATTCCACTATTATTCCACTTTAAACAGTCATGTCTTCCCCCAAAGAAAACTGGGAAGTGTAGTTTGTGAAGCGTCCTGAGAGTTGTTAGGAGACTCTTTTCCTTCTCACAGAGCTACAAATTTCAGAGTAGTTTAGTAGAATTGTAGTTCTATGAGGGGAATAGGGGTTCCCTAAACAACTGTCAGCACCCTTCACAGCAAAAAGGGAAATGCTGTGGAGTTCAATACTGGTGAGTCCTCTTCCCTTGCCTCCTGGAAACTTTCAGTGCTGGTGCAGATCTTATTGCATTCCCAATATGTTCGTCCCAGTATAACCAGATAGTCCATCTGAAAAAGGGCATGAACAATAGTCTCTCTCTTCTTTGGTTCTGGTGCAATGAGACACTACAATCTACATGAACATCGCAAGAAGGGCCTGGAGAAGATGCAATATTCTCAAGGAGAAAGATACTTAGTGGTATCAGGCTTTGAAAGACAAGAACTCTTTAGTCTTACCCTTTACCTGTGCTTCTTGTGAGACAACTCCCAAAGTAAGTATCTGGATGAAGGAAGTGGCACAACAAACCCAGTAGTTGCCTTCAGGTGCAACCAATCATCCACACTCTTGTGAGGCAGCTCCCAAAATCTGTCCTTGGATGAAGGGTAGGGATGGAACTGAGGATTTCAGTTCTCTCAGTTTCTCACTTTTCCAATCTTAAATTTAATTTTCCATATTTCTGCAGAAATTTGAAAAAATATTAAAATTTCTTTTAAAAATTCTTCAGCACTTTAATGCAGATTTCTCCCACCTAAACACATATTTTTATGCCGTTTTGATTGATGCAGACATTTTTTCAAGCAATTTATCCTAATATATTACACTATTGTATATTATTTTACTAATATATTTGTTTTTGATGGAACCTGTCCCCTAATAAATGCATTTTTTAAAAACATTGCTTGGTTAGAGAACAGCATCACAAAATTCGGATAAGCGTGAATTTCAAAGAATGACTGTGTTTCAGTTCTCATATTGTTTCAGAAAGTGCAGATTTGATAAATTTGGCTTTACATGTGAACTGCCTCAAATCCCTAATGATGGGAGGGGCAAAATAAACTTAATAGCTAGCTCAGGTGCGACCAGCACTTCCCACACTGGACAGCTTTTATGCAGAAAAGCACAAAAAAAATCCTTGGTCTGTCTTTAAAACAACAACTTTCAACTGGGTCTGGAAGGAAATTTATTCAGATTGCTTTCATGTTAACATTTCACAGTGTACTCTTGCATTTTTTTTTTTAAAAAGCGAACTAGTGTCTTTTTGTTTTCTGTTTTGAAACAAAAGCTCCTTGTGAATTATACAGTTATATACATTTACACTGTCCCTCACTGTCCTTCACATTCGCAGCAGATTGTACTTCTCTCCATTTAAAAACAAGAAAACAATGCTAACGAAATTGACTTGTGTTGACATTCTAGAAGTCACATACAAATAAAGAGATGTTGACAGGGATACACAACAGTTTCTTAATGTTATAATAATGAAAGAATACCAAGCTAAACTTTTAGAAGGTTAAGTGAGATTGGCTAGGTAGAGAAAGGTGTGTTTAGATCCCTATTAAATCCCCCTGTCTCTTTTTGAAACGAGAGAGGAAGAAGTCAAAATGTCATCTGGTCTTTGTGCAAATGTATGGAAGGCACAGTTGTCAGTAGAGATGGGGGAAATGTTTGATAAGTTCACAGCCATCCTTCAAAACTCACACTTCTCCAAATTTTGTATTGTAGTTCTCCAGCCAGGTAATGTGTAGAAAAATGTATATACTAGGATAAAGTGTACATAAAAATGCATGTATTAATGAAAATAACATTAAAATGCATTATATTAGAGGAAATTGCTTTGCAAAAATGAGTATATTATGCATGCAAAAATGTGTACCTTAGGAGAAAAAAACACTAAAATGCTGACAATTTTTATGAGGATTTAAACATACACACAAGTTGCAGCAGAAATGTGAAGAACTGGATTTAAGACTGGAATAATAAGAAATTGAGAGAACCAGAATTGACCAATCCAGCCAACCCTAGTTGTGTGAACTTGAACCTCCAGTGCGTCTTGAACTGGTGGCTGCAAGGAAGAACTATAGCCACCCTTCCTTACTTAGGTGGGCTTCCAAAATATTGCTAGCATTGTAAACCTATAACTTGAATAGAGCTAGTTACTTTTAAATTTTGAGGTGTTCGCCTTGCACCTTCTTGAATTAAATTTCCTTAAATTAACCTTTATGGAATACCCCTTTGGATTCACAGTTATGTAGGAACTAAAGGGGATTGTATGGATTGTGAGGATATAGAAGAAAATCAGATGCAAATTATCTTACCACTACTTAGTTCTGTATCTGTGCATAAACATTTGTAAAAAGTAGGCCAAATTACCGAAACAATGCCAATCTATTGTTGTCTGTTCCATCCTGTTTCTGCATTAATGTGCTCTTAAAACAACAACACAACATATTAGATCATATTTAAATGCATATTGTATCCCTAGGTATGCATTTCAAAACTGTTTAACCAAAAAAATCACTTTTTAAAACATATTTTGGTATGTTCTTTGAACAAAGAACTATATCATAATATTCAGAGAAGTGAGAAATCTGTAGAATGAGTATGTTCCAATCCATGTATTTGTCCAGGACATGCAAACTAAAGACAGTTCACTTAACAGGGCTGATCATATGAAATTCTCCATCCCTACCTAAGACCTCAAGGGCATAAGGCATATTAGGTTAAATGAATTCTCTGGGGAGACCACTCAGAGACTGGATACTTGTGATCACTCAAGAGTCAAAGAAATCTTGGAGATGGGCTCAGTGGAAGATGTTCCAGACTGCTGACACATAAAATGAACAACTGAAAAACCTTTTAAAATGTGTGGCTGGTGTTAGAGCAGCTCAATCCATTTGTGTAGCTAGTTTGAGATCAACCTGATTGGAAACTGATATTATCTGATATTATCTTAAATAACTTCAGACTGTTTGACTGCAGGATTAATTGCTGAATCAACTTTTCTGTCTAACAAATGGCCAGATCTTTGCTCCAAGGTCAGAAGCTGCAGTGGGGTAGCTCTGACTTCATTTTCACCCAAGTGACAATAGACATTCTTTTTCCAAAGAGAAGAGAAAACAATTTCAGTTTTATGAACGCTTCTGGTTTTCTGAGGGCTTCACAACTAGAATTAGATAGAGATTCAATATGGCATTAGGTATTTTGTGTGTGTGTGTGTGTGTGTGTGTGTGTGTGCTACCGTTAAGACTGAACTGATAATAGAGATGAATCCACATTAAGATATAATGATACAGCCAAGTTTTCCACTGTGCGTTCAAAGGATAGGCTTGCTTAAAATAATGCATAGACTCACAGAGTTGTTAAACTACAAAAACATCTAGATCATTAGGCCAAGGGAGCATGATTACATATTATCCGCAGACAGATCAACCAAATCAATCCAAATTTGTCTGTCAGAAATGGACCATGGGTCTGCTGCTTAATGTTGGCTGGAAAACTGACCCAGATGATGCAACAAGTAACATACCAATAAATAAATACTGTAACTTTTATCCAGCATTCTCTGTCCAGTAGCTCAAGGGCTCTTGCAGTAGCAAACACACGAGTTTTAATGTTACACAGTAGAAGAATCCAGTACAAAAATTGTGCTAGTGGAAATTCATTGCACAACAGATTGTGCAGTCTATTATGCAATAAAGTTACTACCAACCTGCTTATGCTTCTCTTGTGCAACAACATTTAGGTGGTGCAGAACATTTCACCAGGAGTACAAGTACACTGCTAAGTGACTTTAACTTAGTGTTGCATTGAATATGACCCCGCATTTCTTATCCATTGATTCCTTTTTGTTGGAGCATGTAAAGCACTTAGGATTTCTCTTGAAATATGAAGAGGTATATAAATAAAATAAAATCTCCTATACTATATTTTTGTAAGACATTATGCCATCACACCATCATGATGTCATCCAGTGTGATGTGCAAAGCATCATACCAAAATAAAAAAAAGAGATTGGACCTGGAGATTGGTAGTAGTGGCAGTGGTGGCAACAATGACAGGAGGCCTGGAGCTTGACAACAGCAGCATCAGGCCCAGAGCTTGGCCTGGAGCTCCATGGGAGACCTGGAGTTCAGCCCAGAGTCTGATGGGAGACCTGGAGCTCGGCCCAAAACTCAGCAGGCTCAGGGAAGCCTGGAGCTCAGTGTGGAGCTCAAGGGGTGGCCCAGAGCTCAGTGGGCCCACATAGGAGGCCCAGAGCATGGCCTTGGTGAGGGGAGAGGAAGGGAGGGGAGCTCTGGCAACACTTGTGGGGGTAAAGGTGCCTTTGGTCACTCAAGGGGGAAAGAGGGGCTTTGGCGATGGTAGGTGAGGTTGGTGAGTAAAGTGAGTAGGGTCTGAGCCCCTAGTAAAAAATGGAAATGGACTGCCTGCAAGTTGATCCCAACTTATGGGCGATCCTATGAATTGGGTTTTCATGGTAAATGGTATTCAGAGGAGGTTCACCATTGCCTCCCTCTGAGGCTGAGAGGCAGTGACTGGCCCAAGGTCACCCAGTGAGCTGTGTGGGGATTTGAACCCTGGTCTCCCAGGTCCTAGTCCAGCACCTTAACCACTACACCACACTGGCAAAATAAATAAAAGCAGACAAGTGTTGTGATACACTTAACTGAGGAACTTTATTCCTCCCTTGCCACCTTTACATAGGACCATGTGAACTATTACTGTTTGGGGCAATGTCAGAATGTTGTTTTCTGAACTTGTATTGATGGTTTCCCCCCTCATCTTACTGGAAAATAAAAGACACCTTTGGAGAAAAGATGGCTCAGGAGAGTTTTAGTTGTTGTTTTTAAAGAAAATCTAATCTCCCCTCTGTTTTTCCCGTAAGTGATCGCCAAGTATCTCACAGCATAAAATGCCGTCCACTGTAAAATGATAACAAATCATAAGAACATAAGAACATAAGAAGAGCCTGCTGGATCAGGCCAGTGGCCCATCTAGTCCAGCATCCTGTTCTCACAGTGGCCAACCAGGTGCCTGGGGGAAGCCCGCAAGCAGGACCCGAGTGCAAGAACACTCTCCCCTCCTGAGGCTTCCGGCAACTGGTTTTCAGAAGCATGCTGCCTCTGACTAGGGTGGCACAGCACAGCCATCATGGCTAGTCGCCATTGATAGCCCTGTCCTCCATGAATTTGTCTAATCTTCTTTTAAAGCCATCCAAGCTGGTGGCCATTACTGCATCTTGTGGGAGCAAATTCCATAGTTTAACTATGCGTTGATTAAAGAAGTACTTCCTTTTGTCTGTCCTGAATCTTCCAACATTCAGCTTCTTTGAATGTCCACGAGTTCTAGTATTATGAGAGAGGGAGAAGAACTTTTCTCTATCCACTTTCTCAATGCCATGCATAATTTTATACACTTCTATCATGTCTCCTCTGACCCGCCTTTTCTCTAAACTAAAAAGCCCCAAATGCTGCAACCTTTCCTCGTAAGGGAGTCGCTCCATCCCCTTGATCATTCTGGTTGCCCTCTTCTGAACCTTTTCCAACTCTATAATATCCTTTTTGAGATGAGGCGACCAGAACTGTACACAGTATTCCAAATGCGGCCGCACCATAGATTTATACAACGGCATTATGATATCGGCTGTTTTATTTTCAATACCTTTCCTAATTATTGCTAGCATGGAATTTGCCTTTTTCACAGCTGCCGCACACTGGGTCGACATTTTCATCGTGCTGTCCACTACAACCCCGAGGTCTCTCTCCTGGTCGGTCACTGCCAGTTCAGAGCCCATGAGCGTATATGTGAAATTAAGATTTTTTGCTCCAATATGCATAATTTTACACTTGTTTATATTGAATTGCATTTGCCATTTTTCCGCTCATTCACTCAGTTTGGAGAGGTCTTTTTGGAGCTCTTCGCAATCCCTTTTTGTTTTAACAACCCTGAACAATTTAGTGTTGTCAGCAAACTTGGCCACTTCACTGCTCACTCCTAATTCTAGGTCATTAATGAACAAGTTGAAAAGTACAGGTCCCAATACCGATCCTTGAGGGACTCCACTTTCTACAGCCCTCCATTGGGAGAACTGTCCGTTTATTCCTACTCTCTGCTTTCTGCTTCTTAACCAATTCCTTATCCACAAGAGGACCTCTCCTCTTATTCCATGACTGCTAAGCTTCCTCAGAAGCCTTTGGTGAGGTACCTTGTCAAACGCTTTTTGAAAGTCTAAGTACACTATGTCCACTGGATCACCTCTATCTATATGCTTGTTGACACTCTCAAAGAATTCTAATAGGTTACTGAGACAGGACTTTCCCTTGCAGAAGCCATGCTGGCTCTGCTTCTGCAAGGCTTGTTCTTCTATGTGCTTAGTTAATCTAGCTTTAATAATACTTTCTACCAGTTTTCCAGGGACAGAAGTTAAGCTAACTGGCCTGTAATTTCCGGGATCCCCTCAGGATCCCTTTTTGAAGATTGGCGTTACATTTGCCACTTTCCAGTCCTCAGGCACGGAGGAGGACCTGAGGGACAAGTTACATATTTTAGTTAGCAGATCAGCACACACACACCATCAAGCAAGGAGGAAGAGCACTAAAAGAACAAAGCCAAGAGGACATTTACCTAAAAACCTTCTTGAACAGCCAGATGCCTAGAAGAATAATCGCGACCTGAGAAACCTCCCTTGAGGAGAGCAGCTTATACAGTGAGGGACACTCAGAAGTCGCTCGACAGGTGGGATGGAGCTACTACAGTAGCTTCCTGGTAGGTGGTTCATTATAGCTTACCAGGAGGGGGAGGGGAAGAGGAGGTCACTGGCGGGAGCACCACATTGGTTCTACTGCTGTGTTTGCATCACACGTAGTCATCCAGAATCTCAGGAGGTCTTAAACCCTTTACTTTCCTGGAAGCAGGGTCCCTAAGTCTCCAGCATCCTGTGAGCCAATCAGCATGAAAGATGAGTATGTTAGCTACTGGTAAGAGTCTTCTAACGTGCATCTTTGTCCTTTCCTGCTGATTGGAGCCAATCACTATGAATGGAGGTGAGTTAGCCACTGAGAGGACTCTTCTCAGTAGCCAACACTGTCCCCTTTCATGTTTATTGGCTCCTAGGAATGTCTGTTGTTGTGGGAGAAGGCATTAAGAAGGATTTTATTCTCCTCAGCAGCATAAAATAAAAAATGGGGATGGGGTGTGGCTGTGAGTAACATGAAGGGACCCTGCACTTTTGAATTTGCCACTACAGTACTGCGCCCCACTGCCTTGCCCCACCTGCTGACTTTCTTCTGAGGACACTATTGACAAGACCCTGCTCCTTGCAGCAATCCTCTGTACCTTAATTCTGACACGGAACCTGGAGCAAGGCCTCAGATGTTGAATGGAGCAGGCAAGCAGGAACATACAGAAGAAGCCGTCCTGCAGGTCCCAAGCTGTTTAGAGCTGTAAGGATTAAAACCAGCACTTTGAACTAAGCCTGGCCACAATCCATCAACTCAACTCATGTACGGAAAGGACAGTTCTTTGCCTCTCCCCATCCTCTCTAGGCTTTCATCTTCTCAATGACCTTTGCATTCAATCTTATTCAGACTGGTACCATTTCAGAGCATCAAAACACACAGGTTTATTTTTGTTGTTTTTGTTTTTATTTCCAAAAGGTCTGATCAGAACATTTTTAACCCCCCCTCACTCACTCACTCATATGTATACACAAACTTCTTTCTAAACATTCAGAATGGCAAAAATTTCATGTCGTTATCAGGAAAGTCCAATGGGGGTGGTATTATTAAGTTACAGTTTAACACTTGTCTGGCTGGAACATTCAAATCAAGAAAAATGTATACAGTTATACAGAGTCAATGGCCACTAGCCCTCCCCAAATTTGGGCACTGGGGCCTCCTTGGAGGAGGAGGAGGAGTGGGATTAGAACCCTTGTAGATTCCCTACATTCTCTGCTCCAGCAGATTCCTACACTTTCAATGACCCTGAGGAGGCTTTGGATATTCCAGCTACACGACTGGAATAGCTGACTCTTGGACCTCTCCCCTCCTGCAGTCATCATCCCCAAGGTCATGGCAGGCAGAGCCCCAAGCAAAGTGCCTGGCTAGCTACACCCAAGTGCACTCAAGAGGAAAGGGAAGCTTATGTATGCACCTGCCCAGATCAGGGTCTGGTTGAGAACCAGTAAGGTGTTGTGTCTCCACCTCCTATATAAGCAGAGAGAACCCTTAGATCTGGGGGCCAAATGTGGTCTTTCAGGCTGCTCTGTCTGGCCCTTGAGACTCTCCAGGCTATGCTCCCTTCCTAGCCACACCCCTTACTGGACCACTTTACACCCTCCTTGAAAGTTTTTGCCTGGTTGGAGGATTCAGAAGTGCACGTGAGTGTGTAGAAACTTGCCTACTGTACAAAGGTAACATTGCATTCCTTGCTCTGCCCAGTTGTGTCCCACCCTCCACTAGCATGTGGCCCCCAGGAGGGAATGTGGCCCTCAGACTGAAAACAGTCCCCCAGCCCTGCCCTATATATACTCTCAATTTGAACTGGGTCATTGCTGAAATAACATTTCCCTTGGGACTCCAAGGGCTACTATGCATCCTTCCCTGAACCAGGAAGTGGACATACAGGTATCAAATAAAAATAAAAAATAGGGACAATTGGAAGAAATGTATTAAGCAAGTGGGGGCATTGTTAAAACATGGGTTAAAAATAAGAGGGTCTTGCATGCATCCATGAGTAATGTTCCATGTGTATTTCAAGTCCTGGTCCAAATGCATACCAGTGCCCAGGTCACAGAGCAAGTCTCTCAGTGCTGCCTGTCTGATCAGAAGGCACATTGTGTGCTGTGATTTCTACGTGCCACAGGATGGAGTTACAGCCTTAACTTTGAGTTGTCTTTTCCCCCTGGCTACAGTATTAATGTTAGTGTAACAGAGATTTTTCATTGAGTGATCCATACTTTTGACTGATGTTTAAAAACACTCTTGCTGGATGAATCCTAGCTCTTTTCTCAGACACTATGCCACTCTATATTTTAATACATGGGCTTTGGGTGGATCCTCTTCATATGAATGATGAAGAGGGATTCAGAAAACTATTGCAGAGAAAATCCGAATGGAGAGGCATTCTTCAAATGCTGGATACAAGTTGTTATAGTGGCTTGTGCAGAAGTGTCTGTATTTCCTGCACTCCATGGGCAGTTATTTAAAGAAATAATTGTCTATCAGAAGACTCTCCAGATTGTTCTGTACAAAGGAACAACATTCACCTCTGACCAAAAGTTTGTGCTGAAATTATCCCTCTTGGTGGTGTCGTATGACCATCTCAAACTGTTCTTCAGGCCTCTGTTTCCTCTTTCACCTTCAATAACAATGAACCACCTTTTCATTCAAATATCTCCCCACTCCCTTTATTTTTCACTCTTCTGTTTCCAGTTAAGGGGGAAAAGGTATGTTTCCCATCCCCAATCGTCTGGAAGCATTTGCAAAAAGAAAAACAACACAGAGCTTGAAAGGACAAAGACATTCTAGCCCAACCCCTTGCTGAAAAGCCACATGATCTATCCAGTAAGCAGGAGTCACCCATTTTTTTTTTGGCCCATGGGCACATTTAATAATCAAATTCAATTCAACCAATTAATTGATTTCAAATACTTCTGGCAAATATGCTGTGCCTGCGAAGGGTCTCACGCCATGCCAGAAGGGCGTTAGCCAGACCCCAGTCCCTAAAAGTGATGAAGTCCCTAGCCTTAGAGCCTTTGAAGTAAAGATACTCTACCTTGGTTATATAACATATGGAAAGCATGCCCGGTAAAACTTGCTTCAAGATATTAAGAAGGTGAAGTTTCCACTCTGATTGGGTCAGCCAGCCCCTTGGTTTTGAGTAGCTACACCACATCAATTTCTTGCGATTCAAGATTAAATTCCAGTTATCCACCCTAGAGTTCTTCATCCTGCAACTCTAGATTTCGGGGGGGTTGTTATTTGGCAAGACTTGGATGTTCGAGGCCAGGTCAGGTGCTACACTTAGGGGGGTCAATTGTGGGTGGAGCCCAGGGTCATTTTTCGACTGTAAGGGGGGCTTGCCCTTGAGAGGTTCCTTATTGCTGGAAGGCACACTGTTCCGTTTTACAGCCCCTTGCCCGGGCTCATTTTCCAGGTGCATAAATAACTTCCTAAATTCCATTTTCTTATAGCTTGGGGGTTTATAGTTCTTGATATTTTTACTCTTTTTGGTAGAGGTTGTACTGTTGATTCTAGAGGTTTTGAGTTTGAAGCCAAGATAGAATTGGTAGAGAACTTATTAGCATTTAGCAAAAGGCCCGACTCCTCTCTTGGCCATTACAACAGGAACTCCTCAAGGACAACATAGACTGGTGGGCCCCGATCCTGGCAGTTTTATTTACAAGTATAGATCAAACAGCCCATATCCTGGAAGATTGGAGGTTAGCGATTATAATCCCCATTTATAAAAAGGGGAAAAGAGCAGATCCTGCAAATTACCATCCTATTAGCTTGCTTAGAATCATCAGCAAGCTTTATGCTAGCCATCTTCTTATGAAGTTCTCTGAATGGCTAGAGGATGAAAAAATTCTAGCAGAAGAACAAGCCGGTTTCAGAGCCTGTCATTCCACTATCGACCAGGGTCTCGTACTCCTCCATCTGGTGGAAAAGTATATGTTATCCCTCGGTGGTGCTCTCTATGTGGCCTTTATAGATTTTAAGTCTGCAATCTATTCGATCCCTAGGGAGAGACTTTGGAAAAAACTCAAAGAATCCAATATCAACAGGCGGCTTTTATTCTTAATCAGCAGCTTATATGATAAAACATACCGAAGTATTGTAAATGGCAACTTATTTACATTTACAATACTTTGGGCAGGTGAGGCTCAACCTAGCTGTGAGGGAATAGACCCTCCAATACAGAAGACAAGTCAGTCACATTGGACTGTAACTCCCAGTCAAGGATGTGGGAAAACTTATCCCTCTTTGCTATTGGAGTCAGGTATGTGGTTCCAACCTCCGCATCCTGGCCCCGCCGTACAGGCATTCACCATGATGTGCAAGCCGGTCCCACAAGGACACTCCCCAGATCCACACCAGACATTAAGCCCTGATGTTTCCCTAGGGAGTGCCCTTTACCAGAATGCCTCAACTGCCTCAAATTTAACCCCAATTACCTCACCTGCCCAAATTCCATGCCACAAGAGGGGATCAGCTGAAGCTTGGTCCCCTCAACCCAAAGAAAAACACAGCTCCCAAACCCAACCTAAAATCCTCCAATAACAAATCACACCGACTCTGAAAGATGGACACCATCGTCTCGACACAAATGTGGAGAATGAAACTGAATCATATCATGAAGAATGAAAACCCCAAGAGACAAAACTAGGTCCCCAACCATTACATTTACCCACTTTCTAGACCTATCCATCCTGTTGGGGTGCAGCACACCCTACAAACTCATCTCACCAACATATCAGACCATACTAAAATGAGATCTGGATACGACTGGATGAGCCCGGTGAAATCCTGAGTGACCCTGAGCAGCAAATCCATACCTGGCCACTGCACCAAGTCATCCTTCCCCAAATGAACTACCAAGACAAGGGGCCGGTCAGCCAAAGACATGTTCAGCTCTCCAAAGGCATCAATGCATCCCACAGCATGCCCCTGAGCCTCCCCGCTAACTGTTGCTCTAGCAGAAAGCTACAGCTGCGTCCCGGCAAGAGACGAGAAGGCCCTCCAGTGGGCCCAAATTAGAATAGAATGGCCACAGAGAATGATCCTCACAGGAACTGGAAGGCCCAGCACACCTAAGGAAAAACAAAAACAACAAAGACATTAGGATTAATACCTGACATAACACTTAAAAAGCAGAAGAACACCATCTGCCAATCATCTGGATATCATCAATGCTACATGCCCACGAGGGCTGTGGCCATGGCCGCCCCAATCCAAAAGGAATGCAGCCCATAGACTCAAGCATCGCAACCACTGGCCAACAAGGCCTGCTGAACAACGGCCCAAAATTGAAATTGAGTTAGGACAGAACCATCCGGATGTATAAAGAGATAACGCAGGCCCACAGGCCTGATAGACAGAAATTGACGCAGGACAGAAACGGAACAATTCAGGAACCTGGCAACTGTGTAAAGATACAATACTGTCATGGCCCTTTCAATCAGTCTTAGAGACTCGAAGGGAGAACCTCACTAAATCAGCACCTAACGTGCAATCGCTAGAGCAGAAGGCTCGATAGGACACATCACCGAGGAAACTAATACTTCACTAGGGCAAAAGCACCATGGAACATCATCAGAATTACTGTGGCGAAAGATGTAACTCATACTGAGATGAGTCCATAGAATTAAACAAAGGCAGGATCTGGAGGAGGACATCGGGCATGATTGCCCTCCTCCAGTCAGCGGGACTGTGGGCGGAATGCGACCAACCCTGAAGGACCATTCTGACCCTAAAATCTACAGAATGATCCTGCAATCCTCTTGCCTTGGAAATAAAGGCCCGTGCGGAGAGGTGTCCAGCGATAGTTATAACAAAATTATTTTGCCCTTTTAAATCAAGCAAAAATTGCAGCAAGAGAAATACAGGAATTGGCCAAGCAAAAGGCTGAGCATTATGAGCTCGAAACACCTGTAATTTTCCAAAGGCACACTGGTATGCTCACTGAATTCTGGGAGCAAGGGCATATGGCGACCCCCACTTCTAATTCCAAGGCTCAACAGGGAAAGAGGTAACACTGTCTTGTAAGGCCAGAATATGATCTGAACGCATGCCCACGAGGGCGGCGGCCGCTGCCACTCCAGTTTGAAAGGAATGCAACTCATACTCTCCTGCATCTCGCCACAGGCCTGTAAGGCCCCCCCAAACTTGAGGCCAGCATTGCAGTTGGGTTAGGGCAGATACATTGAGATGTATGAACAGGTAACGCTGGCTGGTATGATCGGAATGCTTCCATAACACATGCCCACGAGGGCCGCGCTGTATCCGATCCTGTAAGAAAGAATTGAAACCCCTACACTCAGGGATCACCCCTAAGCTTCACCAACCATCCACCACCCCTCTGGTCCATCTTAATCATATGCACTGGATAAACATCACAGAAATGTAAGCACAAGGCTCGACATGATGTGACGTGCCTGGAAAGCAAAGACTTTACCAGGGCCAAAGGCTCCCTAAAAAGCTGCTAAGGTCACCGCCTGGAAAAACTTCCCTCATAAAGAGGGAAGCACTAAGTGCTAGTCGAAGGCAGGAGCATCATTATTCCATCAGGGGTGAATGGCCACATAGGACCAGGCGGCCTTAGGGTGGAATGTGACCAGCCCCCTTTGAGTTTCATAAAATGGGTTCCTAAGTGCACTTGGCCTGGAAATTAAAGGCCAGGGCAGCAAGGTGGCCAGTTGTATTTCTTACAGTAACACCCTGCCTCCTTTAAGAGAGCATGAACTGCAGAGGTATAAAATTGGTATCAGCCACGCTCAAGGTAGGGCATACGAAGATGGCACGGCCGCTTCATTCCGCGAACACAGAACATGCCGAGCTACAAACGGAATATGAAAGACGTACATTGCAGAACAAACTTACGCGCAAGGTGCATTGCTCGAATAGAGGCGGATGCCTAGGGAATTACTACACAGCCAAGCCAGGTGCTGATCTGAAGATGTGCTGTGCGGGTATGTACCGCAAGGACTATCGGAAAATAACCGAAAGAAATAAAGTCTGGAGTGAGCCCCATGATGCCCGAGGCAGCTGGCCTTTGGTCATCACACCAAAGGTTCCTAGAATGGACACCAAAACCAACCACCGGCTGTATCAGAGCTTACCTCTTCTTCCAAAAGAGCAGTTGATGAAATCCTTCAAAAAGGCAAGCCACATGGGAAAATCCTCCCTGTCCTAATTGTGCCTGTACTGCAGATCAAGCTACAGGAGCAGGTCCTCTTTTCTCAAAGAAAGATGGTCGATGCAGTCACATCTGGAATGAATGTAAATCTAACAGGTAGCAGCCCCTATTGCGCAAGAGATTGCCATGAAATAGTCATGACTGAAGAGGGTACCAGCATCTTGTGAAACAAACAGTACAGAAGTCATATTTTTGGAATAATATTAAATTGAGTTAAACAAGCCCTGTAAAAGCTTCATAATATAGATTTACCAAATGCTAGAGCAGCACTTTAAGCAAGGACCAATAAGCTGTCATTTTTAAAATAAGCATATTTTATGTTTCAGTTACATATTTCAGGGATGAAAACAGAGCATTTGAACTACAGACAATAACATGCCTTAAGCAACCAACATATCAAAATATTCCTGCTACACTCCTGCTATAGAAAGAACTATTTTATAAGCTTATTAACCGCTAGAAGTCCCAAAGGAAAAATTACAGGTAAAACTTAATCATTCAAAAAGCCAACAAAAACTGATTCAGCAAACTTGTAATATTTTAAATTTTATCATTAACCTTAAATGTCTTGGCTCTCAGAAAGCCACAACGATGAGTTTATCTGGCTGTAGAGCATTACTTTTAAGCTTACATGGCATAGATCACTTTTCTCTGAGTCACACTTATTTACATATTTTGAAGCCTCACAGGAATTCTGAGAGGCGGGGATTTTATGTTACTCACATTGAATTAAATTATCTGTTGCCCTCTAAAGATGATATTGCATAGGCATCAATCATTTTTCTCCATGCATAACACATGCTGCAAAAATATGAAGATAAATAATCAAAACAGCATTTTAAAAAATAAATTCAGAAATTTAGGAATACAAACAGAACTAAATATATAAAATAAATTGAACTAGAAAAGACAATAATGCTGGGGGGAAACAGAAAGGAGCAGAAAAAGAGGAAGACCAAACAAGAGATGGACCAACTCCACAAAGGAAGCCACAGACCTAAACCCACAAGATCCAAACAGGGTGGCACATGACAGGTGACCGATTCATAGGGTCGCCATAAGTCATGATCGACTTGAGGCACAGAACAACATCAAATTATTTATTTAGAGATGAAATTATGTTATATATAATAATAAAATTAAGAAGACAAAACAATCAGACCCCCCCACCATCCAAGCAACTCACACCTCCCACATAACCAGCAATCCACCAGGGCAATAAAAGACTACAGCTGCAAAAAAAGAAAGAAAAAGGGGGGAAGGGGTTTTTAAAGGGGGGGTAATCGTTTATTTAATTATTTATTAATATTATTAATTTATTTTATTTTAATTTATTATTATTATTATTATATAAATATATAATTCAGCCACAGGAAAGGGGGGGACCACTTATTAATTAATTTAGGTATGTACTTAAGGCTTCAACACCACGTGGGAAGCCTAATAAATTGGAACGACTTACTCATGGCCTCTCCGCCACCCCCAAAGTGCCTGGCTAGGCCCAGGAAGCGGGGAAGATAATGCACCGTGGGGGGGGGAATTCAAAAAGCCGCAAGCAGGCTTAGCGCTGCAGCTCTAGTGGCAGCAGGCAAGCAGAGAAAAGCCACCCAGCACCCGCCACCCAGCTGACACATGGGAAGGAGGCTCGGCAATAATAGAACTCAAGGCAGGCAGCCGCAATCAAGCATGGGTCTGCACTGCGTTGCAAGACGGACAGGCGAGCTGGAATAAACCAGCCCGACACTTGCTGACCAGCTGACACGCAGGAAGGGTCGGGCAAACAAGTGAATGCTAGGAGAGCAGCTGCGGCTCTGCGCTGCGTTGCAAGCCGGCAAAAAGAACACTAGGAGAGGCACGGATTGGTGTTGTGCTATAGGGCCAGTGGGCTGGGATGAAAGCCAACCCAACCCTCACCACCTAGCTGAGGACCAGCAGGCGTGAGGGAATATGCGGTTTGAAAGGCAGGAAACCGCCTCGAGAAAATACAGTTACCAATGACCACTCGGAAATAGAGATTGGTCATGATCAGCAGGAGGATCTAGGAGAGGTGCCAGCCAAACACAATCATGGAGCCCTTTCTCAGTGTGCCGCAAGGCAAAAAAGGCAAGTTTTTAGGGAGGAGCGGACTTACTTATAGCCGCTCAATCCCTACACCTAACTGGTCAAAAGACCCCACTTGACCACTTGGAAACCTTCGGGAACCTTCCCGAGCCTTATCAATAATGGGGTGGCGGCAAACACGCCCCCACACAAGGCGGGAACGCCATTTTTTAAAAGTCCTCATGAAAATTCACCAGCATTTTAGCACAATTTTCTTCTAATGTACACATTTTAGCAAGCAATTTTCTCTAATAACATGCATTTTATACTGTTTTCTCTACTATATGTATTTGCAAGCACACTTCCCCTAATATATACATTTTTTGTATACAGTCTTTGGTTGGAGTACTGCACCACAAAATTGGTGAAGTGCTAAATTTGAAGGATAGCTGTGTTTCAGGTTGCATGTTGTTTTGAGAAGTGCAAATGACTAAAAATGTATCCCCATCTTTACCAGGCATAATTCCCGCTGGTCACTTCTCTTCCTTCTCACTGGATCATCCCACTGACAGACAAAATGAGAGAAAGGGCCCACAGATTCTTTGCTTTCCCATGGAATCTTGGAAAAGTAATTAGGCAGCAGAATTAAAAAATCTTTTTGAATGTGCATGATTGTACATGGGGTCCCTTAAAAACACACAATTACAATAAGGCTTCTGCTGGTTGACTGCACAGAAAAACCTGGTGCTCACCAACATCCCAGAAACACTGATGTAAGGCATGGATCGTCATAGGATGACCAAAAAAAGAAGAGCCCATCAATAAATCACATAACAGGTGGACTTAGAAGTGTCCTATGATGTGATGTTGGTTTTGAAGTGATCTATAAGGTATGCAGACGATACCATACTCTTAGCAGAAGCTAGGAATGATTTCCAATGAATACTGATGAAAGTTAAAGAGAAAAGCACAAAAGCAGGACTACAGCTGAATGTCAAGAAGACTAAAGTAATGACAAAAGAAAATTTATGTAACTTTAAAGCTGACAACGAGGACATTGAACTTGTCAAGGATTATCAATACCTTGGCACAATCATTAACCAAAATGGAAACAATAGTCAAGAAATCAGAAGAAGGCTAGGACTGGGGAGGTCAGCTATGAGAGAACTAGAACAGGTCCTTAGGTCCTTAAGCATAAGATCTCCCTTGTTCATGATTTAATTGTGGAGGAGGCAGCTGACCTGGCGTGCATAACCGAGACCTGGGTGGGTGATATGGGAGGAGTTGCTCTTACCCAGCTTTGCCCACCTGGGTATGCGGTTCAGCATCATGGTAGAGCCGAAGGTCGGGGAGGTGGGGTTGCCGTGGTCTATAGGAGTTCTTTCTCACTCTCCAAGCACCCTGTACAGGTGACGACTGGTTTGGAGTGTCTCCACCTTGTGCTGGGCCAGAGAGACAGGCTGGGAATTTTGTTGGTGTACCGCCCGCCCTGCTGCTCAACAAATTCCCTAACTGAGCTGACAGAGGTAGTCTTGGAGGTACTGTTGCAGTCCCCTAGACTGTTGGTACTGGGGGACTTCAACGTCCATGCCGAGACTGCTTTATCTGGGGCGGCTCAGGACTTCATGGCGTCCATGTCAACCATGGGGCTGTCTCAGTTTGTTACTGGCCCAACGCATATGTTGGGACATACCCTTGATTTGATCTTCGCCACTGGACAGGGAGATAGTGATCTGGAGGTTGGGGTTTTTTCATCTACCCCATTGTCATGGACAGATCACCGCTTGCTGAGGTTTAGGCTTACGGCGACCCTTTCCCTCTGCAAGGGTGGGGGACCTATTAAATTGGTCTGCCCTCGGAGACTAATGGATCCTGAGGGTTTCCAAAGGGCTCTGGGGATTTTCCGACTGAGAAGACTGGCGCTCCTGTTGAAGCCCTGGTTGAACTGTGGAATACGGAGATGACCCAGGCAGTTGACACGATCGCTCCCATGCGCCCCCTCCTATGTAGAGCTCATACAGCTCCATGGTATACCTCGGAGCTGAGAGCGATGAAGCAAGAGAGGAGGAGGCTTGAGTGCAGATGGAGGCGGACTTCCGACGAATGCAATTATGCCTTGGTAAGTGCCTGCTCTAAGCGATATATAGCAGCGGTAAGGGCAGCAAAAAAGAGATATTTTGCTGCCAGTATTAAGGCATCACTCTCCCGCCCAGCGGAGCTTTATAAAACTGTATGAGGGCTTTTACATCTTGGCCCTTGGGATACTATAGATTCATCTGTAGCCCGCTGTGAAGAGTTCGCTTGCATTCGTCGGAACTTAGACTCCAATATTATAGCAGTTGGATTCAATGAAGCATCCAGATCACGGTCTTGTTCTCATTAATTGGATGAGTTTCAGTTGGTGCAGCTTGAGGATGTTGACAAGATCCTTGGACTGGTGCGGGCAACCACGTCTGTGCTGGATCCTTGCCCCTCCTGGCTGGTGAAAGCTGGCAGGACCGGAACCGCCGGCTGGGCCAAGGAGGTAATCAATGCCTCTTTGCGAGAGGGAGTGGTCCCTGACTGCCTAAAAGCGGCAGTAGTGAGACCGCTCCTGAAGAAATCCTCCTTGGACCCAAATAACTTGAACTACAGATCTGTGGTGAATGTTCCGTTCCTGGGCAAGGTTCTGGAACGGGTGGTGGCCGGCCAGCTCCAGGGGCTCTTGGATGACACTGATTATCTCGATCCGTTTCAATCTGGTTTTAGGCCTGGGTTTGGTACCGAAACAGCCTTGGTCGCCCTGTATGATGACCTTTGTAGGGAGAGGGACAGGGGGAGTGTGACCCTGTTGATTCTCCTCGATCTCTCAGCTGCTTTTGATACCATCGACCATGGTATCTTTCTGGGAAGGCTCACGGAGTTGGGAGTTGGGGGTAGTGCTTGGCACTGGCTCTGCTCCTACTTGGTGGGTCGTCAACAGAAGATAGTGCTTGGGGAACACTGCTCGACACCCTGGACTCTCCATTGTGGAGTCCCACAGGGATCGGTACTGTCCCCCATGCTTTTTAACATCTATATGAAGCCTCTGGGTGCGGTCATCAGGAGTTTTGGAGTGCGTTGTCACCAGTATGCTGATGACACGCAACTTTATTTCTCCTTTTCATTTTCCTCAGGTGAGGCTGTTAACGTACTAAACCATTGCCTGGCCGCGATAATGGATTGGATGGGAGCTAACAGACTGAAGCTTAATCCAGACAAGACCGAGATGCTGTTAGTGAGTGCCTTCTCTGCCCAGATGGTGGATGTTCACCCTGTTCTGCATGGGGTTACACTCCCCTTGAAAGAACAGGTTCGTAGCTTGGGAGTTCTTTTCGACTCTTCCCTGTCTCTTGAGGCTCAGGTAGCCTCAGTGGCATGGAATGCTTTTTACCATCTTCGATTGGTAGCCCAGCTACATCCCTATCTGGACAGTGAAAACCTCGCCTCAGTTGTTCATGCTCTGGTAACTTCTAGATTGGACTACTGCAATGCGCTCTACATTGGGCTGCCCTTGAAGACAGTTTGGAAACTACAGTTAGTCCAGAATGCAGCGGCCAGATTGTTGACGCGGACCAGAAGGTCCGCTCATATAACACCTGTTCTGGCCCGTCTGCACTGGCTTCCTATTTGTTTCCGGGCTAAATTCAAAGTGCTGGTTTTGACCTATAAAACCTTACACGGCATGGGACCGCAATACCTGGTGGAGCGCCTCTCCCAATATGAAACTACCCGTACACTGCGCTCAACATCTAAGGCCCTCCTCCGAGTACCATCCCATCGAGAAGCTCGGAGGGTGGTGACTAGAAATAGGGCCTTTTCGGTTGTGGCCCCCGAACTGTGGAATGGTGTCGCTGATGAGGTGCGCCTGGCGCCAACGCTGCAATCTTTTCGGCGCCAGGTAAAAACCTTTTTATATTCCCAGGCATTTTAATGTGTACTATTAATATTTATTGTTGTATTTTGCTGCTATTTTTATTATTTTTGTTTGATTCCATTGTATTATTGTATTTATATATTCTCTGATTGTTTTATTATTATGTACACCGCCCAGAGAGATTAAATTAAATAAATAAATAAATAAAAATTAAGTGTAAAGATGTATCACTGAACATTAAAGTCAGGATCATTCAGATCATGGTATTCCCAAACTCTATTTATGGATGTGAAAGTTGGACCAGCGGTGTCACTAGAGGGAGTGCAGGGGGGTGTGGACCTCCGGCGCGCACCCTCCCAGGTGCATGGATGGGGGTGGCTGGTGTTGCGTGTGCGCACATGCGTGCACGCGCATGCACTCACCACGTGCTCCAGGCTGGTGGTGGAAGGCCCATCCCAGCTTCACCACCAGTGAGCAGGCGCCTGCTGTCGGTTTCGCCCGCCCGCCTCTGAGGAGGAGTTGGCTGACCCGGAGTGCTTCTCGGCTCCTTTGCTGGCCAATGGTGTGGGGCGGGGCGGCTCTGGGTGTCACCCCCCTCAGGGTGTCACCCAGGTGCAGTCCGCACCCTCTGCACCCCAGTAGTGATGCCCCTGAGTTGGACAATGAAAAAAGCAGATAAGAGAAAAATCAACTCATTTGAAATGTGGTGATTGAGGAGAGCTTTGCGCATACCATGGACTGTGAAAAAGACAAATAATTGGGTGTTAGAACAAATACAGAAGCGAGTAGAAAAAGAGGAAGACCAAACAAGAGATGGATTGATTCCATAAAGGAAGCCACAGACCTGAACTTACAAGATCTGAACCAGGTGGTTCATGACAGATGGTCTTGGAGGTCGCTGGTTCATAGGGTCACCATATGTCGTAATCGACTTGAAGGCACATAACAACAACAATAAGGATTTGTGCCTCAGATTTATGTTTTTGCACTATGAAAGCAAGGCAGTATCATTCCCACTCTTATCGTGGGGCATATTTGATTCAAAAATCACTCCCCTTTTCTACAGAGACGACTCAGGAGATAAACTCCCAAAGGGAGGAGTAGAGGGGAGAGGAGGCCACATGTACATCCCTGCGCGGAGGTGTTACTATATATGCTGACAGGGTCTCAATCCCATCAGCATTTCTGCACTAAGTGCAGTTTCCAAGCCAAGTGCAAGGGAAGCCCCACATACAGTGCACTGCAGTAATCCTGCCTTGAAGTCACCACTGCATGAACTTCTGTGGTCAAGCTCTCCTAGTTTAGGAACGGTTGTAGTTGTCTTACCAGACACAGCTGATAAAAACCGTATCTACCCACTGAGACTACCTGGGCCTACAGTGACAGAGATGGATCCAGAAGTACCTCCTGATTGCATTTCTGCTCCTTCAGGGGGAGTGCAACCCTGTCCAGGACAGGACAGGGTAAGGTATTGGGGCATTCTATGAAGATAGCCATTTAGAGAGCTGTAGTAGTTAGTGTGTCATAGGAACACAGGAATATAAGCAGGACAGGAACTAAACAGCAGCAGGTGCTTGGGACCAGACTACAGGGGGCCCTTGAAGGCAGCAGCGGCAATGACATGGTGGCACTACCAACACTGCCACTGGACACTTAAATAGGTCCGACCGCATCAGTACATTAGCACACTGTGCATGCATGCTTGCCATCATGGGTGGTGGCAAACATGTGCATGCTGATACAGTGAGGTGGGAAGTGACATGGTCACCACACCGGAGGTGGTGTTGGTGTTACCTGGGAGAGTGGCTCCTGCTCTGCGATCTGCACTAGCATCAGGTCATGGGGTGCATGCTCCATGAACCAATGCTAGCACAGATCACAGCATGGGAGCTACACCCACCGAGCCCCAGCAACAGGAGCCCCTCTCAGCCACAGGGGCCCTTGGTCAGTGCCCAACCTGGCCACCCCTGGTGCTGGGCCTGGATATAGGAAGCTGTCTTATACTGAGTCAGACCAGTGGTCTATCTAGCTCAGTATTTTCCACAATGACTGACAGACTCTCCAGAGTTTCAGGAGGGTGGCTCTCCCTGCCCATCTGGAGATGTCAGGGGTTGACTATGGAATTTTCTGCATGCAAAGCATATGCTCTCCAAGTGATCCATGGCCCTTCCCAATAAACAAGGACCCATGTACAAAACCTCTCTGGGCTATAAAGTTTATTGGATGACCTTGGGGCAGTCACCATCCCTCAGCATAACCTACGTCACAAGGCAATTGTAAGGTGAGGTGGAAGATATCATATGCCACTTTGAGCTCCTTGGAAGGATATATATAAAACATATAGTAACCTTTTATAATGGCATTGCAGCTGACAGGCAGAATAAAAGGACATACTTTTTCCACTATCCACACGAAGGATGATTCTGCAATTATATCAGTGCCAGGCAATCTGTGAATCATTGCAGCTCTGCATATTTGTACCTTGCCTCCTATTTGCCACTTATTTTTGTGAATGGGGAACATATTCAAAATGCAATGTTTTCCTATACATTAATCAAGCGGCAGAAGCTTTTGCAGAAGAATTAATAGCCAGGGCATTTCAGCTTAAAACAGAAATGCTCAAGTCCCTTCCCATTCTTCTCATTAATGAGCTTTAAAATGTCTAATTTCATATAGATATCTAAATGCCATGCCAATGCGAAATATCAGACATTTTTTTCTGTATTGTCTCTAAATAGCAGTCCCGAGAACTGGGAATGTTGCTTACATCTTTAGAATATAGCCTCTTCTGCTAATGCCTCCCACCTAATTTGCAGGAAAGCTGTTGTGCTATTTGTGTGCATTTTAATACTGAGAGATATGTAAATAAAGGTTATTGTTTCAATCTGGTGGGGAGGAAAGCTATTCACAGGTGGGGGTGGCAGGATGTCCCTCTTCTTCAGCAGCATCAGACAGGGCCAAAAGTGAAGACAGCAGGTCACAGTTATGATCACAACGTGATCCCAATTGGCTGGGATGACATTGAGAAGAGGAGGGGAAGGAGAAGGAAGAACACAAACACACAATGGGGGGGGAAGCTGCAAAAGCAGTTGCCAGGGGGTCAGCAGACAATGAACAAACAGGCATAGAAAATGTCACATCCACCATTTCACAGTTTGTTTCAAATTACTTGAATTTCACTGATTGTCAATGCCATTTTGTGCTGGGTGGGCAAATATCCACTTAATTTCACCCACCGCCATGGTGCAAAATCAGAATTAAGCAGATTTCACAACCATTGCAGCCTGCCATTTGTCTCTTGCCCTGCAGTGTGGCTGTTGCTGAGGCCTTCACTCCATCATTTGGCCCAGGGGGGGCTCCTCTCCTGCCTTCTCCTTATCTGCGATGGCAGTGGGCATGAAGAGTGGGTGGGTGGCAGATTGGAGGGAGCCACCTGCAAAAAAAAGTAATGGCACAGCATCCCTATATGTCCTGACAGGAGTACACACCTGACTAGCCCATTCCACCCTGTTTTCCTAAAAGCATACTTTTTCAAAGCTAGACTTGGTAAAACTGCCAAATTTCAAGAGAGGCCATTACTTCTTCAGGAAGGCAAAAAAAGAGGAACCTTGAAAACAAACAAACATATATTTTATTATTTTCAAAGAGGAATAGAAACACAAGCATGAGAACCAGAAACAGTAATAAGCATGTGTGAAGTACCATGTAACAATAATGCAGTCATCATTAAGGAAAGCACAGACCAAAACAGAAAGAAATAATAATAATAATAATAATAATAATAATAATAATAATAATAATAATAATAATAATAATAATAATAGCAACATTCACCCTCATTCTTAAGGGACCAGAGTCCTCAAGGCCTTTTTAAGCATCTAGCATTTGCCCTATCTCTCCAAGATGTAACCTCCAAAATCAGAGGCTGTACAGAAGAGGAGCTGTTGTTTACATTACTAAGGAAAGGAAACCAGAGATTTCAAGAAGGTGGAAAACTGTAGATGTCTTCATTATCAAAAATTGGTGACTAGGGTATGCAGACGATACCATACTACTAGCAGAAAACAGTGATGATTTGAAACGAATGCTGATGAAAGTTAAAGAGGTAAGCACAAAAGCAGGACTACAGCTGAATGTCAAGAAGGCTAAAGTAATGACAACAGAAGATTTATGTAACTTTAAAGTTGACAATGAGGACATTGAACTTGTCAAGGATTATCAATACCTTGGTTTTTAATCAAGTCCATTAACCAAAATGGAGATAATAGTCAAGAAATCAGAAGAAGGCTAGGACTGGGGTGGGCAGCTATTCTTCCAAGTGTCAGCTTGAAGGGGTAATAGCTGGGCTGTAAACTAATTAGCCGTCAGCTAGCTGGGTTGTAAATCTGCCAAGGCTAGGCAGATAACAGGAACAGGATGAGGAAAGGTCAGATGAGAGTTTCCGAGCAAACGTACCAAGACAGTGTCCAAAAAGAGCAGTCAGAGAAATCTGGGTCCAGTGAGGCAAAAGTTCAGTCTTAGGGTCTGGGTTCTGGAAGCTGTGTCTCACATGGAGGTCACAACCAATGTTGTAGTCAGCAGCCTGCTACAGTCATGAACTGCCTTTTAAATCCCACTCCCTAAGACAGGTGCAGGTAATCAGCCTCCTGGCTTCTAAGAGCTTGCTTGTCTTAAACGGCGAGACCGACGACATTGTTGCAATTCTCGCTGGCATTTTCACTCTGCAGGGGGGAGGGGAGCCTCCTGTTCATTCCCTGCATCTGACTGAAGGGTTTCAGCCATGTCCTGGACATTCTCCAGCTGAGGGAGAGCTGGGGCTGTGTCCTCGGGGATTCTGCTTGTTCCTTCTCCAGGGTCTGCTGCCACTGCTCCCGAGTCCTCCTCCTCCTCCTCTGAGTGCTGTGAAGGGGCCATGACATCAAGTTACATAGGAAATGGATTGCACTGGGACAGACCAACACAAATTGTGCTTGCATCTTGACAAATTTCTAGGGTAGTACAATATATCAGAGAAGAGGTCAGGTCTCCTGCTCCCCTTGTGCATTCACTATAGCTGCCCAATTTCCCTGCTTTTTAAAGTTTGATAGAAATATCTGTTGGGTATAGGTAGGCAAAAAACCTTGTGGTTTAAGAACATATTAGTGAATTTCTCAACTTTTAATCTGGAAGGTAAGAAATGGGATCCTGTGAAAATTTGCTGAGAATGGATTGATAATAATAATAATAATAATAATAATAAACTATATTTCTACCCCACCCTTTTTCCAATAGGACTCAGAGCGGCTTACAACTAAAAACAACACCAATTAAAACATACAGAAGTATACTATTAAAAAAGAATTAAACTATGAGAAAAATTAAAACCATAAAATATAGGTTAAAAACAGCAGACAATTTAAAATAATAAAATCATATAATGTAGTCACCAAACCTATGACACTTAATCCTGGTTGTTCTCTATCCCAAATGCCTGTTGAAATAAAACAGTCTTTACTTGTTGCCGGAAAGATGGCAAGGAGGGAGCTGATCACACCGCACTCGGAAGGGAGTAACACAGACTAGGGGCGGCCACTGAAAAGGCCCTATCTCGTGTCTGCATCATATGTGCTTGTGAAGGTGTGGGGAACACAAGAAGGGCCTCACCTGAAGATCTCAAATCCCAGACAGGTTCATGTAGGGAGATACCTGTCAAATAGCCTGGACCTGAGCCATATAGGGCTTTGTAGGTCAAAACCAGCACTTTGAATTGATCATTTGCATGCTTATTGAGTTCAGTGGGATTTACTCCCCTGCAATCATGCTTAGGGTAAGTGAAACTGACCAAAGGGGATGGGGAGGGGAGGAGGAGGAGGAGGGAGGGGAGGCAGGGCAGATAGTAGGAGGGGAATGGGAGCAAGCAGGAGAGGTAGGGGAGGAGAAGGACAGGTTTGATCATTTGCATGTTTATTGAGTTCAGTGGGATTTACTCCCATGCAATCATGCTTAGGATAGGTAAAACTGCCTGGGGGGAGGGAGGACTGGAGTGGGCAGGAGAGGAGGAAGAAAGAAGAGGGGAGGGAAGGAGGAAGGGAAAGGAGAGGGTAAGAAGGGGAAAGGCAGGTCATCCTTTGCATGTTTATTGAGTTCAGTGGGATTTACTCATATGCAATCATGGTTAGGATAGGTAAAACTGACCATGGGGGGGAGGCAAAGGAGTGGATTGGAGGGAGGCAAAACACCCTTCACAAACTACACTTCCCAGTATTCTTTGGGGGAAGCCATGACTGTCTCATGTGAAATCAAACTCTGGTGTGGGTGTGGCCCCCTGATTAGCCAAGTCAAGCCAAGCAACGGTGAGTTTTGCTTTTAGAACACTGACAGCTGGTTCTTACTGAGCATGCCCGATGCTATCATTCAGTTCAATGCAAGATTTCTTAAATTAATTAAAAACCAGCCAGGCATTTTTTTTTAACTTTTAAACTGCAGAAGATGAAGGTCAGAGTATGGGGCAAGGTCAGTAATAGGATTACAGGTACTCTGTGAACATGGCTGATTTTTAATGAATTTCAACAGATTATGAGAACTCTGACAGAAAAAGTCCAAAAAAGCTCTGGGTTTTTCTCTCTCTCTTTTGACTTTGAACTCTCTATTTTCTCTGCCTTTTTTGTGTATCACCATGAAAATTTAGAGGGTCATTAAGCAAGCGTTTCTGAGTTCAGGACTATAGGTTTTGTAAGGTTTTGTTTTGAAAGGAGCATATGGAAAGCATCAGAATGGCATGGGAACATTTTTAATCTAACATTGCGGAATGTGAAAAATCCATGCTGGCTATAGTATACAGCTACTCTTGTGGCTGTATAATAAATTTTAAAATACAATAATTAAATCAGAGTAAAGCTAAATTGTATTAAATTAAGGAAGTTAATGTAGCATAGTATCTTACCCTGCAGTATGGCTCCATTTGATGGGAGTTGGAGTCCAACAACATCTGGAGGGCCACAGTCTCCTCATCCCTGTTCCAAGATAAGCATTTCAACAAGAATGTAAAGGTAAAGGTAAAGGTGTCCCTGCACTTATAGTGCGAATTATTTCCGACTCTTAGAGTAACGTCTTGCAACGTTTACTAGGAAGACCGTATATATGGGGTGGGATTGCCAGTTCCTTCCCTGGCCTTTCTTTACCCCCCAGCATATGCCGGGTACTCATTTTACTGACCACGGATGGATGGAAGACTGAGTGAACATCGACCCCTTTTACTGGAGATTTGACTTCCTCCTTCCATTGGAATCAAACGCCGGCCGTGAGCAGAGCTTCGGCTGCATTACCGCTGCTTGCCACTCTGCTCCACAACAATGTATGAGGGATTAAAAGAAAGATCAGTGCATTGAAATTTTCATTAAATGTTGGCTACCCTGCTATAGACACATTTTTATGTAACACAGCTTCTGCACAGATTGTGTGTGGTTGATGCTGTCTCTTTAGAAATGCTGGATCATTATGCTTGTATATTATATATCGAAATATACATGTTGCATTTTGTGGATGCTGAAAATACCAAGTTTCTTAAATTTCCCAGCATGAATCTCATATAAACTACTGGAGCAGAAGCATTAAGGCAGAGTAATGGCTAACATGATTGCTGTGCTATCGAAACATCTGAGCCTTGCCTGGTTAGTTTATGCTCCATTGCACCTGACTGCGGTTATGCTCCTAGCAGAAAGTACAGTGGAAATCTATTATTCGAGTCAGATGCTCTACTGGTGGCATCCAACGTACTCAACTCTGCTTTATAAATGGAAGTTCATCCAATTACAACCGTTGAACATCAAAGACAGGGGTGATGTCTGTACCTGCTTTATAAACCTTTTCCCCATCACTATAATGGTTATCTGTTTTAAAAAAGACTGGTAGAGAATTGATGAATACAGCATAAAATAATAATATTGCTTTATTATTAGTCCCCCCCATCATTTCAATTATGTTCCCATGTAATGACTTCCATATACTTTTGTTATGTTACCATAAAGCTGCCTGTGGTAAGACAAGAATATATGCTCCACTGTTACAGTCACTCTTTCATGCAGCAAAGTAATTAGAACATAAAATTGAACTGGAACTCCCGAATATATTTCAGATCTCTTCCCTATATAATGCTCTCAGGCACCAAAGACAGTAAATTAATATTGACATTTTTCTATAAGATTACCATATAATCTAAATGCTAATGACAATTAGAATACCACACAGCATATTTTAATATGTAGAATACAGCCATAATAAATACATGTAGAAAAGGAGAGAGAGAGAGAAATCTCAATTTTTAGGAAGAAAGTTGTAACATCCTGAGTGAAATACAAGGGAAATTAGAGACTAATGTTGTTATGTGCCTTCAAGTCGATTACAACTTATGGTGACCCTTTGAATCAGTAACCTCCAAAAGCATCTGTCATGAACCACCCTGTTCAGTTCTTGTAAGTTCAAGTCTTTGGCTTCCTTTATGGAATCAATCCATCTCTTGTTTGGCCTTCCTTTTTTCCTACTCCCTTCTGTTTTTTCCCAGCATTATTGTCTTTTGCCACCACACCAAAGAAGACTCGTGACACATATATGGTGAAATGTTATATTTATTAAAATATAACACATAATCAATCAAATTCAAATCAGCCAATTAATGAATATCAAATACTTCGGGCAGGTGAGGCTCAACCTATCTGTGAGGGTATAGACCCTCCAAACCAGGAGGCAAGTCAGTCACATCGTACTGCAACTCCCCAGTCAAGGATGTGGGAAAACTTCTCCCTCCTTGCAATTGGAGTCAGGTATGTGGTTCCAACCTCCGCATCCTGGCCCCGCCGTACCGGCGTTCACCATGATGCGCAAGCCGGTCCCACGTGGACACTCCCCAGATCCACACCAGACATTACGCCTTGATGTTTCACCAGGGGGTGCCCTTTACCAAAATGTCTCATCCACCTCAATTTTAACCCCAATTACCTCACCTGCCCAAATTCGACACCAGCCAAACCAGAATTATTATTATTATTATTTATTACACTTATATACCGCCCGACTAGCAAAAGCTCTCTGGGTGGTGAACAACAAGGAATATAATAAAATACACAATATAATACAATAAAAACATATAACATAACAATAAACGATCAAAAGTCAGTTACAACAAAAAGAAATCAATAACTTAAGTTAAAAATGCATTGGGAAAGAGGACGGTTTTAACCTGGCGCCGAAAGGATAGTAGTGTCGGCGCCAGGCGCACCTCCTTGGAGAGACTGTTCCACAGTTCAGGGGCCACCACTGAGAAGGCCCTAGATCTTGTCATCACCCTCCGGGCCTCCCTATGAGTCGGAACCCGGAGGAGGGCCTTCGTAGTAGAACGTAGTGTACGGGCCGGTTCGTATTGGGAGAGGCGTTCTGACAGGTATCGTGGTCCCGTGCCGTATAGGGCTTTATAGGTTAATACCAACACTTTGAATCTGGCCCGGAAGCATATTGGTAGCCAGTGCAGGCGAGCCAGAACAGGTGTTATGTGCTCGGACCGTTTGGTCCTTGTTAACAATCTGGCCACCGCATTTTGCACTAGCTGTAGCTTCCGAACTGTCTTCAAAGGCAGCCCTACGTAGAGCGCATTGCAGTAATCCAAACGTGAGGTTACCACAGCATGTACAACTGATGTAAGGTCCTCCTTGCTCAAATAGGGACGTAGCTGGGCTACCAACCGAAGTTAAAGAACGCATTCCATGCCACTGAGGCTACTTGAGCCTCAAGTGAAATGGGAGAGTCTAAGAAGACTCCCAGACTACGAACCTGCTCCTTTAGGGGGAGTGTAACCCCATCCAGGATAGGGTATGTATCCATCATCCGATCAGAGAAATCATGCACCAACAGCATCTCAGTCTTGTCAGGATTGAGCCTCAGTTTGTTACCAAACAAAAAAAGCTGCAGCTGTGTCCCGGCAAGAGTAGAGAAGGCCCTCCGATGGGCCCAAAATAAAATTGAGTGGCCACACAGGATGATCCTCGCAGGCACTGGAAGGCTCAGCACACCTAAGAAAAGAAAGAACAACACATTAGAATGAATACCTGATATAAGACTTGAAAGCGGAAGAACGCCAACTTCCTATCGCCTGAATATCCTCAACGCTCATGCTCACGAGGGCAGCGGCCGTAGCCGCCCCAATCCGAAAGGAATGCAGCCCATAGACTCCAGCATCGCGACCACTGGCCAACAAGGCCCGCCGAACAACGGCCCAAAATTGAAATTGAGTCAGGGCAGAACCATCCGCATTTATAAAGAGGTAACGCTGGCCCGCTGGCCTGATAGACAAAAATAGATGCATTGCAGCAACTGGGCACAATTCAGGAACCTGGCAAACATTCAATGAAATAATACTGCCACGGCCCTTTTGATCAGTCTTAGAGACTCGAAGGGAAAGCCTAACTATGTCAGCACCTAATGTGCAATCGCCATTAGGCTCGGTAGGACCAGAGCTTGGAAAAGTTACTTTTTTGAACTACAACTCCCATCAGCCCCAGCCAGCATGGCCACTGGATTGGGCTGATGGGAGTTGTAGTTCAAAAAAGTAACTTTTCCAAGCTCTGGGTAGGACACATCACGCTTCGAGGAAGCCAATACTTCACTAGGGCGAAAGGCACCATAGAACATCATCAGTGTTACTGCGGCGAACAGGTGCGACTCATACGGCGATGAGCACATAGACCTAAATAATGGCAGGATCTGAAGGAGAACATTGGGCGTGATTGGCCTCCTTCGGTCAGAGGGCCTGTGGGCGGAACGCGACCAACCCTGAAGGACCTTCCTGACCCTAAAATCTACAGAATGATCCTGCAATCCTCTTGCCTTAGAAATGAAGGCCAGAGGAGAGAGGTGTCCGGCGATGGTAGAAACAGAATTATTTTGCCCTTTTAAATATAACATAAACCGCAGCAAATGTGATACAGGAATAGGCCATACAGAAGGCAAAGCACTACTGGCACAAAAAGCCTGGAATGTTCCAAGAGCACGCTGATACGCTCTCTGAGTGTTGGGAGCAAGGGCAGAGGCTATGGCGGCCCCAACTTCTAATTCCCAAAGCTCCACAGGAAGAAAGGGACTGGGACCGAATCCTGAGCTGCTCCTGGTGCCAGTTCCCGGAAACGTGCCATCTGTAAGCGGGAGAGAGCATCAGCAACACAATTCTGTAATCCCGGAACGTGGCGAGCTACAAATAATACATTAAAACGCAAGCATTGCAATACAAAGGCCTGCACCAGGCGCATCACCTGAGGTGATTTTGAAGTCTGGGTATTGACCACACACACTGTGGACAAATTATCACACCAGAAATGCACAGTGCGATTTTGGAATGCCAAAGGCCAAATATAGACTGCCACCACAATTGGGAAGAATTCCAAAAAGGTCATGTTTGAAGTAAGCCCAGAAGCTAGCCACTCCGAAGGCCATCTCTCAGCGCACCACTGAGATCTAAAAATTACACCAAAACCAATGCCACCTGCAGCACTGGAATGTACTTGCAGCTCAGCTTCCAGTAATAAGTCCTCACGCCAGAAGGAGAGATCATTGTAATTATCCAAGAAAGGAAGCCACATTTTGAAATCCTCTCTCATTCCCAACGTGACCCTAATAAGATGAAAACGAGAACGAACTCCCTTCATAGCGTCACAGAGACAACGAAGGAATGCCCTACCTGGTGAAATGACTTTAGAAGCAAAAACTAAATGACCCAGAAGCTCTTGCAACTGAGCAAGTGTGACCTTTTTCAAAGTCAAAACTGAGCGCAATCTCTGCCTCAATGTGAGCAACTTATCCTGAGGCAGACTGGAAGACTGGGACTGCGTATCCAAAAGAATCCCCAAATATGAAAGGGAAGTAGAAGGGCCCTCAGACTTTTCGGGAGCTAAAGGGACACCCAATTCCATAGTTAACTCCTCAAAGGTTTGCATCAAATGCAGACAATGAGAAGTGCCTGCAGGGCCAATGAACAAAAAATCGTCCAAATAATGAGCAGACAAGGAAGAACCAGCCCTTGTCCTTAAGGCCCACTCAAGGAATGTGCTAAAAGTCTCAAATGCTGCACAGGACACGGAGCATCCCATAGGCATTGCCCTATCTACTTAATATTGGCCTTGAAAATGAAAACCTAATAAATCAACATCGCTAGGGTGCACTGGGAGCAATCGAAATGCAGACTTTATGTCACACTTCGCCATCAAAGCGCCCTTTCCAGCCTTCCTGACTACCTTAACAGCCTCATCAAAGGAAATATATCGAACTGACGTATATAATGATGAAATACCATCATTAACAGAGGCACCTTTTGGGAAAGACAAATTATGAATAAGGCGATATTCACCTGGCTGTTTCTTGGGAACTATACCGATAGGAGAAATCCTCAAATTCGACAAGGGAGGGTAAGTAAAAGGGCCAGAAATCCTATCAGCAGCTATGTATTTATTTTCATTAAACTTTATTTCTTTCTTTATTTTTTTGAGAACTACAGGAGCCAGAGCCAAAACAGAAGGCTGGTTGGCAGGGGAAGTGGGAACCCTCGGGCCTTCGAAAGGAATACGAAAACCCTCTGAAAAACCATACCAAAGGCATCTAGCCGCAGATCTATTGGGATAGCTATTCAATAATCTCGCTAGGGGAAGCAACCTAATAGGGCTACCGGCCTTGCGACGTACTGCCGCTGTTCCAGATCCACGTTTAGGTTGTTGTTGTTCCCCTGATCCCCGGTGAGCCGGACGGGCTCTCTGGCAAGTGGAACTGGGGTGAGTGCCACCACAGAGTCCACATGCATGCCTAAACCGACACGGGTGCCTGTAACAGCATCCAGTACTGTTGAAGGTCCAACAGACCTGAGGGGGTTGAACCCGCTGCCAGCCCTGGCTGGAACTGGAGGCTGAAGTCTGCGCACGCACCAAAATATGCCCACTATCAGCTCTGTCTCCCAATGAGGGTCTGGCTGAAGTCATAGAACACAGCCAAAGACCAGGATGTTCAACATCCCAGCGAAGCGTGGGGTCCAAGGCTGCCCTTTGCCTAAAATTCTCATCGTACCGCAACCAAGCGGTCCCAGAGAATTCCCTAAAGGCCCTATGAATGATGTCCTGATATTTAATCAGGGACATGGCCCTGGATGGATAAACCTGAGTCATCACACCCATATACACAGTAAACGCATTAAGCCAATTAGGCCATATGCGATCAACTTTCTTTCTTATCACTACCTCACGCTCATTTGGATCCGAACCCTCTTTGGACTTTATTTCAGATTCCTGAAAAAGGAGTGTGAATATATCGATATATTCACCACGCCAAATCTTTTCCTTAGTGGAAGATAGTAAGTGATCACCCAATGGTAGGGAAGTATCCCCCTGTGGATATACACCAGAAGGAAGAGGCAGCGGAAGGGCAGATGTACTAGCTGAAGCCACGGACAGCTGCCAGGGTGTTACTGCCGCAGTGGGCCAAGGAAGTGCAGGCTGCTGTGGAACTAAAACACCTCCCATATAAACTAATGATTGCTATGCTCCACCTAGCGTCTGAGGAGCTGCAGAAAACTGTTGTGTCTGCTGGACCTGTGTAGCAGGAAAATGTGATGGTACACACCACTCACCCGCATAGGCAGCTGGAGACGCAACCACTGCTGTTGTGGCTACCCCA